>NC_034190.2:49281572-49644072 GCF_002021735.2 Oncorhynchus kisutch | reverse complement strand
ACCACTCTTCATATTTTCACACATGCTGGCTGCATCATGTTATAGGTATGCCTGTCATCAACAAAGACTCGGGAGTTTTATTCCGTTTCTTTTTATCCCCCCCCCAAAAAAAAAAGGACAATAGCCTAAAACACAAGGCCAAATATACACTTAACAAGATTACATTGAATTTTCCTGAGAGGCCTAGGTACAGTTTTGACTTAAAATGGCCTTGGAAATCTATGGCAAGACTTAAATGGCTGTCTTGGAATGATCAACAACCAACTTGATGGAGCTTGACGAATTTTACAAAGAATACTGTGCAAATATTGTACAATCCAGGTGTGCAAATGTCTTAGAGACTTACCCAGAAGAATCACAGCTGGAATCGCTGCCAAAGATTTGGCCAGGGTAGGCCGTCATTGTAAATAAGAAATTGTTCCTAACCGACTTGCCTCTTTAAGTAAAGGTATAACATATAACATTTATTGACTCAGGGGTGTGAATACTTATGTAAATTAGATATTAGTATTTCATTTTCAATAAATTTACTAACATTTCTAAAGACATGTTTTCAATTTGTCATGGGGTATTGTGGGGTATTGTGTGTAGATGGGTGAGATCTGGTCCATCCTCTCCATTCTCCTCTAGTTCCTGTACTCGTCTCCAGTCTCCGATGAGGCTCATGAGGTCACGCGAGCGCTGCACCACTCCATCGATGGTGCGCAGGTCTTGCGCCGTGAGTTCCAATTCTGGGCTGCAGCCGTGGAGGCTGTCCTCTGTGTTCTGCCCCGGCAACACCGAGATGACAGCCCACGATGACTCCACCCACAGCAGGCCGGTCCAGGACGTAGTGGGTAGCCACGTTGGCGATGGAGCAGCCGTGGCCCCTGGCGACCGTCTCCAAGGCAACCAGCAGCTCCTGGAACAGCCCCCATCCTCCACAGCTGTCAATCACGTTCTTGTACTTACTGAGGGAGGCGGTGTTGAGCTCTGCCCTGCTTGTAGGCTCTGCCTTCCCTAGATAGCGCTCTGAGAGTAGACCACCGGCTGAGAGATAGAGGGGGGACAGAGATATGGAGGTTTAAAAGATGGAAGGGGGGGGGGTGGATACAGAAAGAGAGAAATGGTAAAGATCAGGAAAGAGGAACAGAGGGAAATACATAGAATAGGGTGAACAGGGCGGCAGAGAAACAGCTTCGTCAGTCTGGACTCCATCTTAGAACTCCACCATTTTATATCACTACACCCCACATGGCAAGAGAGTCAATATGGAATGTATTTCTCTAATCGCTAACACTAACAAACTGACAATAACCGGTCAATGAGGTTGCAACAGTAACTGTGACCTAGCCTGGTCTGTAGATCAGAAGGGTTGGCTAAAAACCCATACAGACCTGGACCAGGCTAACTGGGACCTAACCCAACCCTTCACCACTGACTCTCTCAGTGCAGTGGCTCAACCATGACGATCTAGAGCAGCCAAGTAGCTCCAGTAGGAGTGGCTGTGATGACCTAATCCCCCATGACCTCTGACCTGTCCTCACCCAGAGTTCCGTAGGTCCGTATATACAGTACCAGTCCAAAGTTTGGACACACCTACAAATTCAAGGGTTTTTCTTTATTTTTACTATTGTCAACATTGTAGAATAATAGTGAAGACATCAAAACTATGAAATAACACATATGGAATCATGTAGTAAAAAAAAAAGTGTTAAAAAAATCTAAATATATACAGTTGAAGTCGTAAGTTTACATACACTTAGGTTGGAGTCATTAAAACTCATTTTTCAACCACTCCACAAATTTCTTGTTAACAAACGACTACCCCAGAGGCGGCGTTCCAGACCCTAAAGGATGCGTTATGTTCGCACCTGGTACTCGTCACCCCGCACTTCTCAAAACCCCTCCTGGTCCAGACAGACGTGTCTGACACACGGGTGGGGGGCCATCTTGTGTCCACCCAGGCCCACCCATGCCTACGCCCCTTGGGCATTGAACAAGAACTGTCAACTTGAAAATGCAAACTGGAGTTTTGCATTTAAATTTGGTCATAAATTATGTTCACATTGTGGTATCCAAGGAGGTCTACCCCGGGGGTTGGTGATAGAGGGGAGGTACGTGCCGTGACGTTTGGTGAAGGCAGATGAAGCTGAGAAAAAGGAGTTGGCATGTGGGAAGAGTCTGACTTTTGGGACATACCAGTTAAAGACAAGTAGGGTTTAAACTGAATTAAGACTACCAAAAGACCAAAGCCCATTTAGACCCAATCACCATCTCTTCACAGTAATTTACTAAATGTAGTCCAGTTTGTAACATTCTCTATGAAATGGGCTTTGAAATGTGTAATTCAATGTAGAGAGCTTTGAAATTATTGATGAGTCCATTTTAAAGTAAAAATGTATTAAAATGTTGATGACGGTAGTATGATAAACTGAAGAAAACATACATTTTCACCAAGTTTGACATTTTTTGGTTACTTTTTGAAAATAATAATATTAAATCGACCAAAATACCAACAAATCTCAAAACTGATAGGTAGATGCAAAAATGTCATTTCAGCCAGTGGTGCATGGCCTTAAACAACACGCCACAGTGAGTATCCTCTATATTTTACAACAAATTGTGAAGAAACAGAATAATCATGAAAAGTATGCACAATAAAATGCCTCTAAACAGCTTGGCGAGAAAACATGTTTACATATTTAATCATGTAGCATTAGGCCTACTGATTATTTATCCGTATCTACTTACAAGCTACTACATTGACAGCTCGCGTGCAGTTTTCCGCAAAAGTGTAACCAGTGGGAGAATCTCAATTGCATACTCCTCGCGTCCTCTCTCCTCGCCTCCTTCTCAAAACACATTGGATGAGAAAGCCAGAGGTCCCGCCCCTCTGATCATCTTCGCCAATGGGTTTTGAGGAGGCGAGGAGCGAGGATGCGAGCAATTGGGCCTTCCCCAGAGGCTGCGAAACAGCGACGCCTAATCAGACATGCCCGTGTTCATCATGGTTCTTACAGGCAAAGTGAAATGACAAAATATGCTTGTGGTGCCCGTAGCTCAAATTATATGTAACACCATAAAACAAAATACAAATGTAAAAAGAGCACAACAAAATAGATTTTTTTAAAAACATTTTGCAGGTGCCTTTTCATTTGAAAAACAAGTGGTAAAACAGTGCTTTATAACTGCACTGAACCAAAACAGTGGCGCGCGGGAGCGAAGCAACACTTTCGAGTGGGCAAAACCTTGGCGAAGGGGCTGCAAAATGCAATCTGTTAATTATTATATATACTGAACAAAAATATAAAATGCATCATGCAACAATTTCAAAGATTTTACTGAGTTACAGTTCATAGAGGAAAATCAGTAATAAAATAAATAAATTAGGCCCTAATCTATGGATTTCACATGACTGGGCAGGGGGGCACCCACTGGGGAGTCAGGTCCAGCCAATCAGAATTCGGTTTTTTTCCGCACAAAAGGGCTTTATTACAGACAGAAATACTCCTCGGCACCCTCCTCAGACGATCCTACAGGTGAAGATGCTGGATGTGGAGGTCCTGAGCTGGCGTGGTTACACGTGGTCTGCGGGTGTGAGGTCGGTTGGATGACCTGCCAAATTCTCTAAAAGGACGCTGGGGGTGGCTTATGGTAGAGAAATTAACATTAAATGATCTGGCAACAGCTCTGTTGGACATTCCTGCAGTCAGCATGCCAATTGCACACTCTCTCAAAACTTGAGACATCTGTGGCATTGTGTTGTGTGACAAAGCTGCACATTTTAGAGTGGCCTTTTATTGTCCCCAGCACAATGTACACCTGTGTAATGGTCATGCTGTTGAATCAGCTTCTTGATATGCCACATCTGTCAGGCGGATAGATTATCTAGGCAAAGGAGAAATGCTCACTAACAGGGATGCACAAAAATTGAGAGAAATAAGCTTTTTGTGCATATGGAACATTTCTGAGATCTTTCATTTCAACACATGAAAAATGGGACCAACACTTTAGTTGTTGCATTTATATTTTGGTTCAGTATATAATATATAAAATGGCCATATCGATTTTAATACGGACTAGCTCAAATTATTATTAATCCTTGAAAATGACAAATTACCCAATGGATCATTATACTTTCACTGGTAAAAAAAGGGGGGGTGCAAAAACATTCGTTTGCACCCCTATTTTGAAAGTGGGGATGCAGCTGCTCTATTTGCTCCATTACTCAGGAACCTATGAGTATGTAGCTTTCAGATTTTACTGGATGGTGGGGGAACTTGTAGCATGATTTTGCCCACACTAGTCTCTATTTCAGACTCACCTTGCGGTCCATTGGTCCAGGTCGAGGCACCCATTTAGTCAAACCATGAAGGGTTACACCGCTGGGTTTCAATTTCACCTAGAAAACAGAATGCTACAATTAGAATCTGCGCCGTCTGTGACTATAGACACTTTGAAATGCATTCCCTAAATGCACACCCTCCGGTATATTCACTACATTTACTTGTTGTCTGGGTGTACAACACTATGTAGAATAATATCCTCAATCCACATAATCCCCTCAAAGATCTCAGATACTTTACAGTCAGACGTTAGGAACCATCTGTCCAGTTATACAGTGTGATAATGAAGGTGATTCCTCAGAGAGAGGTTTTGCTGGGAAACGTTCTCAGAGGACATTATTCTAGATGATTGACTCAGGGCGTCTGTCTATGCCATTAGGCTGTCAAAACTGTGCAAGATGCAGCCTGCCTGGGCAATGCAAAAGAAAATGTCATGGCATTAAAACCAATGGTAGTTGTGAATCTGTCTGTGTGTGTATGATTATGGCTCCATGTGTAAGGGAGCCTTAGTTTCACGTGTGTGGGCTTATTCATGTGTGTCTATGAGTGAGAGAGAATTGATTGATTTTCCATACCCATCTCTCCCCTGACTTGAGTGCGAGACTGAGCAGCTCCACCACCCAATACCAACTGTGCTACATTAGCTCCCTCCTGTGCCTATTCAGGGGTGCTACTCCACTTGCACACAGATCTATTATCAATGTTCATAAGATGTTTAATTATATTTGACTTCACATTCACTTTCAAACCAATAGGTTCATAACCTGGAGTTAATGTGGTGTAGGCTTACAATAACAATGATTCTAACTCATACCTGTTGAAGTGTCCAAAAATCTCCTCTGCTGGTCCATAGATATCTGCCATGTCAAATGTTGTCAGGCCGGCATAAACATCGGCTTGCGTCGCCTGCACTGAAATAGGAAAAGGGTTTTGGTAAGAACTACTCCAGAAATACAAGTAGAGTAAAATAAGGCAAATAATTAGGCAGCATCAACAAAAAAATTTTATTTTTGTGATGAATACAGTACCAGTCAAAAGTTTGGACACACCTACTCATTCAAGGGGTTCTTGTTTTTTATTTTGTTTCTACATTGTAGAATAATAGTTAAGATATCAGAACTATGAAATAACACATATCGAACCATGTAGTAACCAAAAAAAGTGGTTTAAAAAAATCGAAGTATATTTTGTATAAGAGATTCTTCAATGTAGCCACCCTTAATGACAGCTTTGCTCACTCTTGGCATCTCACAACCAGCTTCATGAAGTAGTCACCTGGAATGCATTTCAATTAACAGGTGTGACTTGTTAAAAGTTAATTTGTGGAATTTCTTTCCTACTTAATGCGTTTGAGCCAATCAGTTGTGTTGTGACAAGGTAGGAGTGGCATACAGACCAAGTCCATATTATGTCAAGAACAGCTCAAATAAGCAAAGAGAAACGACAGACCATCATTACTTCAAGACATGAATGTCAGTCAATACGGAACATTTCTAGAACTTTTAAAGTTTCTTCAAGTGCAGTCGCAAAAACCATCAAGCGCTATGATGAAACTGGCTCTCATGAGGACCGCCACAGGAAAGGAAGACCCAGAGTTTCCTCTGCTGCAGGGGATAAATTCATTAGAGTTACCAGCCTCAGAAATTGCAACCCAAATAAATGCTTCACAGAGTTCAAGTAACAGACACATCTCAACATTCTCTACTGTTCAGAGGAGACTGCGTGAATCAGGCCTTCATGGTCAAATAGCTGCAAAGAAAACACTACTAAAGGACAACAATAAAAAGAAAAGATGTGCTTGGGTGAAGAAACACGAGCAATGGACATTAGACTGGTGGAAATCTGTCCATTTGTCTGATGAGTCCAAATTTGAGATTTTTGGTTCCAACCGCCGTGTCTTTGTGAGATGCAGAGTAGGTGAACGGATGACCTCCGCATGTGTGGTTCCCACCATGAAGCATGGAGGAGGAGTTGTGGTGGTGCTTTGCTGGTGACACTGTCTGTGATTTATTTAGAATTCAATGCACACTTAACCAGCATGGCTACCACAGCATTCTGCAGAGATACACCATCCCATCTGGTTTGCGCTTAGTGGGACTATCCTTTGTTTTTCAACAGGACAATGACCCAAAACACACCTCCAGGCTGTGTACAGGCTATTTGACAAAGATGGAGAGTGATGGAGTGCTACATCAGATGTCCTGGCCTCCACAATCACCTGACCGCAACCCAAGTGCTCAGCATATGTGGGAACTCCTTCAAGACTGTTGGAAAAGCATTCCTCGTGAAGCTGGTTGAGAGAATGCCAAGAGTGTGCAAAGCTGTCATCAAGGCAAAGGGTGGCTACTTTGAAGAATCTAAATATAAAATCAATTTTGATTTGTTTAAACCCTTTTTGGTTACTACATGATTCCATATGTGTTATTTCATAGTTTTGATGTCTTCACTATTAATCAGCAATGTAGAAAATAGCCAAAATAAAGAAAAACCCTTGAATGAGTAGGTTTGTCCAAACTTTTGACTGGTACTGCATTTGTTTACAGTTGAAGTCGTATGTAAACTTCTACCTTAGCCAAATACATTTGAACTCTGTTTTTCACAATTCCTGACATTTAATCCTCGTAAAAATGTCATGTCTTAGGTCAGTTAGGATCACCACTTTATTTTAAGAATGTGAAATGTCAGAATAATAGTAGAGATAATGATTTATTTCAGCTTTAAATTCTTTCATTACATTCCCAGTGGGTCATATGTTTACAAACACTCAATTAGTATTTGGTAGCATCGCCTTTAAATTGTTTAACTTGGGTCAAACGTTTCAGGTAGCCTTCCACACGCTTCCCACAATAAGTTGGGTGAATTTTGGCCCATTCCTCCTGACAGAGCTGGTGTAACTGAGTTGGGTTTGTAGGCCTCCTTGCTCGCACACTCTTTCTCAGTTCTGCCCACAAATTTTCTATAGTATTGTGGTCAGGGCATTGTGATGGCCTCTCCAATACCTTGATTTTGTTGTCCTTAAGCCATTGTGCCACAACTTTGGAAGTATACTTGGGGTCATTGTACATTTTGAAGACCCATTTGCGACCAAGCTTTAACTGATGTCTTGCTTCAATATATCCACAAAATTTTCCTGCCTCATGATGCCATATATTTTGTGAAGTGCACCAGTCCCTCCTGCAGCAAAGCACCCCCACAACATCCTGCTGCCACCCCCTGCGCTTCACAGTTGGGATGGTGTTCTTCGGCTTGCATGCCTCCCCCTTTATCCTCTAATCATAACAATGGTCATTATGGCCAAACAGTTCTATTTTTATTTCATCAGACCAGAGGACATTTCTCCAGAAAGTATGATCTTTGTGTCCATGTGCAGTTGCAAACCGTAGTCTGGCTTTTTTATGGTGGATTTTGAGCACTGGCTTCTTCCATGCTGAGTGGCCTTTCAGGTTATGTCGATATAGGACTTTACTGTGGATACAGATACTTTTGTACCTGTTTCCTCCAGCATCTTCACAAGGTCCTTTGCTGTTGTTCTGGGATTGAGTTGCGCTTTTCACACCAAAGTAAGTTAATCTCAAGGAGACAGAACGCATCTCCTTCTTGAGCGGTCTGACGGCTGCGTGGTCCCATGGTCCTTATACTTGTGTACTATTGTTTGTATAGATGAACGTGGTACCTTCAGGCGTTTGGACATTTCTTCTAAGACTTGTGGAAGTCTACAATTTTTTTCTGGGGTCTTGGCTGATTTCTTTTGATTTTCCCATGATGTCAAGCAAAGAGGCACTGAGTTTGAAATACATCCATGGGTCCACTCCAATTGACTCAAATGATGTCAATTAGCCTATCAGAAGCTTCTAAAGCCATGACATCATTTTCTGGAATTTTCCAAGCTGTTCAATTTAGTGTATGTAAACTTCTGACCCACTGGAATTGTGATACAGTGAATTATAATTGAAATAATCTGTCTGTAAACAATTGTTTGAAAAATGACTTGTGTCATGCACAAAGTAGACTGACTTAACTATAGTTTTTTAACAAGAAATGTGTGGAGTGGTTGAAAAACGAGTTTTAATGACTGCAACCTAAGTGTATGTAAACTTCCGACTTCAACTGTATGTATGTATATATACTGTATATATATACACACACAAAGTTGAAGTTTCCCCCCCCCCCTTTTTCTCCCCAATTTTGTGGCATCCAATTGTTTTAGTAGCTACTATCTTGTCTCATCGCTACGAGAGACGAAGGTTGAGGTTGAAAGTCATGCGTCCTCCGATACACAACCCAACCAAGCCGCACTGCTTCTTAACACAGCTCGCATCCAACCCGGAAGCCAGCCTCACCAATGTGTTGGAAGAAACACCGTGCACCTGGCAACCTTGATTAGCGCGCACTGCGCCCGGCCCGCCACAGGAGGATGAGACAAGGATTTCCCTACCAGCCAACCCCTCCCTAACCCGGACGACGCTAGGCCAATTGTGCGTCGCCCCACGGACCTCCCGTGGGGTATTGTGTGTAGATTGATGTGGGTAAAATAAAAAAAAATCAAGGGGTCTCAATACTTTTCCAAATATTCTGTATGTTGTCAGGCCGGCATAATTATAAACCGGATGGTTCGAGCCCATAACTAATAAAGAAACGATAGCTAGCTGGTTCATTTATTATCTTTACATTCATCGTACGGTTGTTAATACGTCCAGCAGTTTAAACTCAAAAGACAAAATACAAAAGGTATATGCAACATTTTGGACTCTGCGGTTTATGTACGTTTATTTTCGAATTCATTCATGTGTAGTCCGTGTGCTAAATCTTTGCTACCACTAACTGTAATAAATCAAACTTTACAAAACATTTGGCGCAGTTGACGCAAGGCTGATTGATGGTTGTTCTCTACCAATGGTTGACTTCAACAGAGATCTGAATATAATGACATGATGACAATGTCTCCGCCCTAACAAGGGAGTCGTTTACATGCGCAGTCCCGATAGTAAAACTCTGACGAGTATCCTTGTATCCGTGAATAAACATAATATTTCTGATTTAAGTTAATATGGTTTAATTGAATATTAACTGAAATATGGACACTGACTGTAGGCCTATAACCTCTCACATGTAGCGTAATATAATATTAACTCCTGCAGAATTGGACATTTCTTGGAGTTGGCCTAGAATTATAGAACCGCTTTTTATTTTATCTCGGGAACTGAATTGGAGAAATACTACTTATTTATTTCAGAATCTCTTGAAAAAATGCAAATGCAGGTGTAACTTATCTTTGACATTGTTGTGCAACTAGACAGTATTTCAACCACAGACAAACTGAAGTCTTATCAGAAATGTGTTTAATCGTTTTCTCAGCTTTTAAATTCCTTGAAACCGGTCAAACTGATGACATTTTGCATGCGAACAATCTTTCCACTGTTATTGCGTTTTCTACCGGGTCTCTAAACAAAACAGACAACTTTACCGGTGTTAACTAGATTACTAATGCATTCATTCTATCGATGTAAAACATTATTCTGGTGAGCACTACTTTACTTAGTCTTCTGGGGCAACACGTTATGACATGTATCGAACTATAAATGACAAATGGCCTACCAAATGTCGGAAATTATAAGCAGAAATTTATCTATATAAATTAGGGGTCAAAGTAGCCTAAACCAGTAGGCTACGGTGTATCAGCAAAAATCAGTTATGGAATTATTATGGTGGATTGAACTGCCCAGGTATAGCCTGCCCTTAAGTGATGTGTTTGACAATACGATGAAAACATCATCACACAACACCTATGATATGCGAAACCGAGCCTGTGTAACCGTGCAGGCAGAGTTTCTCATTACCTGGATACAAGCTTTTTCGGATTATTGTAAACGGTATATGATGTTAATGTTTAATCTCAAAAGCATAATACTTGGGTTTAGGTCCAAAATAAGGCCATATAAACGCAAGGGCTTATTTTGGACATATTTTGTCGAGTGAAACCTCTCGCTTCGCCTCTTCCTCTCTGGCTTCTACCCCCCCCCCCCCCCCCCCCCCCAGGAACGTTCAGAGCGCGCCTGCGATTGACTGCCCTCTAGAGGTTTATAGTAACCTGCTGTCAATAATAGCGTACTCTACTATGTGGATACAACCTTTAGATGTATATTCTTCAGTAGGGATTTGTACATAATTATTATGCAGACAAAACAAAAATGAGAACCTGAAACTGAAGAAAAAAAATACAATAAAATTGAATGTCTTTATTTTCCATACATTTCAGCCCAACTAAAGACAGTTGTTTTGTGACAAAGGGAAATTGGACACAGTACTATATGAATTACCAGTAGTTCATGAAACATCGAGGGGGGTGCATTTGTTTAACACAATCTCCCCCAAAATAAGCCCAATAAAATAAAATAAAATCGAAATCCATGACATTACATGATTGGAGTAAATTGCATACATTCAAGGCATTGTTAGTTTCAAGCAAATAGAATAAATACATGGAGAAATTACAGTTGTGTGGATATCCTGACACATTTTAGTCTTAGAAAATGAGAAAATTATTTATTCACAAAATTAATAAGAATAAAGAATGAAATAGTGACATTTCCAGACAATCTCAGGGAGGAGAAATACTGCCAATACTATAGGCTTGGGCAAGGAAACCACTTAACTGCTCGACTCAGTTGCATACAGTATAAAGGCATCTTACTCTGTCATTACTCATCATTAGTTAACAAAAACTGCCCCTACTGTACATTCAAATTCAAATGAATTTCTTAAGGAACTGTTTTATTTAAATAAGTACACTTATAAATGATAACTCATTCCAAGCTGATACAAATTAACATTTGTGCAGCTTCAAAAGAAAAGCAGTATATCAATCTACTATTCTAGCACTACTTGCTATGCGATTAGTCCCCAAGCAAGAGTTCACAGTGAAAAGCAACTGAAACCTCAAAGTTGTAGAGATATGAAGAGGTAGAGAAAAGTGCACTTTCTATTGGTGAAATATGTCAACAAGATGAAGACCTGTTTACAGTAATATATGCAAACAATGTCCATTGATTGAAAGTTGTGTTTGACCAAACAAATCAGAAAAAAAAACACTCACCATTCAATGACCTCAATTGTCACTGTATAACACAGGTTCCCTGTATTGCTACTTGATCCTTAAAGCGGCAATCAGCAGCAGAAATCATAACAAAGCATCCTCACCATCCCTGTTTCAGTAAAGAACTGAGGGATGGGGCTAGAGAAAAGTAACCACCCTCAAATTCATAGACAGAGCCATTAGATGCAAGGACTGACCATCCATGATATCAAAATATAATATAGTTTTAGAGTAAAACAAACTTATATTTCGGGTTCTGATAGGGTATGGCAGTTGAGTTAAGCTCATGAGGCATTTATAAGTTATATTCTTCATGAAACATATAAATTAATGATAAGTCCAAAAACAGCTGTAGCAACTGCTGATTGCCCCTTTTTAAGAAAAAACTACAGTAGGTAAGGAAAAGAATGCTTATGTAGAAGATTTCATTTCCGATATCTGTTTGCAGATTCAAACTCCAAACACAAAAAGTAAAGAAAAGTTTCCAGGATACACTCAAAGATAATTGGCCATCTTACCATATTGTCCATTACAAGGTGTACCAAACATGTTCTTTCCAAATTTTTTACATATCTAAAATGTATTAACTTCATAATTACAAAAATAACATTATTTAGAGGTATTATTTCTGTTGTGTTACATTTGTTGACATGACATCACTCAGCCCTCAAAGCTCAATCCTTGGTGTGCAGGGTTTTGTCCCGGCTCATTGTTCAATCATGTAAACTTGGATGACAATCGAGTAACAGATTAGGGTAAGAGACCCTGCACGCACAGGACTGATAATGAGATATATAGGGCAGTAGCAGGCACTGTGTTCAGCATGTCTATGACGGTTTAGTGGCACCATTGAAATTGGACCTCCCGTCTTTCGCCCTCAGGGACTCCCTGTAGATCAGCAGCCTCTCAGTGGTGTGAGGGGGCAGCCGGCTCCTCTTGGCCCTGACGATGCAGGACGCCATGGGGAAGAGTCGATCAAAGCCGCCTGAGGTGGCAGGCACAGCCAGCAGCTTCCTGGCCGCTCTCTGCAGCTGGGGAAAACGTGAGGCGTCTCTCCAGAAAACCTGGGTGGAGCCGTCCCCATCCAGCACAGGCTCTGACAAGTACTGGTCCAGCTCAGACAGCCTCATGCTCTTGGCCGCAGGCTGGAGGAAACTGAAGATGGACTTGCGCTTGAGGTTGCCACTGCCACTGTTAGAGCTGGAGGCCTCAGAGTCCTCCTGGATCTCTTCACTCTCCTCTTGCTTCACTGGGCTCGAGGAATCCATGTCGCTGACCAACGACTTGACCAGCATTTGGACCTGGAACTTGGAGGGGGCGGCCAGGGAGGCGGTGTCCCCCTCCTGCTTCACGTCATCGAAGGGCTGGAGCTTAATGCGGGGGTCCAGCACCGTGACCAGGATCAGGTCCCTCTGCAGGAAGAGGGGCTGGAAGTGTGTTTGCAGGCCGGAGCGGAGCCCCTTGGAGAAGTGGCTGTAGTTGGTGGAGCGGGTCTCCAGGGTCTTGTCCAGGCCGATCAGGGAGGGGATGATCAGGGAGAAGGTGACGGCATCGCTCTGAAGCACCTGGATGGCCTCCTCAAAGGGCTCCAGCAGTCCGATGATGTCCACCACCTGCTCCCGCTTGGCCCTCACCATGGGCGGGGAGCTGGACGAGTCCTTGGCCTCAATGCGGGCCTGGGCAAGCAGGGTCATGACTGAGCCCCACACAGCCTCCTGTACCATCCGCCGCATCGACACAAAGGTGGAATTCCAGCGGCAGCTGCCGGGTGAGGGGGCCAGTGACAGGCCACACTCCTTCAGCAGCACCTCGTTCCAGTAGGCGCTGCGGCGGAAGAAGGCCACCACGTTGTGCACCTGAGACAGCAGGTTCTCCACCACGCGAGAGTTCTTTAGAGCCTCTTTGATCACCAGCTGCAGCATGTTGGCGACGCAGCCCACGCGCGTGCCAAACTGGATCTCTGAGAAGTCCTCCGTGGGCATCTTGTCACCCAAGAAGGCTAGCATCTCCTCCTCGTCCGGGTCGCCCCTCTGAGACGAGCACATGATCCTATAGTCGCAAAAGAGGTCGTAGGCAGCGATGGTGTGCTTGGCCTCGTTGGTGATGATGTAACCCAGATTGTTGGGGAACAGGCCGTAGCTCAGCAGCACGGCTTCCAGCTCCCGGGCCATGGCCACATTCATGTTCTTGTGGCCGATGTGGCGAAAGGCCACAGTGGGCCGGTGGATGTGCCAGTCATCATCCAGGAAGTGCAACTGCACGGCGACAACAGGGTCGGCGTAAGGGCTGGCCCAGAGGTCCAGGGTGGCGTGGACAACGGCATCGCCGGCGCTGGAAGCCAAGCAGGTCTTCAGGTCGCGGATCAGATGGGGCTTGATTGCCTTCTCCACGTCGTCGTACAGACGGAGGCCCACGGCACGCTGGGACAGCCTCTGATATTGGGGGCCGATCACAGACATGAAGCTCCTGAAGCCTGAGCCCTCCACGAAGCTGAGGGGCAGCATGTCCTCCGCTATCATCCGCAATACGGCCTCTGTGATGCTCTTCTGGCGAGACTGGTGGAGAGTGGGGACGCTGCTAGGACCGGAGCTAGAGCAGGGACTGTTGGAGTCCCTCTTGGCTAAGACAGGCGGGAACACCACTGTCTTTGACCTGACTGGGTGAGAGTCCTTTTTTGGCCTAATTTTTAGCATGGGGTCTATAGCCTCTCTATACTGCCTCATCTATAGAGAACAAAGAGAATGGGTGAAAAGGATTGAACGTTTCAAGATTTATACTGTGGAGAAAAATGAAAAACAAAAAAAAGGGGGAAAAAATACGCTCAACAGGCTTCATTTGGTTAGTGACAACCATTATGCCTGGTTGGAGGATAACAGAACACATTACACCTCACTGCTGTTTGGCCTCCCACAGACATAGGTGAGTAATGCGCAAACAGAGAAAGAGTCAAGGATATGGCGTTCTTACCACCTCTGGAGGTTCGGGCTCCGTGTCCAAAACAACGTCACAACGAAAATCTACCTGTAAGCCAAGATAACCTAAGTTAGCAAACAACAGCATATACCTCTTTTTTTTGTTTGTTGTTCAAGTAAATTCAAATAGCTAAAAGTGTTGGAAGTGACAGGGTGACTGTTTGTATTTGAGGAATACAAAGGGCTGACCTCGCCCTGTAACAGAGTAGTAGGTGGTGGGTTAGGTGAAACATAGTGCTTGTTAGTATGTGAAGAATACAAAGGGCCGACCTCGCCCTGCTCCAGAGAAGTGGGTGGTAGCGGGCTCCCGTCATCATCCATAACATATGCTCCCATCTCGGCTTTACGTTTGATGGTTGAGTTCCAGTGGTTTTTCACAGCATTGTCCGTCCTACGGAGGTAGAAAAGCGGTGTGTCATTCCTGGATAGCAAAACTACACTATGACTTTCTATTCAAATTGACTAGTAAATTGGACGTGTCATTGTTTGAATAATCAAATCCTGTTAGGATCTGAATGCGACCGGTGTTTCATAGCATTTGGCAGGGTTCCACATAAATGATGATTAACAATGTCACCCAGGCCAGTAAAAACATGTCAGTAGATCTCACAGTCACTGGCTCAATCAGGCCCAAAACCTTTCAACGTGTTTCAGTTCGAGATTTCCGTGCGCTGCTCTGGTCTTCCATTGAAAACTAATATGGCCGGCATCGCATTCAGCACGGCACTATTGGAGCAATATGATTAGCCATTCAATCGAGCACCACCAAGAGCCACAACAACTTCTTGAAATCAGAGCACGAATAACTAGTAAATATTACTAGACTTAGCAAAAATTATTAACTACATGTTGTAGATTTGGGTTGTAATAATAATAATAAGAGTGACTTACATTCAGAAACAACTTGCGGGTAATTTTCTAGCGAAGTGAGTTGATGTGTTCAAACGCTAGCTGTGCAGAGCAAAAAACAGTTCTTAAAGGGGCAACGGCATCTTAAAGCTAGAATCTTTAATTGAAAAAAATGACAAAGCGGACACCCTGTCTCAGAGTTGCTAAAAAGCTGAGGGATGGGCCTGGAGAAATGGAACCACTCAAGACAGAGGTATAGATGCAAGGACTGACCATCCATGATATCAAAATGATAGTTTTAACCATATTTTGAGGCTATGCAGTGTTTGTTTATACTTATATTGATTACAAACATAGGAAGACAGTGGCACCTTTTCCCTAATGTACAGTGCCTTCTGGAAAGTATTAGGTCTAAAATTGATCCCCCCACTCAATCGACACACAATACCCATTAATGACAAAGCAAAAACAGCTACATTTATTTTGCTAATTTATTCAAAAAAAATAATGCAATATCATATTTACATAAGTATTCAGACCCTTTACTCTGTTTTTTTTAAGCACCTTTGGCAGCGATTACAGCATCAAGTCTTCTTGGGTATGATGCTACAAGCCTGGCACATCTGTATTTGGGGTGTTTCTCCGATTCTTCCCTGCAGATCCTCTCAAGCTCTGTCAGGTTGGATGGGGAGCGTCGCTGCAACGCTATTTTCAGGTCTTTCCACAGATGTTCGATCGGGTTCATTTCCGGACTCTGGCTGGGCCACTCAAGGACATTCAGAGACTTGTCCCAGAAGCCTCTCCTGGGTTGTCTTGGCTGTGTGCTTAGGGTTGTTGTCCTGTTGGAAGGTGAACCTTCGCCCCAGTCTGAGGTCCTGAGCGCTCTGGAGCAGGTTTTCATCAAGGATCTCTCTGTGCTCCGTTCATTTTTGCCTCGATACTGACTAGCCTACCAGTCCCTGCCGCTGAAAAACATCCCAAAATCATTATGCTGCCACCACCATGCTTCACTGTAGGGATGGTGCCAGGTTTCCTCCAGACGTGGCGCTTGGCATTCAGGCCAAATAGTTATCTCAGAGAATCTTGATTCTCATGGTCTGAGTTCTTTGGGTGCCTTTTTGCCAACTCCAAGTTGGCTGTCATGTGCCTTTTACTGAGAAGTGGCTTCCGTCTGGCCCCTCTACCATAAAGGCCTGATTGGTAGAGTGCTGCAGAGATGGTTGTCCTTCTGGAAGGTTCTCTCATCTCCACAGAGGAACTCTGGAGCCCTGTCAGAGAGACCATCTGGTTCTTGGTCATCTCCCCCGATTGCTCAGTTTGGCCCGGGCAGCCAGCCACCTCTAGGAAGAGTTGGTGATTCCAAACTTCTTCCATTTAAGAATGATGGAGGCCTTCAATGATGCAGACATATTTTGGTACCCTTCCCCAGATCTATGCCTCGACACAATCCTGTCTCGGAGTTCTACGGATAATTCCTTCGACCTCATGGCAAGGTTTTTGCTCTGACATGCACTGTCAACTGTGGGACCTGATATATACAGGTGTGTGCCTTTCCAAATCATATCAAATCAATTGAATTTACCACAGGTGGACTCAAAATAAGTTGTAGAAACATCTCAAGGATGATCACTGGAAACAGGATGCACCTGAGCTCAATTTCGAGTCTCATAGCAAAGGGTCTGAATACTTATTTAAATAAGGTATTTCTGTTCTTAAATTTAATTCACAATTTCTTTTTTTTTCTTTTTTACATTTTGCTTTGTGGCATTCTGTGTAGATTGCTGAGGATTTTTATTTATTTAATCCATTTTAGAATAAGTCTGTAAATGTAACAAAATGTGGAAAAAGTCAAGGGGTCTGAATACTTTCCGGCGGCACAGTAGATCTCAGCTTCAAAGAATAAAGCAAACATTTGCATTAACAATTTATATTACGCAGCTTTTAACACATATTAAAATGTTGCCTATTTGTAGTTGAATAACAGAGAGACAGCACTCTAATCTATGGGCCCTGCATAACTCTAATGTATTTAAACTACCCTAGGTCCAGGCCAGTAGAAATATTGTTTGGGACAGGAGTCTCTGGGTCAAGTGGTCTGGCCAGGCCCAGTGAGAAAAAAAAGTTCATGTGGAACCTTGCTGTGGTCAGTTACCTTCCAGGTAGAAGCTTGGCGATCTCCGCCCAGCGGTTCCCAAGGACACAGTGGGCTTTGTAGATGATCAGGTCCTCCTCTGGGGTCCACGAGGACTTCTTCACGTCCGGGTTGAGGTGGTTGTGCCATCGCTCCCTGCATTGCTTCCCCTGGCGACCCTTCAGGTGCCTGGCCACCATCGCCCACTGCTTGGTCCCATATTTACTCACCAGCTCAATGACCTACAGAGAGGAACAATGATGAGAGAGATTATGTATCCTTCACTTTCTAAGGACAATAATCTATCTATACATGTCTGTATAATGGCATTTGTTTTTCATTGCTCACCTTGTCGTCCTCCTCCTTGGTCCAAGTCCCCTTGATTAAATCTGGATCTAGAGCCTTCATATAGCGGTGCATACATTGATACTCTGTGCGTCCCTATAAGAAATCTACTTTTGTAAGGTTTTCACAGACAGGATTGATACTATTAATAAGAGCCTGCCTAATAGAAAAAAAATAGGACTAGAATTCTCTTCTACAATTCTGCCATATAGCCTGTGCTATATCTATCCCAAAATCTGTCCCCAACACTCACTGGTAGGAAGCTGGCGATAGTTGTCCAGTCACTATTTCCAAAGTTGTGCACCAGGATCTTTAGATTCTCATCCTGCAAGTACAAGAGAGAAACAACTTAGAGAACATACCACTATACTACTTAGAGCAACAATTATTCTCTTCTTCCTTCATAGCACTTTTAGGTCAGGGCTGAGAGCTTCTGGTTAGTGTTAAGGATACAGAGGACAGTATACAAGTAAAAGAGGCCATCTTAGTTGACACAAGGCCCAGAGTTCAGTCCAGATCAATCACTCACCTCCTCATGCGTCCATTTCACTTTAACTTTATAACTCTCCCGCTGTTCCGCCACATCAGAGTCTGTGTCAACACACAGCATTTCATCTCCATCTTCACTCTGCATGCTGCAAATAAACAGGTAGAAAACTATGAGACGGGGCACGTTCCTCTGCCCAGGCGTTCCTGACGCATGCCAGATCTTACAACGCCAGGATAGGTCGATTTTTTTAACTTAATCTATGTTATTTAAATCTGGTGCCCGACAACAGTCGATAACGTGGCAAGCAACCATTGCTTGACGCATTAGAACGTCTGAGCAGGGGAACACGGCCAAGAAGAGAACAGAGGCAGGCATAAAACCCTGGCACACCTGGATTTTATGGAATTTGATGTTTGTGTGAGGCATGGATGTGCCCCTCAATTACAAAGTTCCTACACAGCTGCCATCACTTAGTCTACTCATACCAGCAGCTTTATTGACCTGAACCTATTACACGTGAGCACTGTTCACTTGAGCTGTTCGAAAAGTCTTGACTTATTATGACAGTGTCCTCTCTACCACGAGGTTGACAAGCCAGTGTGGCCATTTAGAACGCTAATATTACCTGTCTCTTACACTTGGTGATGTCCCATACGGTGCTGTACCCAATGACGGTTGGTACAGCGCCGAAATTCAGCCTGAGCCTGTCAACGAAACGAGCCTTCAACTTGTGGTATCTCTCAGTCGGTTGGGACAAAATGATCACCACACATCGTTGTAACGCCTGGTTTTCCGCCAACAAATGCAGGCCAGCTGATTATGACATAAATTGTCCTACTTATTACAACGCTCCAAAAGTGAAAAGTAACCCGATCCCTATCGTTAAAATTGCACCCTTTAACAAAGATATTTCGACTAAAAATAAAAATCGAACAAACTACAGTACTGCAGCCCTAGCACCTCTTGCGCGTCTGTGGATTGCAACAAAAAGTGCCAACATGAAATATACAATTCCAATTCAACATGTGCTTCAAACTGCGCAACATTGTAACAAGCTGGTCTTCACATACAATGAATGTAACAAATTCATGAGGCCCACCCCACCAGTCTTGGAAACAACGTAACGTTGGTTAGCTAGCTAATCAACAAACTGCATGTTACTGCTGCAAGCGATACAACATTTCATTTAAGCAAATACAGTAATAGATATTTAGTAATATCTTCACCAATCAATGCCACAATATGCACCGTGCTACTTAAAAGTGGGTAACTAAAACTGTGATTAGCAAATTGTTACATTCTTACATGACAGAAAAAAACGTATTCTTGACTGCAACTGGTAGTGAAGATGCCGGTAACGTTAGCGAACGTGTCCAGCCTGCTAGCAAACAACTACTAGCCGACTGCTGGCCACGATAACAACGGCTTTCTAAACGGGCTGTTTAACTGTTACTGAACAGTCAACGTTAGCTAGCGAGACTAGCTTCCGGGATTACAACCAAATTGCACACGAAGACCACTGGAAGTATAACGTCACAATTTACCAAGGCATTTTCGCTCTCTGGTCTACAGTCACAGTTCCAGGTTCTGGTGGAATAAGTTGATGCACATGGCTCATTTTCACTACTGAATAAGATAAACGGTATAAACCCATTGCATTGGCTTACCCGCGCGGCCAACCGGACATTTCCCCCCCAGCTTCTAGGAGGGTCCAGCAAACCTCCCAAAAAACCCAACTGTCGCGGCCTTGCCTCACAGTCCCGTCTGTTCAACCGACGCGGGACTCTAACCGTAACAAACAACTTTAATAAGTTACAATACTTTGAAAATAGAGTAGCTAAACTGTGGAAAACGAATCAACCAGACTCATGCGTTTCAATTTCTTATCTCGCGCCTAGCGTTTTTTTTAGTAGCAGATTTTTTTTTTGCCCGGGAACAGGGGTAAGGAAGAAGGGTACGTTCAAGACCATCAACGCTCTCCGGAAACAACGCATTTGTTGCACTCGTAACGTTATATAATACCGAAAAGCAGAGGGTCAACTCCCGCCCACCCACCTAAAGCTAATTTCTGAATTTCTACGCAGTTTTAACATGACACAGGCCCTTCTAACTAGTTATTTTTAGAACAGCAAAAAATGTCACCAGACACTCATCAAGCTAGGTAAGAGATCATGAATAAACATGATTAAAGGGATAGTTCACCCAAATTACAAAATGGTATATTGGTTTCCTTACCCTGTAAGCTATCTATGGACAAGGTATGACTTCAATCCATGCTTTAGTTTAGTTTCCCTGGCACTGTTTCTAAATGCTAACATTTTAGAATTTGGGGCACACATTCAAGTCATGGGAACAATATTAGCATTTTTTTGCGCATCATGTCCAAATCATCCGAAAGTATCTCAAATTGATTGTGAAGCTGGCCAAAGTCACTTGTAAAAAATGTAACATGATGTGCAAAAAACGCTAATAGTGTTCGCGTGACTTGAATGGGATTTGTGCCACAAATGCTAAAACATTTTGATTTAGAAACAGTGTCAGCCACTGCCAAGGCAACTAAACCAAAGCATGGATTGCTGTCATACCTTGTACATAGACTGCTTACAGGTAAGGAAACCAATGTGTAATTTTATCATTTGAATTGATAAAAGACCCAACTAGAGTAAAGGTAATTCAATCATCAATATTGTGTTGCACCTTGAACCAAATAGCCTAACAAATTAAGAACTCAAAGTACAAACACTTCACTTTTGATGTTCTTTATGAAGACCTCCTCTATATCAAATGTCAGCTAACTTAATTAGTCAGACAATATTACAAGTTTCTATAGTTAAAGGATATCTTCACTTTTTCAGACGCAGTGTCATTTACCCAGAAAGTAATTTATGGGACAAGGAGAGACTGTCATCCATGGTTCAGATTTGTTTTTGAAAGCCACTGCCAACTTGAGCTAACTGTAGGCAACAATAACCAACAATGGGATTGATGGGGCAAGCTAACCATGGTCAAAAGTTGTGGCAAAATCACCTCAAAGTTTTTCAAACCAAGTCTTTGAGTTGATTTGGTCATACAGTTCTGAACATGGTGAACTTGCCCCTATCCATAAATAAATACAAAACAATGTTTCTCATTAGACATTCTTGTATAATGAGGAGAAACAACCAGATCTGAGGCTTCTGAGTGGCGCAGCGGTCTAAGGCACTGCATCATAGAGGTATCACTGCAGTCCCTGGTTCAAATCCAGGCAGCATCACATCCGGCTGTGATTGGGCAGTGCACAATTGGCCCAGTGTTGAACTGGGGTAGGCTATCATTGAAAATAATAATTTGTTCTCAACTGATTTGCCTAGTTAAATAATGGAGTCACTGTGACACTTGTCTGGCCTTGTACATGGGGTGAAACATTTAGCCATTTCTACCAATCTTGCAGCACAGTGGCTCGCTCTAGAGAATGTTTCCGCCTCGTTTGATTATTTTTAATGACAGGAAGTGGATCCTCATTACCAGGACATTCTTTGAGGAATCAACCACTCCACTCCACTACGAAGGGGCTAACGTGAGTGGGTTTTACTAGATGAAGTACAGCTACGACCGGAAGTTACTTTTCGTAGCAGCTTAAGAGAGGATATTAGCCAACCCAAACCCTTTTCCTAACCTTAACCTAATTCTCCATACCTGCCTCGTTAATTATCTTAACCTGCTGCATAAGTTCTCCTAACCTGCTGATAAAAAGTCACATAGCTGTATACCACCTAGACAAAACCACCTAGACAAAGGCCTGCTGTACACAGATTTACAAAAAGTCTGCAGAATTCCCCTCAACCCAAAATGTGTACTTCATCTCTATAATTTGTTCAAGTCAGGATTATACAGCAAGATTGCACTCCCACTTTCCAATAGCATCTTTAGCTACCTCCAACAAATTAAATGTAGGCTACCACATCCTTTGAAGAATAATGCCTGCTGTACAATTTGGGGAGTCCTCTTGAGCAGGGTTTTCCAAACTCTGCACTGCAAAAACCAAAACGTGCACCCAGGGGGGACCACAGGACCAAGTTTGGGAACCCTGCTCTTGAGGACCAGCAGTTCTACATGGCCCCCAAGGCAACGATGAGCTTTGATATTCTGTCTGTCAATGTCACCTCAAAGTTCTTCTTTGAAGTTAACAGTAGCAATCAAACTTTTACAACAGCATTCAAGGTCATAGTCCATAGTCCCTCAGGTCTAAGCTTAAAAAAAAGTCATCAACACCCTAAAGCCAACTCTCAATCTCATTTCACTTGAATTTATCAGAGGGTTATTCAACATGCCCACTGTGTCAAGCATTGTGGCTATCATAATGAACAACCGAAAGTGAGAGCTTGACCATGGTCCTGCCTGAAGTCACCAAACAGTCACAGGCATGCAGTTTTGCAAGCAACAGGTCATCTCTAATTGACAACTCTGCGTGTGTCTATGAGTGTACATGTGTCATAAATTAGACTCAAACAATGTCCCCACGGTGTGAATCACATTTGTGTGTTTGCGTGTTGTAAATTATGCTAAACTAATATCTTGTGTGTGGTGTGATAGCTGTTCTCGCCAGCGATGGGGTGCTGTATTATGGCAGGGCTGGCCTGGAGGCAAATACAGTAAGGGGAAGCATTCAGGATGTATACGCATATATAAACTCTGCAAAAAAAGAAACGTCCATTTTTCAGGACCCTGTCTTTCAAAGATAATTCGTAAAAATCCAAATAACTTCACAGATCTTCATTGTAAAGGGTTTAAACACTGTTTCCCATGCTTGTTCAATGAACCATAAACAATTAATGAACATGCACCTGTGGAATGGTATTTAAGACCCTAACAGCTTACAGACAGTAGGCAATTAAGGTCACAGTTATGAAAACTTAGGACATTAAAGAGGCCTTTTTACTGACTGGCAAAAACACAAAAAGAAAGATGCCCAGGGTCCCTGCTCATCTGCGTGAATGTGCCTTAGGCATGCTGCAAGGAGGTGTGAGGACTGCGGGTGTGTCCAGGGCAATAAATTGCAATGTCCGTACTGTGAGACGCCTAAGACAGCGCTACGGGGAGACAGGACGGACAGCTGATCGTCCTCGCAGTGGCAGACCACTTGTAACAACACCTGCACAGGATCGGTACATCCGAACATCACACCTGCAGGACAGGTACAGGATGGAAACAACAACTGCCCGATTTACACCAGGAACGCACAATCCCTCCATCAGTGCTCAGACTGTCCGCAATAGGCTGAGAGAGGCTGAACTGAAGGCTTGTAGGCCTGTAGTAAGGCAGGTCCTCACCAGACATCACCTGCAATAAGGTTTCCTATGGGCACAAACCCATCGCCGCTGGACCAGACAGGACTGGCAAAAAGTGCTCTTCATTGATGAGTCTGGGTTTTGTCTCACCAGGGGGGATGGTCGGAATCACGTTTATCGTCGAAGGAATGAGCGTTACACCGAGGCCTGTACTCTGGAGAGGGATTGATTTGGAGGTGAAGGGTCCGTCATGGTCTGGGGCAGTGTGTCACAGCATCATCGGACTGAGCTTGTCGTCGTTGCAGGCAATCCCAACGCTGTGCGTTACAGGGAAGACATCCTCCTCCTTCATGTGGTACCCTTCCTGCAGGCTCATCCTGACATGACCTGCTCGTTCTGTGTGTGACTTCCTGCAAGACAGGAATGCCAGTGTTCTGCTATGGCCAGCGAAGAGCCCGGATCTCAATCCCATTGAGCACGTCTGGGACCTGTTGGATCGGAGGGTGAGGGCTAGGGCCAATCCCCCCAGAAATGTCCTGGAACTTGCAGGTGCCTTGGTGGAAGAGTGGGGTAACATCTCACAGCAAGAACTGGCAAATCTGGTGCAGTCCATGAGGAGGAGATCCACTGCAGTACTTAATGCAGCTGGTGGCCACACTAGATACTGACGGTTACTTTTGATTCCCCCCCCCCCCCCCCCCCCCCCTTTGTTCAGGGACACAACACATTTCTGTTGGTCACATGTCTGTGGAACTTGTTCAGTTTACGTCTCAGTTGTTGAATCTTGTTATGTTCATACAAATATTTACACATGTTAAGTTTGCTGAAAATAAACACAGTTGACAGTGAGAGGAAGTTTCTTTTTTGTCGTTGCTGATTTTACATACTAAACATACAGTATGTCATTAACATGTCATTTTCATATTAAAATAAGATTAACTTTTTTTTAAACTTGCAGAGTATGTAAAAGGCAGAATCTACTGCACACACAAAGCTGATTCGTGAAGGTGCTAGAGGCAAAAGGCAAAACTGGAGAAACAGGAATAAGACTCAGAAAGTTCAGCTATAATTAAAATACATTTGCATCTGACTGGAAGTGTGGGAAGACTTTTTCCTGTTTCTCCAAGCTTGCAGAGTATGTAAATGTGTATTTCTGCTCTCAACCCAACCCCCCCAAGACACACACACACACACACACACACACAAACACACAAACACACAAGGGGCTGGAAGCAATGGGTCAGCTGCAGTGCAGCTGGAGCAATTAAGTGCCTTGCTCAAGGGCACAACAGCAAGCGATCTATCTAGGAGGATTTTCCCATCTAAGATTTGAACTTGTAACCCTCTGGTTGCTAGCCTGCTTTTCTAACCGGTAGGCTAGCTGCCACCCCCAGAAATATTGTGCAACTGCTTTCATATTGTGCAGCTCAATTGCTACTGCTTCAACTGCCTGTTCTGAAATCCCTTCGGTGATAATGAGATGTCCTCAGCCCTGGCCAGTGTTGTCATAAATATACACTGTAAGACCTGTATGTTACACATGTATTATTATACAGAATGATGTCTAGGGACCTGACTGGGTAAATAAATGTACTGTCAGTAACAGAGCTGTCCTGTCCTGTATTATAATGTTTTGTACTGTCTTGTATCTGCCTGCCTGTTTCAGTTTGCGTCTGTCGTTGACGTGTCCAAGGAGAAACTGATGCTAATCCAAGCCCGGGAGGACCTGCTGCTCAGAGGGGTGGACGTTTGACCACAAGGCTAACACGTGCCACACCACCTGTCCAGTCCTGTCCAGTAAGTGAAGGTGACGCATCACATTCTCTAAGTCTAAAATCTTATAATGACATCCCATTCTCCAACAGTCAACAGAGAATAAGGTGTCATTTGAGATGTAGCGGTGTTTCTCTTCCCGCACCAGGTGGAGCAGTTCCACAGCATGTTTGCAGGGGAGTTTTTCTACATCGGCATGGCCAGCAACGTCCACCTCTCTGCACATTCGTCCCCCTGTGACGGTTCATAAAGTGCAGCAGTATCGAACAGGTAATAGCTAACCATTCCACAACAAAAACCTAATATCTAACAAATTTCACAACAAAACCTCATACACACAATCTAGTAAAGGGATGGGATGAGAATATATAAATATAAAATATATGGAAGAGCAGTGACAGAGCGGCTGAGATGCAATAGATAGTAAAGAATAGATAGTGAAGGATACAGTATGCAGTATATACAGTGCCTTGCGAAAGTATTCGGCCCCCTTGAACTTTGCGACCTTTTGCCACATTTCAGGATTCAAACATAAAGATATAAAACTGTATTTTTTTGTGAAGAATCAACAACAAGTGGGACACAATCATGAAGTGGAACGACATTTATTGGATATTTCAAACTTTTTTAACACATCAAAAACGGAAAAATAGGGCGTGCAAAATGATTCAGCCCCTTTACTTTCAGTGCAGCAAACTCTCTCCAGAAGTTCAGTGAGGATCTCTGAATGATCCAATGTTGACCTAAATGACTAATGATGATAAATACAATCCACCTGTGTGTAATCAAGTCTCCGTATAAATGCACCTGCACTGTGATAGTCTAAGAGGTCCGTTAAAAGCACAGAGAGCATCATGAAGAACAAGGAACACACCAGGCAGGTCCGAGATACTGTTGTGAAGAAGTTTAAAGCCGGATTTGTATACAAAAAGATTTCCCAAGCTTTAAACATCCCAAGGAGCACTGTGCAAGCGATAATATTGAAATGGAAGGAGTATCAGACCACTGCAAATCTACCAAGACCTGGCCGCCCAATTTTTCAGTTTTTGATTTGTTAAAAAAGTTTGAAATATCCAATAAATGTCGTTCCACTTCATGATTGTGTCCCACTTGTTGTTGATTCTTCACAAAAAATACAGTTTTATATCTTTATGTTTGAAGCCTGAAATGTGGCAAAAGATCGCAAAGTTCAAGGGGGCCGAATACTTTCGCAAGGCACTGTACATATGAGATAAGTAATGCGAGATATGTAAACATTTTTAAAGTGGCATTATGAAAGTGTCTAGTGTTCCATTTATTAAAGTGGTCAATGATATCAAGTCTGTAGGTAGGCAGCTGCCTCTCTGTGCTAGTGGTGGCTTTTCAACAATTTGATGGCCTTGAGATATAAGTTGTTTTTCAATCTCTCTGTCCCAGCATTGATGCACCTGTACTGACCTCGCCTTCTGGATGGAAGCGGGGTGAACAGGCAGTGGCCAGGGAGGTTATTGTCCTTGATGATATTTTTTGTCTTCCTGTAACATCGGGTGTTGTAGGCGTCCTGAAGGGCAGGTAGTTTGCCCCCGGTGATGCGTTGTGCAGGCCGCACCACCCTCTGGAGATCCCTGCGGTGCTGTTGCCGTACCAGGCATTGATACAGCCCGACAGGATGCTCTCAGTTGTGTACCTGTAAATGTTAGTAAGCCACATTTCTTCAGCCTCCTGAGGTTGAAGAGGCACTGTTGCGCCTTCTTCACCACACGTGTCTGTATACACAGCTGTGACAATAACCGAGGAGAGTTCTCTTGGGAGATAATACGGTCTGCATTTGATTGTGAGGAATTCTAGATCAGGCGAACAAAAGGACTTGAGTTCCTTTATGTTGTTACAATTACACCATGAGTCGTTAGTCATGAAACATACACCCCCGTCCTTCTTCTTACCGGAGAGATGTTTATTCCTGTCGGCGCGATGCACTGAAAATCCTGTTGTCTGTACTGACTCCGACAGCATGTCCCAAGCTAGCCATGTTTCCGTGAAACAGAGTATGTTACAATCCCGGATAGCTCGTTGGAAAGAAACTCTTGCCCTGATTTCATCGACTTTGTTAACCAGGGACTGGACATTAGCGGGTAATATACTTGGATGCGGTGGGTGGTGTGCGCGTATCCAAGCCTCACTAGAAGACCGCTCCAGCACCCTCTCCTCCGGCGGCGTTGTTTTGGGTCGCCCTCTGGAATCAGTTCAAATGCCCTGGGAGGTGCAGACAAAGGATCCGCTTTAGGAAAGTTGTATTCCTGGTCGTAATGCTGGTTGTGCTGGTATGTTGACATCTATCTGATATCCAATAGTTGTTCCCGGCTGTATGTAATAACACTTAAGGTTTTCTGGGCTAACAATGTAAGAAGTAATACATATATAAAACAAAATACTGCAAAGTTTCCTAAGGGCTAGAAGCGAATTTGCCATCTCTGTCGGCCCCATCGAGCTTGAGCAGGTGTTGTTCAGAAAGAGCAGGTGTTGTTCAGAAAGAGCAGAAAGGGCAGGTGTTCAGAAAGAGCAGAAAGAGCAGGTGTTCAGAAAGAGCAGAAAGGGCAGGTGTTCAGAAAGAGCAGAAAGGGCAGGTGTTCAGAAAGAGCAGAAAGGGCAGGTGTTCAGAAAGAGCAGAAAGGGCAGGTGTTCAGAAAGAGCAGAAAGAGCAGTTGTTCAGAAAGAGCAGAAAGGGCAGGTGTTCAGAAAGAGCAGAAAGGGCAGGTGTTCAGAAAGAGCAGAAAGGGCAGGTGTTCAGAAAGAGCAGAAAGAGCAGTTGTTGTTACTGGTTTGTACACTCAATGTATGTCTAAATGGCAGTAAATTGAATTGAAGCAGCTGGCATTTATGGAGGCAGCAGATTGAACCCTCAATCCGAGGTAAGAACACAAATTGGCAATAAGGAGTTCTAGCTGGTGAAAATGAGAGTATGGTGTTTTCTCTGGGTCTGTTCCAGTCCACGTAAAGGATGCCTCTCCACCATCATAGTAGACCTGATGGGAAGAGACGTGTCCTGCAAAGACCTCAACCCCCTGGTCAGAAACCCAGCCCTCTATCAGTCGCGATAATGTGTATGAGTTAACGTGGGGACGTGTTAGCCTTTTCTGTATATACCCCATGGGGACAAGCTAGCTCTCTCCAGTGTGGAGTTACATACTATTGTATTCACTTTTTCCTGTTTTTAGAAAGCTCACATTCACTGGATGCCCTCCTGGAAAGCATGTCGGAATGTTGAGGTGAGGGATAATTCCTATTTTCAAAATGTTCAAAACATTTCTGAACGATACTACTGTAAGAGCTAAGTGTTCAAACTTATGGGTTCTTTCTGTCGTTTTAGTTTTTTTTTTTTTTGCCACAGGAACATAACCACTTGCACGAAGGGCACGTTCACTCGAGAGCAGCTTCAGGACAACTTCTCTTACGTCATCCTCAAGTAGGTTGTGCGGTGAGGTTGTTACAGAACACTGATGGAAGTAAGATTCTAGACTGTCAAGCTTGATAGAAATGTTAAATAAACATTTGATCTGTTCTATTCAACAACAACAAAAATGCTTGTGATGCCAAAGTGTTTTTTTTAGGTCTTTTTCATTCGCGGAACATAAGGCTACCACAAAGAAAGCTAATACAGAGTTATAAAGTTATTGCTGTTAATATATATTTTTGTCATTTCATGTGCAGTTATAATGACTAGTATTTCATTCATTATCCTCCTCTTCCACTAAGAAGTATGTGTTCTTAGTGGAGGAGGTTCTGTTCCGGCCTAGCTCTGCCTCCAGTGACCTGCATATCTCCTACTACAGCATTACAGACTACTTCTGCCCCCTGCTGGTCTACCACGATACCCCCTGGATACCCTCCATGGAGCTGTGAGTAACCCTGGCAACTCTTTTCTCTGACCTCAAAATACACTCACTGTACATCGTTCAGTGTAAGACAACCTGTCATCTCTGTGTGAAGTGGAGTTCAGACAGACCCTTGATATAACTACATGGCACACACACAAAGACCATTAGAACAAGCATGGCACTCCGTCACAGAGCAACAGCACCAGAGCCAACCCACCACACAGCGTTTTCTAGAGCAGGTAAACATGGCTGCTTGGTTTTTGATCCTGAGCCAGCATCAAACCCACCCTGTTCCATTGCAGCTGGAACGGTAATGAGCTTGTGGAGCAGGCGAGTGGCGACTTTGTGATGTTTGAGGTGAACGGCATGCATAACTACCAGTACCATCAGTCGGGCCAGGAGGCCAAGTGTGTCTCCCAGCCCAAGAACTGGACCTCTCTGCTGAGCCAGCAGCAAAATAAACCAAACCCCAACACAGCCAAGACCAGGAATATATGTACCGGTACACATTCTATAGCAACACAGTTGAATTCTTACTTTATCACCAATCAATAATGGCCGATAGGAATTTGTCAACACAGCACTGTAGACTAGAGGCCCCCCATGCACTGTAAGCAGTCATATAGCCTGCATCCTGAGGGAGGATCTTTCCTAATTTCCCACATTTGAATTGGATATTCATCAGACGTATTCAACTTATAAAATGCAGATACATCGTCCTTGTGCTCATTAATATCTCATACATTCATCCCTCTGCTTGCTTTGAACCTGGCCTTATTTTTATTTTTATGAGCGCACTTAGTTACCAGCCTGTACTCTGTAATACATCAACTGAAGGTTGAATACGGTAGTGGAATATTTTCCTATCAAGTGGAGTAAGACATAAAATGTTCATAGTTAGTACACTATTTATATGCCATATTCTATAGTAAACATTAAAACTGGATTGTTATTGTAATATTTCTGATGATATTCACTGTCTCTGTGTTTCTGCAGCTACTATACGCTGACCACTACATTCAGTGTGCACGGGGCATTCCTTCCTCGCCCTCTGCCATCTGGTGTGGCACTGGGCATCCTCCCGTTCTCATCGGCTTTCTCCTCAGCCAGCGCGCTCACCATAATAGGATGGACACACACTTTACACACAAAGCGCAACACATTCAGATGTTTTTTTGTCAAACACACGCACTCCCAATACATCCCAAAACAGGAGAAAACACGCATGTCCTCTGAGCAGCGTGAAATAAATGTGATGAGCTGTTCAGCATGAACTCTGTCAGTAACTGATCCCCACCTTTTTGTCTTGTCTTTGATTGATTTAGAAACTGTTTTCAGTTTTAGGAACACAGTTAGTTGATCTGAAATCTGTTGATATTGGAAATGATACATTTGCATCAAGCTTTTTTTTAATGCTGTCCTTGTATGTTTTGATGAAAATGTTTTGAGAAATAAACAGTTTATAGCAATCATTCTTCATAACGGCAGTTTTTGTTTCACACTTCATTCAGATGGAAGCTCTGTCGACGCAAGACACGGTAAACATATGGATAGTGATTCATTGTAAGGTTTTTATGTACACATACTTCATTGCGCATCAGGCACCTTTAACACGGTGCTGGCACAAGTCAACAGTCTTTAATGTCACCCGTTGTGTTGACACAATCCTATGGCTTGTTTCACAAGGTTAAGAAAAACACCATGGCACACACCTTTACAGTTGTAAGAAGATGGCGTAGGTTTATGTTGCTGTTAAAGGGATAGCTTTTTATGTTGCTGTTAAAGGGATAGCTCACCCACATTACAAAATAACACATTGGTTTCCTTACCCAGTAAAGCAGTCTATGGTATAACAGCAATCTGTGCTTTGGTTTTATTCCCCCTTGGAAATGTTTCCAAATGCTAAGGTTTCAGCATTTGTGGAACAAATCACATCCAAGTCCTCGTACCGATGTTAGCATTTTTCGACATGTTCAAATCCTGAGAAAGTATCTCTAATTGATTGTGAAGCTCAACAATGTCACGTATACATGACTTGAACCTGTGTGTGAAAAAGTGCTAATATCGGTATTGGGATTTGTTCCACAAAGGCTAAAACGGTGGATGCTAAGCTTCTAGACTTTGTTTCAATAAAATCACCTGGGAAGATGAACAACACTGTGCAGTGTTTACATTTTTCTAAGTATCTGTATGTGCGAATGTTCTTCAGCTTTTGTACATTTAGAAACAGTGCCAGGGAAATGAAACCAAAGCATCGATTGCTGTCATACCTTGGTACCGATAAGCAATCGATGGACATGACTTTGTGGCATTTGTGGCACAAATCTCATTCAAGTCATGGTACTGATACGCACATTTTCCACGCATGTTCAAATCCTCTATAATTGCCGTCAAACCTTTTCTATAGAATGCTGACAGGGAAAGGAAACCATTACGTAAATGTGTAATTTGGGTGAGCTATCCCTTTAAGCATGCCTGGATGCAACAAATAGAGTCAAGCCTCTAATCTAATCTACAAAAAGTCTGTGATAACAGAAACAGCATGTTTTCAATTCAATAATATATTGTTGGAAAATCATCACATTTCAAATGTTTGGAAGGGCCACCGTGTTTTGTATTAAAAACGGGCACTTAAAGAGCAGAAACATGGTTTCGACTAGAGTTTCACACATATCATTAGTGTTTGCCGCGTCTGCCTGTTCTAATGAGGTCTAGATAAACAGACGTGGCAGCCACTGTGCATAGCCTACACAAAAATGCATTCTGTTCAATGTGCTCCATTTCTATGGCTGATGGCCAATGAAGTTGATAGGAGGTTGCCACAAGGGCCAAATATCTTTTTCACCCCCTGACTTAGAGGTTAAGGTTAGGATTTGGGGTTGAGGAATTGAATCCTAGATATGTGGTCAGGGGTAACTTCTACCCCGAGCTCAGGCAGTGGTGGTGCTGCGAGGGCCCTTCTTCCCTGCCTTAGAGGAAGCTGTCTTCTTCACCACAGACGTAGGAGAAGCCATTGAAGGCGCTGTTGCTGCTGGTGCTGGCGTTCAGCTCAGGGGTGCGACCCACCGAGTTAGGCACCATCTCCCTGGTGAACTCTGGGTCTATGTGCTGCGTGTCCGCTGGCCCTTTCTGGAGGAGAGAGGAGACATGTTAGGGAATTGAGCAAAGTGATAGAGGAAAGAGACGGACAGTGTGAAGGCGAAAACGAGGAAAGAAAGGTAGTGAGAGAAAGTTTTAGAGAAAGAGCCGTTAAGGTTAGAGATTATGGTAAGAAACAACCGGCATTTTATAGGCCAGGGGTCGGCAACAGACTATTTATTTTGGCCCCCAAAAGTGGGAGGGCGGGGGGTTTAGTTTATGGTCAAAAAAAGACAGCAAATCAGCCCCCCAAAATAATTATGTTGTAAATCTGTTCCCAAGTATTCCCACCAATAAAAGAGATGTGATCGTGTCTCAATGTAATCAAGGTATGAAATTAGTGTTCTTTTCAACTACAAATCTCTTTTTGGGCTTAGTTGTGGTCAATTTGCAGTTACAAATGATTATGTCCCCCCCCCCCGACAATCCACTCCAACAAAAATTGGCCCGCGGCTGAATCTAATTGCCTACCAATGTTTTAGACTGTGCCAAAAACTCACCACATTGGGGTAGTATGGAGGAGTGATCCGCTTGTGGTACAGGTCATCCCAGTTAATCGGGGAGAAGAACACATGGTTCTTGATTTCTAACTGCAAAGTAAAACAAGAATCATATACAAGAAGCGATGTATAACTGAGTGAACATTAGTGAAACACAGTAACCGGCAAAGGCATGGGGTTGCTTCTGAAATGGCACAGAAGTAGTGCACTATATTGGGTATAGGGTGCCATTTCAGATGCATCCATGGTCGATGGAGAGGGTCTAGTCAGCCACTCACAAAGTCGTCGATGGCTCCCAGCCTGCAGTGCTGGTCTTTCTGCAGGAGGCCCTGGAGCAGACTACAGACAGCGTCTGACTTCCCTGGGGGCAGAGGCAGAGGCTTGTGCAGGATACCATCATACAGCTCAGACATGTCCCGGCTGTAAAAAGGAGGCTAGAAACGGAGTAGAACGGAGGAGAGACACTGTAGCCACCAGCTACTCCAGAAACATTTCCTGAAGTTGGTAACATAATTGTGTTGGGACATTTGCTGCACAAGGAAATAATATTTGGATTGGCCTTAGATTGCATTAAGTACAGTAGCTATATAAGATTCAAAAACTATTTTATTTTAGTACTACTTTCTTTAAAAATACAAAACATACACATACAAATATACATCACACAAACAGCTACATCCCACCTGCCCTGACCCTCAAGCTCACACCTCCATCTCTAGCACCCGCATCACTCACCGCCACATGGCCTCAAACTGCGCCATTTTGATTCCCTCCGTCGCCTACGCACGTTAAAAATTCAGATAATAAAACATTTGACCTTTCCATTGTGTTGATTTTCCAGTTTTTAAGTATACGTTTTTTCAAGATGATTGAGGAGAAAAGTATCGTCCGACCCATCGGGTACCTCACTGCACCCTCATAAGCCACGTCTTGTAATATGTAGACAGACGGATTAAAAGTACATTTACATTGTAATAATTCTGACAGACAACTTTCTAACTCTGCCCATAACTTTTGGACTTGATCAAATTCCCAGAAGGCATGGATTATTGAGTCTTTGTTAGTTTTACATTTACGACATGACTGCCGTTGTTCCGTTGTGCTGTAGAATGTGAATTCTGTATAATACATTCTATACATTAGTTTATACTGGATTAAGCATATTTTTTCGTTTAACTCATTTCATTAGTTATTTTCAGACATTTCCTCCATCTCATGCCAATATCAGTTAAGTCTTGGTTCCAATAGCTTATATTTTTTCTAAGATATTGTCAGTTGGATATGCTCTCTGCAAGGGTTTGTATAGCTTACCTACCATATGAACATCGTTTTCTGACTCAAATAGGATTCCCTCAAGATTCCTAATCCAAATTTTGTGATATAAAACTTTTAAATTGCATATATTTGAAAATGTCTACATGTGTCAATCCAAAATTGCTTTTTTAAAATCATGTCATGGAAATAAATGTATTTCCTAATGCCAAGTCATTTATGATTTATATGCCTTTCGTCTTCCACGTGCACCAATTTATCAGTGAATTCTTAAAAAGTTATCCAACGAGTGTGTTTTTTAGGGAGTGCCATTTGATCTTGTGGAATACATTTCGTTCCATGTTGTTATTAGGAGCTCCTAGCTTGATCCTTTGAAAACAAACACATGAAAAGATTCTGTGGACGAGCATGCGCATCTTCATTGTGCCTCTTTAGTACATTTAACCATACGACGCAAGTAAAAGCATTGGGTGGCTAAGATTCAAAAACGTACAAGACTATAGATCATCTCATAGAGCACAGCTCCCAGACACCACCAGTCCACAGCGCGGTCATAGGGCTCCTTACGCAGAATCTCAGGGGCCAAATACTAGAGAGAGAGACAGAGAGAGCGAAATACACAGATGGATATATAGAGCTGTAAGTGACGATTAGACATATGTTATAACGAACATATCATTGAGCACAGACACAATCTCAGGGCTATCCCTCACCTCGGGGGTTCCACAGAAAGTGGACGTGGTAGTCTCCGGCTCCACTCCCTCTTTACACAGCCCAAAGTCTGTAAGCACCACGTGGCCCTGGAACACACACCATCCCAATCAATCTTACAGGAACTTACAGGACCGCGTACGATACTGTTTTTGCGAAATCTTGAACCATCTTCCCTAAGATGAGAAGGAAGTGAGTTGAGATATTGAAAACAATCCAATAACATTACATCCACTTATGAGTCAACACTTACCTGAGAGTCTAAGAGAATATTCTCTGGCTTTAAATCTCTACAAAAGAACAAACAAACAAAGATATTTGATTTCACAGACCCTCAATAGTGTACATAATAACGTGTTGCTTCTGCGTGAATGTGTCTGACCTGTAAACGATGTTGAGGGAGTGAAGGTAGCCGATGGCACTGGCAACCTCGGCAGCATAGAACCGAGCCCTCGGCTCCAAGAAGCACCGCTCCCTCTGCAGGTGGAAGAAAATCTTCCAAGACAGAGAGAGAGGGAATGAGAGGGAGAAGAAGAAGTTAGCGATAGAGGGAGAAAGAAAACAGTTCTGCCTTGTTGTTTTAACTGTCAGTCTCCTGGGTTCTGACAAAGCATGTCATATTACTACCACTACATAATTGACTCATCATAATACTGTGACACAGAGACTTTGGACTGAGCCGATCAGTAAATGGGAGTAAAGTGTGACTAAGACCAGGGCTTGGGGCTATGACACACTGCTCTGCTGCTTCTGTGCTGTCAATAGCTTGGCAGCTTTAATATACAGTACCAGTCAAAAGTTGACACACCTACTCATTCAAGGGTTGTTCTTTATTTTTGTAACTATTTTCTACATTGTAGAATAGAGAATGCATCAAAACTATGAAATAGCACATATGGAATCATGTAGTAAGCAAAAAAAGTGTAAAACAAATCAAAATATATTTTATATTTGAGATTCTTCCAAGTAGCCACCCTTTGCCTTGATGACAGCGTTGCACACTCATGGCATTCTCTCAACCAGCTTCATGAGGTAGTCACCTGGAATGCATTTCAATTAACATGTGTGCCTTTTTAAAAGTTCATTTGTAGAATTTATTTCCTTCTTAATACGTTTGAGCCAATCAGTTGTGTTGTGACAAGGTAGGGTTGATATACCGAAGATAGCCCTATTTGGTGAAAGACCAAGTCCATCTTATGGCAAGAACAGCTCAAATAAGCAAAGATAAATGACAGTCCATTATTACTTTAAGACGTGAAGGTCAGTCAATCTGGAAAATGTCAAGAACTTTGAAAGTTTCTTCAAGCGCAGTTGCAAAAACCATCTAGCGCTATGATGAAACTGGCTCTCATCAGGACTGCCACAGTTACCTCTGCTGCAGAGGATACGTTCATTAGAGTTAACTGCACCAGAGATTGCAAACCAAATAAATGCTTCAAAGTGTTTAAGTAACAGACACAGCTAAACATCAACTGTTCAGAGGAGACCGCGTGAAGATTGCTGCAAAGAAACCACTACTGAAGGACACCAATAAGAAGAGACTTGCTTGGGCCAAGAAATACGAGTAATGAACATTAGACCGGTGGCAATCTGTCCTTTGGTCTGATGAATCCAAATTTGAGATTTTTGGTTCCAACCGCCGTGTCTTTGTGAGAGGCAGAGTAGGTGAACGGAGGATCTCCACCGTGAAGCATGGAAGAGGAGGTGTGGTGGTGCTTTGCTGGTGACACTGATTTATTTAGAATTCAAGGCACACTTAACCAGCCTGGCTACTACAGCTTTCTGCAGCAATACGCCATCCATTTGGATTGCGCATAGTGGGACTATCAATTGTTTTTCAACAGGACAATGACCCAACACACATTTCCAGGCTGTGTAAGGGCTATTTGACCTAGAAGGAGAGTGGAATGCTGCATCAGATGACCTGGCCTCCACAATCACCCAACCTCAACCCAATTGAGATGGTTTGGGATGAGTTGGACTATTTTCTACATTGTAGAATAATAGTGAAGACATCAAAACTGTGAAATAACACATATGGAATCATGTAGTAACCAAAAAAGTGTTATACAAATGTGGGAACTCCTTCAAGAATGTTGAAAAAGCATTCCAGGTGAAGCTGGTTGAGAGAATGCCAAGCATGTGCAAAGCTGTCATCAAGGCAAAGGGTGGCTACTTTGAAGAATCTAAAATATATTTTGATTTGTTTAACACTTTTTTGGTTACTACACGATTCCATATGTGCTATTTCATAGTTTTGATGTCTTCACTATTATTCTACAATGTAGAACATAGTAAAAAATAATGAAGAACCCTTGAATGAGTAGGTGTGTCAAAACTGTTGACTGGTACTGTAAATAAAGGATGGCTTATTAGGAACATTGCTACAGTCCATTCCTTTTTGTCATTTGCATATCATATGCAACCTTTCAGGAAACCCAGGACCATTAGCCAGCTACCTCTCCCCCGTTGACATAGTCCAGGACAAAGTAGAGCTTCTCTGGGGTCTGGAAGGAGTAGTGGAGGCCCACCAGGAAAGGGTGCTTCAGGCTCTTCAGCAGCACGTTCCTCTCTGCCATGATGTTCTTTTGCTAGAGGACACAAAGCAGCATTGAACCAGCGGACACGAGGCAGAGGGCAGGACACAGCAGAATACAGGCCCCTGTCAGCGCCACTGCTTCAGCCCCAAGCGCGAGACAAGAGACAATACACAGAAGGAGTGGAGAGAGAGCAAGACACCTCTTTCCTAAAAAGGTCCACAGTGTTATTTACGCTGCTTTAAGTCACAAGTGCAGCTGTCTACACACACCTGACTAGGTCTGTCAGACAGCTATAACGTGTGTCTGTGAGTAGCTCATAAAGTCCAAGACTTGCTTATAAGTATCAAGTGATACAAAACCAAGGGGAAGAAACAGCTCTGATTATGGGAATGTACAGTTAGTAAGAAACACAGAGACTGGGGGCTGTATAATCAGTCTGTCAGAGTACAAAGAACAGAACACACTTCAGATTAGATTAGATATTATCTTTCTTTGAAACGCACAACAGACTTGGGCAAAACCAGTTCTGCTACACAGTGAACTGCATACACATGTTGAATATATACTGACATAAAGGGTTTTATTGGTGTAATTTAATGGACCTTTACCACAGAAAATAAATAACCTATATGTGAGTTGGTTGGGAGAATGAATAACTAAATCAAATGTTTATAGACCAACCTCCTTTTTCTTCAGGATGACTTTCTTCTGTAAAACTTTGATCGCATAGAATTTGTTGTCAGCTTTGAGCTTGGCGAGCAGGACCTGGATGCAGGGTGGTTGCCAATAAATCTCTGGTTGTTTACCCAAAACTTCACCTACTAATATGACACTCTTATCATAAACATATCTTAAATCAATCTAGAGGGTCAATGAAATACACACAAACCACATATTTGATTAACAGTCACACAAAACATAGAAAGAAAGTAGTCATAGACACAATGAAAAAGGACTGCAAATTAGGTGGACAAATTAAAAATGGCTACTCATCCGGAGTACAATTTGTCAACAACCTTATCATCATTCATTGGTTTGTTTTTGCCTTTTCATCAAGGTAACCTTAACAGTCCTGCATAGACAGAGTTAATCATTGATGAAGGCATGCAGCCTTTTATCAGACAGACAGCAGTGTAGTCTGTCTTACCTTCCCATAGGTCCCTTTTCCAATAACAGCCAAGAAGTCAAAGTCAGTGGGCTTGGCACTGAAACAAGAACAGGAATGATGATACAGATATCTGTGTCATACGGATTGACATGACGCGTAATCATGACAGGTTATGGCAGAGACAACCGTCTCGCAACATGACTCTGGTATGATGCATGAAATAGCATGTTCGATCAAGGGCTCTATTCAATAGGTGAAGCTGAAGCGTTACAGATTCCGCAATAGAAATGTAAAGGTCATTTCGGATTGAGCCGACACCTGCAGTGTTTATCGCGAACACAGTCTCAGCTAAAGCCGGGAACAATGCCATTCAATTTCAATCACGCTGGAAAGCTGAATTTCCACCATGGGGATTGAAAAGAGCCCCGAGTCTCAATAGCAAAGTACAGTAGTGTATGTTAGTGGTTGCAGCTGATGTGTGGCATCATATCGAGGTGTAAATAGTATTGTTAATGAATGCATCGGGATCACACTTCCGTTGGTAAAGGGTTACCAGATGTCAGTTCTACGGGGCATTACGAATCACCGAAACCCATTACTCTTAATACTGTACATACTGTGGGTTTGCCGAGGGTCCCAGGTTGACCTCACTGAGGGCGGAGGACGGTGATCTAAGCTAGAAGACAAGTAGGAAAAAAACAATGAATGATAGAGCAAAGCAGTGTAAACAACCAGTAGCAAAAATAGGATTAGATCCTTGATTGACTACAAAGCACAGCACACTACAGAGTGAAACACTCACTGGATTACAATTCGCCATGGCCTTGGTCCATTCCTTGCCCACCGGGGAGCCTACATCAGTGCTTCCCAGACCTGTCATTACAAAGAGGACACGATAGGAACATAATGACATGATAGCACCCCACATCAGTGTGTGACTCTGCTGCTGGTCCCCCTATGCCAGCTTGACCCCGACAAACTGGTAGTTCTGGTTTGAAACCCAACGCAGGCAGGCACAACAAAGGATATTTGTTGTTTTGGAGAGTTCATATCAGTGGACACTTTTACATGGTAAATGCTACTTTCCCGTGTCTAGAAATGTGTGCGGGACTGCTTAGGTCATTATTCAAACCAATTTCAATCTCCCCCACAGACAGACGGTCACTTGCCAAGAATGTCTGAATGTTTTGAAATGTTCCTTCCATGGTCTTAAGAAATGTTTAACCTTTAGGCCTACTGAATAAACAGCCATATGTCCTCAAGAGTAGATTTTAATGTGCTACAGTAGATGTGTGGAAAGTTAGAAACCCATTTGAAGGTTGATATCCATTTCTACAGTCATGTGTATTACCCTCTAATTAGGGCTTTGGGATTATTATAGGCCTTATATTCTCAAATTATACCATTGTGTAAATGCAAGCGCAAATTACAAATAGGGTGTTTACAAATGATGAAAACATTCAGCAGATCTATTCTGTCAGCATAAAAAAAAAACTCACATACAGTGCATTTGGGAAGTATTCAGACCCCTTGACTTTTTCCACATTTTGTTACATTACAGCCTTATTCTAAGATAGATTACATTGTCTTTCCCCCCTCATCAATCTACACACAATACCCAATAATGACAAAGCAAAAACATGCTCTTAGAAATTAGCATCCTCTCAAGCTCTGTCAGGTTGGATGGGGAGCGTCGCTCCACAGCTATTTTCAGGTCTCTCCAGAGATGTTAGATCGGGTTCAAGGACATTTAAAGAGTTGTCCCGAAGCCACTCCTGTGTTGTCTTGGCTGTGCGGTTAGGGTCGTTGTCCTGTTGTAAGGCGAACCTTCGTCCCAGTCTGAGATCTTGAGCGTTCTGGGGCAGGTTTTCATCAAGGATCTGTATTTTGCTCCATTCATCTTTCCCTTTATCCTGACTAATCTCACAGTCCCTGCCACTGAAAAACATCCCCACAGCATGCTGCTGCCACCACCATGCTTCACCGTAGGGATGGTGCCAAGTTTCCTACAGACATGACGCTTGGCATTCAGGCCAAAGTCTTCAATCTTGGTTTCATCAGACCAGAGAATCTTGTTTCTCAGGGTCTGAGAGTCCTTTAGGTGCCTTTTGGCAAACTCCAAGCGGGCTGTCGTGGGCCTTTTACTGAGGAGTGGCTTCGGTCTGGCCACTCTACCATGAAGGCCTGATTGGTGGAGTGCTGCAGAGATGGTTGTTCTTCTGGAATGTTCTCCCATCTCCACAGGGGAACTTTGGAGCTCTGTCAGAGTGACCATCGGGTTATTGGTCACCTACCTGACCAAGGCCCTTCTCCCACAATTGCTCCGTAATGCAGGGTGGCCAGCTCTAGGAAGAGTCTTGGTGGTTCCAAACCTTTTCAATTTAAGAATGATGGAGGCCATTGTGTTCTTGGGGACCTTCAAAGCTGCAGAAATGTTTTGGTACTCTTCCCCAGATCTGTGCCTCGACACAATCCTGTCTCATAGCTCTATGGGCAATTCCTTCGACATCATGGCTTGGTTTTTGCTCTGACATGCGCTGTCTACTGTGGGACCTTATATAGACAGATGTGTGCCTTTCCAAATCATGTCCAATCAATTGAATTTACAACAGGTGGACTCCAATCATGCTGTAGAAACATCAAGAATGATCAATGGAAACAGGATGCACCTGAGCTCAATTTTGAGTCAGCAAAGGGTCTGAATACTTATAGAAGAAAGGTATTTCTGATATATATATATTTTTTTTTGCCAAAAAAAAATCAAAAAAACGGTTTTCACTTTGTGATTGTGTGGTATTGTGTGTAGATTGCTGAGGAAATTGTTTTAATTAATCCATTTTATAATAAGGCTGTAACGTAACAAAATGTGGAAAAAGTCAAGGGGTCTGAATACTTCCCGAATGCACTGTATCAAAGGTCTTAAATAGACTACTAGCCTATTACGGTTTACCATTGTATTCCTTGAGTGATTACAAGGCTATTTAGAGTATTTGGAGAACATTTTCCAACTTGATAGAACCATATTTCAAACATTCACCCACAGCTGGCCCGCTCATTAGGCAGGATTAGGGGGCCACCTATGGCGGAAGGTTGACGCGGGCGGCATTTTCTGAGATAAACTCACCAAGACGCACCTCCAAACAACATATAAAACCTCACTTAATTCTGCACCAAAACAATGACAATTTCTCTCAACCAGTGGCATATAGATTTTTTAGGTGTGCGCTGATGACGCCCCTTTGATAAGCAGTGGCCACATTGTCAAAGGCGCTAAATATTTTGCTTGTCCATTCCCAGTGCGCCTCTCCGGGGTGCTGTTGGAGAGATGCATCTCTGCAGCGCTGTCAAAAAAAATTATCGAACATCAATAATGTAGCAGATATAGGATATGGTAGAAATAGTATGTGGTCTTTTCTGTAGCCTACAGGCCGGAGATAAAATGTATGACAATGTAATGACCTTTTTACATCATGCAGGTTTATCTGATTTAATTGCCTAACCTAAAGGGCACTCATTCAAATAAAAGATGAGCTGTCATGTTAACAAACAACATCTCCTAAAAACAGGAAAGGTCAAAGTAAAATGGACAATATGGAATGGACAATCACAACTGTGGTCCAGGAGTTCCACCCCATTGTCATGATCAGGGGTTTCAAGTTTGTATCCATTAATTATTGACAAGCTGATCATAGCGATTCCCCATGTGTAAACACATTGCAAATAGGCTCACGATAACTCCTGATAAAGTTTGGTAGCTGATATTCAGAGTGTAAATAGCCAAGTTGATTAGTCACAAGAATCAGGACTAATTAAGCCAACGCAATGGCCTGTTACCACATCGATGGGCATTCATAAAATGTAATTTCAGACAACACTGTAGGCTACTCCTCAGTAAGCACGGACCGACGTCAAAGCCTTTTGGGTGTCTTTTTTTGGTGCAGTTCCGAACCAGCCTTGATTTCCACATCCACGGACATTGGATTTTGATCCGGTTCAGACCAAATCTGAACCAATCATAGACTTCTATGTTTGGTTCAGATTTTGTGCAGTCCAGACCGGCTTTGATTTCAACATCCATGGACATAGATTTTTGGTTCGGTCCGGAACCAGAACCAAAAATTATCCTGATTTCAACATTCTGAAAATGCTTATTTTTCAATGTCCTGGAAAATAGGTACATATGGAAATTGGCTAAAAAATTATATGGAAAACATGGAAAATACGGAACATTTTAAACATATGGAAAATACATTTTCAGCTTTCATTCAGAATATAAATTGAACCTAACTTCAATGTCTGGAAAATACTATTTTAGATGTCTTTTCAACCTCATTGGGACTGGGACTATTCTAATTTTGCGGGGGCGACATTTTTTGGTCTCCCTATGGCGGCAGAATGGCAAGGACCAGACCTGCAGTCACCACTAACCAGAAATACATAAAAGGCTACATTTTACAGTACATTGTGTACATTCTCAACCTACCTGCAGTAAATGTTAAAACTGAGTTCAAGCCTACCTGTCGCAGGTGCGTGCGGTCGGTGGAGTGCTGTCTAATCGACTGACTGACCGAAGTCCCTTGGCTCGAGTCAAGTGTCGAAGCACAGAGCACAGCGCTGTAGTTGTCGCAGCTCAGAGCACAGCGCTATTGTTGTCCTGCATTTTAGGTCTACAGAAAGCAGGGCTAGTTGGGGTCACTCATCAAATGAACTAGCCTTATGGATATCCACTATCGTCGGGGCTTGATTACTCAGCTAACCATCCAAAAATCTCATAAGACATAAATAAGGTGGTGTTTTGGTGTAATAATAACGTTATACTATGTTGTTATATTGGAAGGTGTTATGTAGAATACCAATAAATCCTTATCTGATCTTCTAAGATATTAATTCAGATTTGATCTAACTTTACTAAACGAGCACCTGCCACCGTTGTGAGAAGTAGCGGAGCTCCTGTGAGCAACGCTTCCGTGAGCTCCAGCAGCGCTACACCCCGACTCCCGCTGCACCGAATGAGCTCATTTAAGCGCATACTCTTACCTCTTGCAAAATTTGGAGATGCAGAAACGATATGTATGGCTGTTTTATGACAATCTGGGAATATTTGGCCAAGGGAACATTTCAGGTTGGTTTTAGTAAAACAGCTAGGAAGGGGATACTTTTACAACTGGATTGAGTGAAGTGGCAGAGAATATGTTGAATAAGCAACTCATGAGCATGGAGAGCCTCTCAGGTTTGACGAAATTAATTTATATCTTTCAGTCTAATACGGGTAATTACTTTAGTTTTGTAGGTCTTCGAGAGAAACACGCTTTCTACAAGTAGTTAGGCAACAGTCCTCTCAAAGTTCAGCTGAAATTTTACCCTGAAAGGAGGGTGGGGGGGCTGAAATGCCAGGGCTGAATTTTAGCGCCCGGGATTAGTTTAAAACGGCTCACATTGTGAAATTCTATCAAATGCACGTGAAATTTCGCAGGAAGATAAAAAGGTAGCTCTGTTAATATGGATAATATTTTAACCGTTTGAGCTAGAGAAGCCGTTTTACTTTCTGCAAATCTGCAAACATGCCTGTCACGAACCTTTTTTCCTCTCTGACACTGCTGCGTGCCACGTGCAATGCCTAGTTATAGGTTCTGTTTGGTCAATCCGCCGTCTGAAGTGGCCGTACAGCATTTACAGCCTCCGCAGACTTCGGCGCATTCATACTTCTTGCGGCAAAAGGAGAAGACCAGAGCTATTGCGAATGAACTTGTTAAGGAAGTGAGTTTGTATTTATACAGGACTTCGGCTACCGCCCCCGCCTACCGTCAACCAATCATGTCAATTCTGAGCTATGGGGAGCAGAGTATTTGAGCAGAGTTGAGAGGTCGCATATCCCGCTCATCGCTCATAGAGCAGTGCGTGCAGACAGGGAGCCTAAGAAGGAACATCAAATAATTATTTAGGCTCTATTATTTCAATTATTTCAAAGTTATAGCCTACAAATAAATACATTGTGAAGCATTTGTGAGTGTGACACACTAGGCGTGTAGGGAGTCAGGGACATTATTAAGCGCTCAGAATTTAAACAACATTTACTTGTATTAAATCATTATAGTCTATAAATTGCGCATATAGGCTGTGACTTACTTAGAATTAAATCCAAATGAAATGGGGAACAATGGCTTATTACGCTCAGTCTACAGTGCTTATGAATTCATTTTGAGAAAAGTCTGTGGCTTCAGGCTCATGTGATGGTGACTGGAGAGTAGGCCAGCAGCGGAGACTATCCTCTCCGTGCTTGCAGAGCAACTGGGGGACTGTAACTGCAGTTTTTTTCATTCAAGGTTTTTTTTCAAGGGTTTTTCTTAATTTTTTCTATTTTCTACATCGCGAACCCTTTATACACACAAATAAAAGTACATTTTCTCACATTATAGCCATCAGACTAGCTATATCACAAACATAAATGCATAACAAAGGAAAGCGCAATAAAAACTTCAGCAAACAAGAGCTTGAAGTGATGTTGGAGGATATAGCAGCCTGGAAAAAGTTGCTGTTGGGAAGACTCAATAACTGCGGGGTGACTGCAGAGACCAAAAAGAGAGGATGGCCGAGGCTGACTGCCGTCCAGGGTATGCCAAGTTGACAGTGACGCCGTAAGAAAAATCAAGTCGGCTGCTAAGGGAGCTGAGAAAAGCAGGGAGTTGAAGAAGACTGGAGGGGGGGATATCGACCATTCATGTGGACCAGCTGGAGGAGAAGGTGTTGTCCATGATAGGAGAGATGGTGGTAGAGGGACTGCGCGACCCGTAAATTAAGCTAGCTAACGCGTAACGACATTAGCCAACATAGCTAACAACGTTAACGTTAGCTAAGTTAGCCAAGTTCTTCTTTGCAAATTGACGAGCTAACGCTAGTTATTTAACACTTCTAGAATATTGTTATATATTGTTATTTACTAGTTAGATAGATAATGCGCGTTTAATTGTTTTCTTGCTGTATTTAAACGTCCGGTAGCCAAATCAAATGTATTTATATAGCCCTTCCTACATCAGCTGAAATCTCAAAGTGCTGTACAGAAACCCAGCCTAAAACCCCAAACAGCAAGCAATGCTGGTGTTGAAGCACGTTGGCTAGGAAAAACTCCCTAGAAAGGCCAAAACCTAGGAAGAAACCTAGAGAGCAACCAGGCTATGAGGGGTGGCCAGTCCTCTTCTGGATGTGCCGGGTGGAGATTATAACAGAACATGGCCAAGATGTTCAAATGTTCATAAATGACCAGCATGGTCAAATAATAGGTCTGGGACAGGTAGCACGTCCGATGAACAGGTCAGGATTCCATAACCGCAGGCAGAACAGTTGAAACTGGAGCAGCAGCACGGCCAGGTGGAAAGGGGACAGCAAGGAGTCATCATGCCAGGTAGTCCTGAGGCATGGTCCTAGGGCTCAGGTACCCCGAGAGAGAGAAAGAAAGAGAATTAGAGAGAGCATACTTAAATTCACACAGGACACCGGATGAGACAGGAGAAGTACTCCAGATATAACAAACTGACCCTAGCCCCCCGACACATAAACTAATGCAGCATAAATACTGGAGGCTGAGACAGGAGAGGTCAGGAGACACTGTGGCCCCATCCGATGATACCCCCGGACAGGGCCAAACAGGAAGGATATAACCCCCCCCACTTTGCCAAAGCACAGCCCCCACACCACTGTAGGGATATCTTCAACCACCAACTTACCATCCTGAGACAAGGCCGAGTATAGTCTCCGCCAACCCAGACGCCAACCCAGACAGGAAGGGGGGCGCCAACCCAGACAGGAAGATCACATCAGTGACTCAACCCACTCAAGTGACGCACCCCTCCTAGGGACGGCATGAAAGAGCACTAGTAAGCCAGTGACTCAGCCCCTGTAATAGGGTTAGAGGCAGAGAATCCCAGTGGAAAGAGGGGAACCGGCCAGGCAGAGACAGCAAGGGCGGTTCGTTGCTCCAGAGCCTTTCCGTTCACCTTCACACTCCTGGGCCAGACTACACTCAATCATATGACCCACTGAAGAGATGAGTCTTCAGTAAAGACTTAAAGGTTGAGATTGAGTTTGCGTCTCTCACATGGGTAGGCAGACCATTCCATAAAAATTGAGGTCCATAGGAGAAAGCCCTGCCTCCAGCTGTTTGCTTAGAAATTCTAGGGACAATTAGGAGGCCTGCTTCTTGTGACCGTAGCGTACGTGTAGGTATGTAATGCAGGACCAAATCAGAGAGATAGGTAGGAGCAAGCCCATGTAATGCTTTGTAGGTTAACAGTAAAACCTTGAAATCAGCCCTTGCCTTGACAGGAATCCAGTGTAGGGAGGTTAGCACTGGAGTAATATGATCATATTTTTTGGTTCTAGTCAGGATTCTAGCAGCCGTATTTAACACTAACTGAAGTTTATTTAGTGCTTTATCCGGGTAGCCGGAAAGTAGAGCATTGCAGTAGTCTAACCTAGAAGTAACAAAAGCATGGATACATTTTTCTGCATTATTTTTGGACAGAAAGTTTCTGATTTTTGCAATGTTACGTAGATGGAAAAAAGCTGTCCTTGAAACAGTCTTGATATGTTCTTCAAAAGAGAGATCAGGGTCCAGAGTAACGCCGAGGTCCTTCACAGTTTTATTTGAGACGACTGTACAACCATCAAGATTGATAGTCAGATTCAACAGAAGATCTCTTTGTTTCTTGGGACCTAGAACAAGCATCTCTGTTTTGTCTGAGTTTAAAAGTAGAAAGTTTGCAGCCATCCACTTCCTTATGTCTGAAACACAGGCTTCTAGCGAGGGCAATTTTGGGGCTTCACCATGTTTCATTGAAATTTACAGCTGTGTGTCATCCGCATAGCAGTGAAAGTTAACATTATGTTTTCGAATGACATCCCCAAGAGGTAAAATATATAGTGAAAACAATAGTGGTCTTCAAACGGAACCTTGAGGAACACCGAAATTTACAGTTGATTTGTCAGAGGACAAACCATTCACAGAGACAAACTGATATCTTTCCGACAGATAAGATCTAAACTAGGCCAGAACTTGTCCATGTAGACCAATTTGGGTTTCCAATCTCTCCAAAAGAATGTGGTGATCGATGGTATCAAAAGCAGCACTAAGGTCTAGGAGCACGAGGACAGATGCAGAGTCTCGGTCTGATGCCGTTAAAAGGTAATTTACCACCTTCACAAGTGCAGTCTCAGTGCTATGATGGGGTCTAAAACCAGACTGAAGCATTTCGTATACATTGTTTATCTTCAGGAAGGCAGTGAGTTGCTGCGCAACAGCCTTTTCTAACATTTTTGAGAGGAATGGAAGATTCGATATAGGCCGATAGTTTTTTATATTTTCTGGGTCAAGGTTTGGCTTTTTCAAGAGAGGCTTTATTACTGCCACTTTTAGTGAGTTTGGTACACATCTGGTGGATAGAGAGCCGTTTATTATGTTCACCATAGGTAAATGTTAAAACTGAGTTCAAGCCTACCTGTCGCAGGTGCGTGCGGTCGGTGGAGTGCTGTCTAATCGACTGACTGACCGAAGTCCCTTGGCTCGAGTCAAGTGTCGAAGCACAGAGCACAGCGCTGTAGTTGTCGCAGCTCAGAGCACAGCGCTATTGTTGTCCTGCATTTTAGGTCTACAGAAAGCAGGGCTAGTTGGGGTCACTCATCAAATGAACTAGCCTTATGGATATCCACTATCGTCGGGGCTTGATTACTCAGCTAACCATCCAAAAATCTCATAAGACATAAATAAGGTGGTGTTTTGGTGTAATAATAACGTTATACTATGTTGTTATATTGGAAGGTGTTATGTAGAATACCAATAAATCCTTATCTGATCTTCTAAGATATTAATTCAGATTTGATCTAACTTTACTAAACGAGCACCTGCCACCGTTGTGAGAAGTAGCGGAGCTCCTGTGAGCAACGCTTCCGTGAGCTCCAGCAGCGCTACACCCCGACTCCCGCTGCACCGAATGAGCTCATTTAAGCGCATACTCTTACCTCTTGCAAAATTTGGAGATGCAGAAACGATATGTATGGCTGTTTTATGACAATCTGGGAATATTTGGCCAAGGGAACATTTCAGGTTGGTTTTAGTAAAACAGCTAGGAAGGGGATACTTTTACAACTGGATTGAGTGAAGTGGCAGAGAATATGTTGAATAAGCAACTCATGAGCATGGAGAGCCTCTCAGGTTTGACGAAATTAATTTATATCTTTCAGTCTAATACGGGTAATTACTTTAGTTTTGTAGGTCTTCGAGAGAAACACGCTTTCTACAAGTAGTTAGGCAACAGTCCTCTCAAAGTTCAGCTGAAATTTTACCCTGAAAGGAGGGTGGGGGGGCTGAAATGCCAGGGCTGAATTTTAGCGCCCGGGATTAGTTTAAAACGGCTCACATTGTGAAATTCTATCAAATGCACGTGAAATTTCGCAGGAAGATAAAAAGGTAGCTCTGTTAATATGGATAATATTTTAACCGTTTGAGCTAGAGAAGCCGTTTTACTTTCTGCAAATCTGCAAACATGCCTGTCACGAACCTTTTTTCCTCTCTGACACTGCTGCGTGCCACGTGCAATGCCTAGTTATAGGTTCTGTTTGGTCAATCCGCCGTCTGAAGTGGCCGTACAGCATTTACAGCCTCCGCAGACTTCGGCGCATTCATACTTCTTGCGCCAAAAGGAGAAGACCAGAGCTATTGCGAATGAACTTGTTAAGGAAGTGAGTTTGTATTTATACAGGACTTCGGCTACCGCCCCCGCCTACCGTCAACCAATCATGTCAATTCTGAGCTATGGGGAGCAGAGTATTTGAGCAGAGTTGAGAGGTCGCATATCCCGCTCATCGCTCATAGAGCAGTGCGTGCAGACAGGGAGCCTAAGAAGGAACATCAAATAATTATTTAGGCTCTATTATTTCAATTATTTCAAAGTTATAGCCTACAAATAAATACATTGTGAAGCATTTGTGAGTGTGACACACTAGGCGTGTAGGGAGTCAGGGACATTATTAAGCGCTCAGAATTTAAACAACATTTACTTGTATTAAATCATTATAGTCTATAAATTGCGCATATAGGCTGTGACTTACTTAGAATTAAATCCAAATGAAATGGGGAACAATGGCTTATTACGCTCAGTCTACAGTGCTTATGAATTCATTTTGAGAAAAGTCTGTGGCTTCAGGCTCATGTGATGGTGACTGGAGAGTAGGCCAGCAGCGGAGACTATCCTCTCCGTGCTTGCAGAGCAACTGGGGGACTGTAACTGCAGTTTTTTTCATTCAAGGTTTTTTTTCAAGGGTTTTTCTTAATTTTTTCTATTTTCTACATCGCGAACCCTTTATACACACAAATAAAAGTACATTTTCTCACATTATAGCCATCAGACTAGCTATATCACAAACATAAATGCATAACAAAGGAAAGCGCAATAAAAACTTCAGCAAACAAGAGCTTGAAGTGATGTTGGAGGATATAGCAGCCTGGAAAAAGTTGCTGTTGGGAAGACTCAATAACTGCGGGGTGACTGCAGAGACCAAAAAGAGAGGATGGCCGAGGCTGACTGCCGTCCAGGGTATGCCAAGTTGACAGTGACGCCGTAAGAAAAATCAAGTCGGCTGCTAAGGGAGCTGAGAAAAGCAGGGAGTTGAAGAAGACTGGAGGGGGGGATATCGACCATTCATGTGGACCAGCTGGAGGAGAAGGTGTTGTCCATGATAGGAGAGATGGTGGTAGAGGGACTGCGCGACCCGTAAATTAAGCTAGCTAACGCGTAACGACATTAGCCAACATAGCTAACAACGTTAACGTTAGCTAAGTTAGCCAAGTTCTTCTTTGCAAATTGACGAGCTAACGCTAGTTATTTAACACTTCTAGAATATTGTTATATATTGTTATTTACTAGTTAGATAGATAATGCGCGTTTAATTGTTTTCTTGCTGTATTTAAACGTCCGGTAGCCAAATCAAATGTATTTATATAGCCCTTCCTACATCAGCTGAAATCTCAAAGTGCTGTACAGAAACCCAGCCTAAAACCCCAAACAGCAAGCAATGCTGGTGTTGAAGCACGTTGGCTAGGAAAAACTCCCTAGAAAGGCCAAAACCTAGGAAGAAACCTAGAGAGCAACCAGGCTATGAGGGGTGGCCAGTCCTCTTCTGGATGTGCCGGGTGGAGATTATAACAGAACATGGCCAAGATGTTCAAATGTTCATAAATGACCAGCATGGTCAAATAATAGGTCTGGGACAGGTAGCACGTCCGATGAACAGGTCAGGATTCCATAACCGCAGGCAGAACAGTTGAAACTGGAGCAGCAGCACGGCCAGGTGGAAAGGGGACAGCAAGGAGTCATCATGCCAGGTAGTCCTGAGGCATGGTCCTAGGGCTCAGGTACCCCGAGAGAGAGAAAGAAAGAGAATTAGAGAGAGCATACTTAAATTCACACAGGACACCGGATGAGACAGGAGAAGTACTCCAGATATAACAAACTGACCCTAGCCCCCCGACACATAAACTAATGCAGCATAAATACTGGAGGCTGAGACAGGAGAGGTCAGGAGACACTGTGGCCCCATCCGATGATACCCCCGGACAGGGCCAAACAGGAAGGATATAACCCCCCCCACTTTGCCAAAGCACAGCCCCCACACCACTGTAGGGATATCTTCAACCACCAACTTACCATCCTGAGACAAGGCCGAGTATAGTCTCCGCCAACCCAGACGCCAACCCAGACAGGAAGGGGGGCGCCAACCCAGACAGGAAGATCACATCAGTGACTCAACCCACTCAAGTGACGCACCCCTCCTAGGGACGGCATGAAAGAGCACTAGTAAGCCAGTGACTCAGCCCCTGTAATAGGGTTAGAGGCAGAGAATCCCAGTGGAAAGAGGGGAACCGGCCAGGCAGAGACAGCAAGGGCGGTTCGTTGCTCCAGAGCCTTTCCGTTCACCTTCACACTCCTGGGCCAGACTACACTCAATCATATGACCCACTGAAGAGATGAGTCTTCAGTAAAGACTTAAAGGTTGAGATTGAGTTTGCGTCTCTCACATGGGTAGGCAGACCATTCCATAAAAATTGAGGTCCATAGGAGAAAGCCCTGCCTCCAGCTGTTTGCTTAGAAATTCTAGGGACAATTAGGAGGCCTGCTTCTTGTGACCGTAGCGTACGTGTAGGTATGTAATGCAGGACCAAATCAGAGAGATAGGTAGGAGCAAGCCCATGTAATGCTTTGTAGGTTAACAGTAAAACCTTGAAATCAGCCCTTGCCTTGACAGGAATCCAGTGTAGGGAGGTTAGCACTGGAGTAATATGATCATATTTTTTGGTTCTAGTCAGGATTCTAGCAGCCGTATTTAACACTAACTGAAGTTTATTTAGTGCTTTATCCGGGTAGCCGGAAAGTAGAGCATTGCAGTAGTCTAACCTAGAAGTAACAAAAGCATGGATACATTTTTCTGCATTATTTTTGGACAGAAAGTTTCTGATTTTTGCAATGTTACGTAGATGGAAAAAAGCTGTCCTTGAAACAGTCTTGATATGTTCTTCAAAAGAGAGATCAGGGTCCAGAGTAACGCCGAGGTCCTTCACAGTTTTATTTGAGACGACTGTACAACCATCAAGATTGATAGTCAGATTCAACAGAAGATCTCTTTGTTTCTTGGGACCTAGAACAAGCATCTCTGTTTTGTCTGAGTTTAAAAGTAGAAAGTTTGCAGCCATCCACTTCCTTATGTCTGAAACACAGGCTTCTAGCGAGGGCAATTTTGGGGCTTCACCATGTTTCATTGAAATTTACAGCTGTGTGTCATCCGCATAGCAGTGAAAGTTAACATTATGTTTTCGAATGACATCCCCAAGAGGTAAAATATATAGTGAAAACAATAGTGGTCTTCAAACGGAACCTTGAGGAACACCGAAATTTACAGTTGATTTGTCAGAGGACAAACCATTCACAGAGACAAACTGATATCTTTCCGACAGATAAGATCTAAACTAGGCCAGAACTTGTCCATGTAGACCAATTTGGGTTTCCAATCTCTCCAAAAGAATGTGGTGATCGATGGTATCAAAAGCAGCACTAAGGTCTAGGAGCACGAGGACAGATGCAGAGTCTCGGTCTGATGCCGTTAAAAGGTAATTTACCACCTTCACAAGTGCAGTCTCAGTGCTATGATGGGGTCTAAAACCAGACTGAAGCATTTCGTATACATTGTTTATCTTCAGGAAGGCAGTGAGTTGCTGCGCAACAGCCTTTTCTAACATTTTTGAGAGGAATGGAAGATTCGATATAGGCCGATAGTTTTTTATATTTTCTGGGTCAAGGTTTGGCTTTTTCAAGAGAGGCTTTATTACTGCCACTTTTAGTGAGTTTGGTACACATCTGGTGGATAGAGAGCCGTTTATTATGTTCACCATAGGAGGGCCAAGCACAGGAAGCAGCTCTTTCAGTAGTTTAGTTGGAATAGGGTCCAGTATGCAGCTTGAAGGTTTAGAGGCCATGATTATTTTCATCATTGTGTCAAGATATATAGTACTAAAACACTTGAGTGTCTCTCTTGATCCTAGGTCCTGGCAGAGTTGTGCAGACTCAGGACAACTGAGCTTTGAAGGAATACGCAGATTTAAAGAGGAGTCTGTAATTTGCTTTCTAATAATCATGATCGTTCATGAATTTATTACTGCTGAAGTGAAAGCCATCCTCACTTGGGGAATGCTGCTTTTCAGTTAGCTTTGCGACAGTATCAAAAATACATTTCGGATTGTTCTTATTTTCCTCAATTAAGTTGGAAAAATAGGATGATCGAGCAGCAGTAAGGGCTCTTCGATACTGCACGGTACTGTCTTTCCAAGCTAATCGGAAGACTTCCAGTTTGGTGTGGCGCCATTTCCGTTCCAATTTTCTGGATGCTTGCTTCAGAGCTTGGGTATTTTCTGTATACCAGGGAGCAAATTTCTTATGAGAAATGTTTTTAGTTTTTAGGGGTGCAAGGTTAAATTGATTTCCTCAGTTAGGTGTTTAACTGATTTTTGTCCTCTGACGTCCTTGGGTAGGCAGAGGGAGTCTGGAAGGGCATCAAGGAATCTTTGTGTTGTCTGTGAATTTATAGCACGACTTTTGATGCTCCTTGTTTGGGGTCTGAGCAGATTATTTGTTGCAATTGCAAACGTAATAAAATGGTAGTCCGATCATCCAGGATTATGAGGAAAAACATTAAGATCCACAACATTTATTCCATGGGAAAAAACTATGTCCAGAGTATGACTGTGACAGTGAGTAGGTCCAGAGACATGTTGGACAAAACCCACTGATTGATGATGGCTCCGAAAGCCTTTTGGAATGGGTCTGTGGACTTTTTCATGTGAATATTAAAGTCACCAAAAATTAGAATATTATCTGCTATGACTACAGGGTCCAATAGGAATTCAGGGAACTCAATGAGGAACGCTGTATATGGCCCAGGAGGCCTGTAAACAGTAGCTATAAAAAGTGATTGACTAGGCTGCATAGATTTCATAACGAGAAGCTCAAAAGATGAAAATGTCATTTTGTTTTGTAAATTGAAATTTGCTATCGTAAATGTTAGCAACACCTCCGCCTTTGCGGGATGCACGGGGGATATGGTCACTAGTGTAACCAGGAGGTGAGGCCTCATTTAACACAGTAACTTCATCAGGCTTAAGCCATGTTTCAGTCAGGCCAATCACATCAATATTATGATCAGTGATTAGTTCATTGACTATAATTGCCTTTGAAGTAAGGGATCTAACATTAAGTAGCCCTATTTTGAGATGTGAGGTATCACGATCTCTTTCAATAATGACAGGAATGGAGGAGGTCTTTATCCTAGTGAGATTGCTAAGGCGAACACCGCCATGTTTAGTTTTGCCCAACCCAGGTTCGAGGCACAGACACGGTCTCAATGGGGATTGCTGAGCTGACTACACTGACTGTGCTAGTGGCAGACTCCACTAAGCTCTCATGCTAGCTAACAGCCTGCTGCCTAGCCCGCACCCTAATTTCATTGTGGAGCTAGAGTTAGAGCCCTGTCTATGTTGGTAGATAAGATGAGAGCACCCCTCCAGCTAGGATGGAGTCCGTCACTCCTCAGCAGGCCAGGCTTGGTCCTGTTTGTGGGTGAGTCCCAGAAAGAGGGCCAATTATCTACAAATTCTATCTTTTGGGAGGGGCAGAAAACAGTTTTCAACCAGCGATTGAGTTGTGAGACTCTGCTGTAGAGCTCATCACTCCCCCTAACTGGGAGGGGGCCAGAGACAAATGTGTCTGTGTGGCAGTGGGGCAAGAAAACGTTTGTGGTTACAAAAGTATCCATTCATCACAAGACAAGGGTTTAGCTGTCCTAAAGTTAAGTACATTTCCAAGAAGAAATCCTAAAATATTAATATTTCTTCTGAACTTTTTTCTTAGGAAAAACTTAAGAGGAATAGCGACTTTGCTTAACTTTCTTCTTAAATCTATAGTTAAGGACAAAATGGCAGTTAAGAAGAAATGTATTCTTATGAAAGTTTTGTGAATCCGGGCCCAGGTGACTAACTCATGATGCTGGATGACAGAATGTCAAGAATGTGCAAAGCTGTTATCAAGGCAAAGGGTGGCTACTTTGAAGAATCTTAAATGTAAAACATATTTTAATTTGTTTAACACTTTTTTGGTTCAAAATTGTGCTCTCTCCTCAAACAATAGCATGGTATTATTTCAATGTAATAGCTACTGTAAATTGGAAAGTGCAGTTAGATTAACAACAATTTAAGCTTTCTGCCAATACCAGATATGTCTATGTCCTGGGAAATGTTCTTGTTACTTACAACCTCGTGCTTATCGCATTAGCCTACGTTAGCGCAACCGTCCCGTGGAAGGGACACCGATCCCGAAGGTTAACGGCAAGATAATGGCATTCATTGCCCTTGACAATCAACTGTTCTCTGTCGTGGAGAATGTTGGCTTTCGCCCGACTGGTCGAGCACCTCGAGTCCTGGTACACACTACCAAGTAGGCGCTGTTTTTCAGATGTTGCCCTACAGGAGATACACAGTATTGTTGAAACGCACATCCACGAGCAACTTGCAATGGGCGTCACTGCTATTAGCTTCACCACTGACATTTGGACCAGCGATATCAGCCCCATGAGCATGCTGTCTGACAGCACAGTGGGTGGACGAGGATTTCGTACTGAGAAAAGCCATATTGCACGCTCAATAATGTGCTGGTTCTCATACCGCTGCTGCCATTTCAAAACAGCTGTACATAGTCCATTTGTAAATAGCCCACCCAATCTACCTACCTCATCCCCATACTGTTTTTATGTACTTTTCTGCTCTTTTGCACACCAGTATTTCTACTTGCGCATCAACATCTGCTCATTTATCACTCCGGTGTTAATCTGCTAAATTGTTACTATTCGCTCCTATGGCCTATTTATTGCCTACCTCCGCCTGCCTTTTGCACACACTGTATATAGACTTTCTTTCTTTTCTACTGGGTCATTGACTTGTTTATTGTGTTATTGGCTTGTTGATTGTTTACTCCATGTGTAACTGTGTTGTTGTCTGTGTCACACTGCTTTGCTTTATCTTGGCCAGGTCGCAGTTGTAAATGAGAACTTGTTCTCAGCTAGCCTACCTGGTTAAATAAAGGTTAAATAAAATAAATAAATAAATGTTTGAGACTTGGAAAATCCCCAAGAACAAAGTACACGCTGTGCTACGTGGTAATGCACGTAACATGACAAAGGCTTTGGAAGAATGCAGAGTCGCCAGTTTGCCATGCATGGCACACACACACTGCAACTGGCTATGAACGAAGGTGTTTTGGCCCAAAGCAGTATATCTGACACAGGTGGCAACAGGTAGGAAGTGAGTCATAGTGGGTCATTTTAAACACTCACAGCTCGCATACAGCCGCCTGCAAGCAATACAGGAGCAGCTTGGAGTGAAAAACGAAAAGGCTTAAGACGTTTCCACCAGATGGAACAGTACTTTTTACATGATGGAGATCCTGCTGGAACAAAAACGAGTGCTTGGCGGGTACGCAGCCGACTATGAGTTACCTGCAACAACCAGTACAAACCAGTGGACTCTCATTGAAAACATGAACACACTCCTAGCTCCATTCAAACAACTGACTGGAGAAATAAGCTCATCAACTGCGTCTGCAGCAGACGTGATACCCCTCTGTCATGGCATTGAAACACCTGCTCAACAAAACTGCCAACAGACCGTGGGGTTAAAACTTGTGAAAGTACTAGAGGCTGTGAACAAGTGATTCGGTGGCATTCTCTCTGAGCCTCTTTACTGTGTCACCACCATGCTTGATGCTAGGTAACAAGGACCGCTACTTCGATGCAGACAAGAAACAGGGTTTACGTGAAATGTTAGACACAGCTGGACAAGATGGAAACGGACACAGTGAGAGTGCACAGCAAAGAAGAGGCCAAGGACAGACAGAGCTGAATCTTCACTGCTCGACATGTAGGATTAAATCCTCTTTGAGAATGAAACGACTGAACAAATGAACAACGAAACAGCACAGCAAGTAAGTGAAAGAAATAGGTTTTGATGATGTTTTACTGGTAATGGGGACATACATAAATGCCAACAAAATAACTTTTTGGTCAGTGTTTGTGTGTGTGTGTCTGTATCAGTGAGAGAGAGAGAGAGATGTGTTGTATTTTCATTTTCTGTTACTACATCGGCCAATATTTGCCAATGTTGATCTATGCCTAAAGATCCTATGGAATGCAAGAATAATGCAATATGTTGTATTAAATGTACTAACCCCCCCTTTCCCATTATTTGCAGATACTTGGATACCTGACAGAACCTACCATTCCTAGGAATAAAGATGCACTTGGATACTGGAGAAGTAACAAGCACGGTTTCCCCATCCTAGCTAAAGCTGCGCGCAAGTATCTTGGTGCTCCCTGTACTAGTGTGGACAGTGAGCGTATTTTCAGTGCAGCTTCACACATTGTAGACGAAAAAAGAAACAGATTCTCTTGTGACAAAGCCATGCAGATCCTCTTTGTGAAGAAAAATCTCCCCCAAATGTTAAAATTGTAAATGGGCAGTCATATTGTAACCCAGCCATCTAGTCACTGGATTTTGTTTTACTAATCCCTATGGCTTTTCTGTTATTCATGGCTGGTATAGGTCAAGATTTTAATTTCATTTAAAACAAAGCAGTTGTGTTCTTTTGTTTATTTAAAAAAAAAATCCTAAATGAAAGATGAGATGATGTGTTGTAAATTTGCTCGCATTTTACCAGTCAAGTCAGTTGAGCACATTTGAAAAGTTTAAGTTGTGTCATTTATAGCAGTTTATGACAGCCTAGAGACAGTAATTTCTTTCAAGCGGTTAAAGCTAAAATGACTAACTGCATTTTAGTTTAAACCAATATTTCTTTCCATGCATTTTTACTTTTCTCCATACAGTCAAGATTGGAAAGTAAGAAGAGCCACCAACCACTTAACCATCTTTGTAATGCGGGGCAGCTAAAATATTTGTGTCGTGAATATCTGTTGTGCGATCAAATACGTTAATGGATGTGTAGTATTTCTCATTTACAAGTTATTAAACATTCTGTTCCTAACTGAACAAATTAACATATGACACTTTGTTTAAACTTTTTAACTACTAGAATTGTCACGTTCTGACCTTTATTTCCGTGGTTTTGTCATTATTTAGTATGGTCAGGGCGTGAGTTTGGGTGGGCAGTCTATGTTTGTTTTTCTATGATTTTGGGATTTGTATGTTTCGGCCTAGTATGGTTCTCAATCAGAGACAGGTGTCATTAGTTGTCTCTGATTGAGAATCATACTTAGGTAGCCTGGGTTTCACTGTTTGTTTGTGGGTGATTGTCTATGTTGATTGCTTGTGTCAGCACAGTTCTCATTAGCTTCACGGTCGTTATTTCGTTTATTGTTTTTGTATAGTGTATTTGTACAGTGTTCAGTGTTTTCTTTATTAAAATTCAAGATGAACACAAACCACGCCGCATATTGGTCCTCCGATCCTTCTCGCCTCTCCTCTTCAGATGAAGAGGAGGAAGACCGTGACAAGAATGCTAAAAAGGCAGCGAAAATGATAAATATTGGTTATCGGTGTCGTTTCTTTTTGGCAAGGAAAATATTGGATATCGGTATTGGTCAAAAATGTCCTATTGGTGCATCCTTACCCACCATCCAAAGGACATCCAGCCAACTTGACACAACTGCAGGAAGCATTGGAGTCAACATGGGCCAGCATCCCTTTGGAACTTTTCGACACCTTGTAGAGTACATGCCCCGACGAACTGAGGCTGTTCTGAGGGGGAGGTGGAAGTCAATATTAGGAAGGTGTCCTTAATGTTTTGCACACTCAGTGTATGTGTCCCATGTCAAGCTGCTTCCAAGTTTGCTAAAACACCACTATTTTCCAGCCCATATAAACCTATAGGGTCCCACTAGATTGAGTACCCTAACCTATGCTAATCCTACATTACAGCAGGAAAGTGAAAGTAAATTATAAGCCTATGTAATGGCTGGGAGGAATTAACAATGAAGCAGGGGTTTTACGCAAGTGACTGTGGGAGTAGATGCAACTCGAGGACCACGCCTGCATGCGCAAACCAGCTAATCTGAGGCGCTGTTTGAATATATTCATGGTCATGGATTGGTTCTCCCTTTCCTGGACTTCCTGACGGGCCGCCACCCAGGTGGTGAGGGTAGGTAGCAACACATCTGCTAAGCTGATCCTCAACACTGGAGCCCCCCAGGGGTGCATACTCAGTCACCTCCTGTACTCCCTGTTTACCCACAACTGCATGGCCAGGCACGACTCCAACACCATCATTAAGCTTGCAGACGACACAACAGTGGTAGGCCTGATCACCGACAACGACGAGACAGCCTATAGGGAGGAGGTCAGAGACCTGGCTGGATGGTGCCAGAATAACAACCTATCCCTCAACGTAACCAAGACTAAGGAGATGATTGTGGACTACAGGAAAAGGAGGACCGAGCATGCCCCCATTCTCATCGACAGGGCTGTAGTGGAGCAGGTTGAGAGCTTTTAAGTTCCTTGGTGTCCACATCATCAACAAACTAGAATGGTCCAAACACACCAAGACAGTCATGAAGAGGGCACGACAAAGCCTATTCCCCATCAAGAAACTAAAAAGATTTGGTATGGGTCCTGAGATCCTCAAAAAGTTCTACAGCTGCAACATCGAGAGCATTGGTTGCATCACTGCCTGGTACGGCAATTGCTCAGCCTCCGACCGCAATGCACTACAGAGGGTAGTGCGTACGGCCCAGTACATCACTGAGGCTAAGCTGCCTGCCATCCAGGACATCTACACCAGGCGGTGTCAGAGGAAGGCCCTAAAAATTGTCAAAGACCCCAGCCACCCCAGTCATAGATTGTTCTCTCTACTACCGCATGGCAAGCAGTACCGGAGTGCAAAGTCTAGGACAAAAAGTATTCTCAACAGTTTTTACCCCCAAGCCATAAGACTCCTGAACAGGTAATCAAATAGCTACCCGGACTATTTGCATTGTGTGTGTCCCCCTCAACCCCTCTTTTTACTCTGCTTCTTCTCTCTGTTTATCATATATGCATAGTCACTTTAACTATACATTCATGTACATACTACCTCAATTGGGCCGACCAACCAGTGCCCCCGCACATTGGCTAACTGGGCTATCTACATTGTGTCCCCCCCACCACCCGCCAACCCCTCTTTTACGCTACTGCTACTCTCTGTTCATCATATATGTATAGTCACTAACCATATCTACATGTACATACTACCTCAATCAGCCTGACTAACCGGTGTCTGTATGTAGCCTCGCTACTGTTGTTTTTATTTCTGTCCTTACCTATTATTCACCTAATACCTTTTTACACTGTTGGTTAGAGCCTGTAAGTAAGCCATTTTACTGTAAGGTCTACACCTGTTGTGCTCGGCGCACGTGACAAATAAACTTTGATTTGATTTCTTGAAATAATCATTTATCCAAATATTGGCCTATTAAATAAATGATGATAGGCAATAAAGAAATAATCACTGATCTGACATTCCTTGGTTGGTAGCCGGGCATAATATCTCCTTTACTATCCTTCTATGTCTTCAAGGATGGGAGGAATGAAGGATTCATAGCTTATCCCAAAACAAGGGTATCGTCTCCATTATAGGCTATTTGTCTCCGCTATACCGCTAACATAGACTACCATTTGCTCACCTTAGAGGCAAGTGGCTAGACCTGTTAGCTGTTAAGTTATAATGGAACGTAAACGCAATCCGTGACTTACATTCACAAGATAATAAGCATAGGCCAATGAGACCACTTCATTGGAGTGTGGCCTAGATAAAACACAAATTTGTAATTTAACCTTTTGTTTCTACATATAGGCTGCTAGCCTAGCTGTTACTCTCTAAAATATACTGTGCATGGTGTTGGCATAAGCAGGGGATTGTAGGGAATTCGAGGACCACCGTGACGGGGACTGATACACACAACTCCATGTCTCTTAGCAGTCTGACATGCACCATGGCAGAATGATATTGCTTTGGAAATAACGTGTGTGTGTGTGTGACGCTTGTTTGAACGAGTGTGTTATAACCCCCCCCCCCCCCCCCCCCCCCCCACACACACACACACACACCTGCATACACACACAACCCCCTATCTCTACTATGTATAGTCATGGCCAAAAGTTTTGAGAATGACATAAATATTAATTTCCACAAAGTTTGCTGCTTCAGTGTCTTTAGATATTTTTGTCAGATGTATAATTACAAGCATTTCACAAGTGTCAAAGGCTTTTATTGACAATTACACGAAGTTGATGTAAAATAGTCAATATTTGCAGTGTTGACCCTTGTTTTTCAAGACCTCTGCAATTCGCCCTGGTATGCTGTCATTAACTTCTGGGCCACACTGATGGCAGCCCATTCTTGCATAATAAATGCTTGGAGTTTGTCAGAATTTGTGGGGTTTTGTTTGTCCAACTGCTTCTTGAGGATTGACCACAAGTTCTCAATGGGAGTTTCCTGGCCATGGACCCACAATATCAATGTTTTGTTCCCCGAGCCACTTAGTTATCACTTTTGCCTTATGGCAAGGTGCTCCATCATGCTGGAAAAGTCATTGTTCGTCACCAAACTGTTCCTGGATGGTTGGGAGAATTTGCTTCGGAGGATGTGTTAGAACCATTCTTTATTCATGGCTGTGTTCTTAGGCATATTTGTGAGTGCGCCCACTCCCTTGGCTGAGAAGCAACCCCACACATGAATGGTCTCAGGATGCTTTACTGTTGGCGTGACACAGGACTGATGGTAGCGCTCACCTTGTCTTCTCCGGACAAGCTTTTTTCCAAATGCCCCAAACAATCAGAAATGGGATTCATCAGAGAAAATAACTTTACTCCAGTCCTCAGCAGTACAATCCCTGTACCTTTTGCAGAATATCAATCTGTCCCTGATGTTTTTCTTAGAGAGAAGTGGCTTATTTGCTGCCCTTCTTGACACCAGTTCAACCTCCTAAAGTCTTCTCCTCACTGTGCGTGCAGATGCACTCACACCTGCCTGCTGCCATTCCTGAGCAAGCTCTGTACGGGTGGTTCCCCGATCCCACAGCTGAATCAACTTTAGAAGACTGTCCTGGCGCTTGCTGGACTTTCTTGGGCACCCTGAAGCCTTCTTCACAACAATTGAACTGCTCTCCTTGACGTTCTTGATGATCCGATAAATGGTTGATTTAGGTGCAATCTTACTGGCAGGAATATCCTTGCCTGTGAAGCCCTTTTTGTGCAAAGCAATGATGACGGCACATGTTTCCTTGCATGTAACCATGTTTGACAGAGGAAGAACAATGATTCTAAGCACCATCCTCCTTTTGAAGCTTCCAGTCTGTTATTCAAACTCAATCAGCACGACAGAGAGATATCCAGCCTTGTCCTCGTCAACACTCACACCTGTGTTAACGAGAGAATCACTGACATGATGTCAGCTGGTCCTTTTGTGGCAAGGCTGAAATGTAGTGGAAATGTTTTGGGGGGATTCAGTTCATTTGTATGGCAAATAGGGACTTTGCAATTAATTGCAATTCATCTGCTCACTCTTCCTAACATTCTGGAGTACATGCAAATTGCAATCATACAAACTGAGGCAGCAGACTTTGTGAAAATTAATATTTGTGTCATTCTCAAAACTTTTGGCCACGACTGTATAACAACACGGACTTGGATGAAATATCTCATCCGAGTCCGTGTGGTAAATCCTAAAAAGAATGTGGCATAACCTCTTCCTAATAGGCCTACTTATAATAATATAGTCATTATGTGCTAAAAGAGAAAGGATTTACTTCTTACTAAAGCTAGTTCTAAAGTATATTTTCACCAGGTCATCTAACTGCAGGCATTTCAATTGTGGAGCGAACAGCAACAGGGAGCCAAGGAGACATGCAGTTAACCAAATCCCTACTTAAATCTTGAAATATAACTGAGACTTTATTCTCAAAATAATTTCTACTTTATTTTCAAAATATTGCTACTTTATTCTAGAAATATTGCCACTTTTTTTTGCCACCCAAAACCCACCTGTACCGTAGATATGACAGCAGATACTGTGTGGTTCTGATTCAAACCGCTCATCACTAGTCTGAACCGTTTGGGCTACAAACTAATATGACCCCACCATGGAAAGGGGGGACTCTCATGAACAAGATGGTGTTCTCCTTGTCACGGGTCTCATCTGACGGTAACACATACAAATGAATGGAAGTATGGAGGTAGTTTTGTGCCAACAAACAAGGCCTTAAATATGTGTCCAAAAAAAGTTCCCGAACTTTCTAATATCTCCTATGTAGATATTGGACAGACACTTCAAAACCTTATTCCTTATGATACATGACGGTCTTTTTTGCCATTTATGAATGTGTTATTCAATGTGTTTTATGACTTTATAAACATTTTATAGCAGGCGCCAGCAGATTCTTTAGATCTGCAGGGCGGAAAAAATGTAATTGTATCATATGAAACTACATTATTTAAAAAACGTTTGTATCATAAGTAGCCTATCGTGATGTTTTGATACCATGATATTACCTGGTATACCATGCAACATTAAGGCCGTGTATGGCTCAGTTGGTAGAGCATGGCGCTTACACTGCCAGGGTTGTGGGTTTGATTCCTGGGGCCATCCATAGGTAAAATGATACCTGCACATTGACACCAATGGTTCATACCTTTCTTTTCACAAGCACAATACGTTTGATAATGATCAAGTATTTTCAATTCAATTTACTTCATCATCATCAGTCAACTGAAGTCAAGACAAGTAAGAGATTGAACTGGACATTTATTTGTTCATGTGGAATGAATGATTTTGACCCAAGAATATCTTGACACAGTTTGCCCACCAGAGAGAAATATAGTTCTAAGAATCCTGAAGCCCTTGTAACATTCTGTTTAAATACAGTGTATAAGCCAACATAAAAAATAAAACCAACACAAAACAATAAATCCCCAGATATCTTGATATATCCTTTTTGAAATGTTCCAAACAAAGTTCATATTTTGAAACATTATTTTGACTTTGTCACATAAGATTTGTAAGTGCTTGAGAAACTTGAACCCGTTTCTGGTATTCAAAACGGACCATTTGCTCTATCTAGTGACCAACTATAACAACAGCAGCATAAAATCACCCTGGATTTCAAATCTGGGGGAAAATAATGGCAATAAAATATCCCCATTTTTATCTAACTAAATCCCACATAAATAATTCCATATATTTTGCATAAATCAAAATAAGTATATCTTTCGACACTCCTTACACTTTCCGGTAAGAATCCGTCTGCTTTGACTCCTGTTATTGCATGAGCAGTGAAGCAACCGTACAGAAAACCTCAATTAGACATTTTCCCTGTTTTCTTCATCTCTTTCCCCCACCCCTCTACTGTTCTCTCTCTCTCTGATGGGTACTGAACACCAAACACATAACGGGTAGGATTCTGGATGAATTTGGCACATGATGACTGGCCCCTGAATCTCTGGCCGAGTGGGGGCGGGATCACTTGAGGCCTTCGTCAGTACTCTTGAACATTAAAATGGCGTTGGAGATTTTGAGGGCGGGACCGAGCTTGATGCTCATGATTTTGACGATGTCTGTCTGTTTCAGTAATAGAAAGGCCTCCCCGTCAATCATCTGAGAAGAAATATACAAGAAGCAGGTATATAAAAAATGAAATCATACAAACGAAAAAACAACATAATACAATTTAAATTGCAAGACCGGCTCTAGCCTTTTGGGGGCCCTAAGCGATATTTGGTTGGGGGCCCCCCCACCTCGCACATTTTTTTGTGTGGCCCCCCTCTTGATGGTGGAGAGAAAATGTAAAAGTTAATTTCCTGCAATTCTGCCATGGGGCGTAGAGAAAATGTTGCAGTTTTAAAGCTAATTTCCTGCAATTCTACACCTTTTATAATGACTTATGCCATATTAATATGATATCTGAGTGAAAATGACTAACAAAATCAATGGCTGCACCCTGGAGGTCAGGGATCCTGGGAATGAGCCGGTCGATATTCGGCCATGATTATTACCAGTTTAGATAGCTGGCTAGACTAACTACTAATCTAAAAATTGTTAGCTGACATGGCTAATTGAGTGACTGTGAGTGACTGACATAACAAGAGAAAAACTGCTGTTGCACAACCAAACAATGTACCTGGTGTATTCTACTATTCTTACTCTCAATAGTAAATTGGGACCCAGACTGAGTTCCTAAAAAAACTAAACGCTTACCGCTTGTGCCTGGAACCGGCCCTGCTTAAATTACTAAACTTAGTTGTTTTCAATGTGCTCCAGTTTGTTTCAATACTTCAAACTTAAAAGGGTAGTGCAGTCAAAAAAGTAATTTGTTTTATACACTGCTCAAAAAAATAAAGGGAGCACTTAAACAACACAATGTAACTCCAAGTCAATCACACTTCTGTGAAATCAAACTGTCCACTTAGGAAGCAACACTGATTGACAATACATTTCACATGCTGTTGTGCCAATGGAATAGACAACAGGTGGAAATTATAGGCAATTAGCAAGACACCCCCAATAAAGGAGTGCTTCTGCAGGTGGTGACCACAGACCACTTCTCAGTTCCTATGCTTCCTGGCTGATGTTTTGGTCACTTTTGAATGCTGGCGGTGCTTTCACTCTAGTGGTAGCATGAGACGGAGTCCACAACCCACACAAGTGGCTCAGGTAGTGCAGCTCATCCAGAATGGCACATCAATGCGAGCTGTGGCAAGAAGGTTTGCTGTGTCTGTCAGCGTAGTGTCCAGAGCATGGAGGCACTACCAGGAGACAGGCCAGTACATCAGGAGACGTGGAGGAGGTCGTAGGAGTGCAACAACCCAGCAGCGGGACCGCTACCCCCGCCTTTGTGCAAGGAGGAGCAGGAGGAGCACTGACAGAGCCCTTCAAAATGACCTCCAGCAGGCCACAAATGTGCATGTGTCTGCTCAAACTGTCAGAAACAGACTCCATGAGGGTGGTATGAGGGCCCGACGTCCACAGGTGGGGGTTGTGCTTACAGCCCAACACCGTGCAGGACGTTTGGCATTTGCCAGAGAACACCAAGATTGGCAAATTCGCCACTGGCGCCCTGTGCTCTTCACAGATGAAAGCAGGTTCACACTGAGCACATGTGACAGACGTGACAGAGTCTGGAGACGTCGTGGAGAACGTTCTGCTGCCTGCAACATCCTCCAGCATGACCGGTTTGGCAGTGGGTCAGTCATGGTGTGGGGTGGCATTTCTTTGAGGGGCCGCACAGCCCTCCATGTGCTCGCCAGAGGTAGCATGACTGCCATTAGGTACCGAGATGAGATCCTCAGACCCCTTGTGAGACCATATGCTGGTGCGGTTGGCCCTGGGTTCCTCCTAATGCAAGACAATGCTAGACCTCATGTGGCTGGAGTGTGTCAGCAGTTCCTGCAAGAGGAAGGCATTGATGCTATGGACTGGCCTGCCTGTTCCCCAGACCTGAATCCAGTTGAGCACATCTGGGACATCATGTCTCACTCCATCCACCAACGCAAGTTGCACCACAGACTCTCCAGGAGTTGGCGGATGCTTTAGTCCAGGTCTGGGAGGAGACCATCCGCCATCTCATCAGGAGCATGCCCAGGCGTTGTAGGGAGATCATACAGGCACGTGGAGGCCACACACACTACTGAGCCTCATTTTGACTTGTTTTAAGGACATTACATCAAAGTTGGATCAGCCTGTAGTGTGGTTTTCCCACTTTAATTTTGAGTGCGAATCCAAATCCAGACCTCCGTGGGTTGATAAATTTGATTTCCATTGATCATTTTTGTGTGATTTTGTTGTCAGCACATTCAACTATGTAAAGAAAAAAGTATTTAATAAGAATATTTCATTCATTCATATCTAGGATGTGTTATTTTAGTGTTCCCTTTATTTTTTTGAGCAGTGTATATATTTCCACACTATGAGGTTGGAATAATACTTTGAAATTGTGAAAATGATGATAAAGCACTTGTTTGGCAGAGTGGGGTTTTTGGACCGCCTAGTGATATCACCAGGCGATATTAGTTGATAGACCAATAACAAAGAGAGTTTGCCCTCCTCTCTGCCAATAAAAGCTAATTTTCTGGTTACACATCCCTCCCATTAGGCTCCTCCAATTAGGCCCCTCTGACAGTCCTAGAAAAATTCTTGCTTGAGAAATGGTATTTGTCTAAGAAGCTATTTTTGTTTCTTTTTGACCATTTTAATTGAAAACAAGCACAGTAAGGTACTTATAATTCGTATCCAGATAGTATTTGATATTGAGATAATAACAGCTGCATTGGACTTTTAACTTATCAATTAACATTGCAACTCACTTCCTCTTTGAAGACACAGGCTTGCTCTTCACAACCGGTCAGATTCTGGACAAATCCAAAGACCTGTTGCACAGAACACGAAGAAGAGTGACTGATAGTACTCTGCTCCACCGTTTGTCGCAGCCAAAGATAAATAGGGCTGAGTAGTATAGCTCTCACCTCCTCCACAGTCCACGCTGCCACCTGTGTAGCGCTGATGCCCTGGACGCCAGGCAGCAGTTTGCAGTGTTGCTCCCAGCACAGAGACAGGGTTCGGTCCGGGTGGGCTGACAAAGCAGACATGAACAGAGACGGGCACATACCCTCTGTGGCCATCGCTGCAACACAGGATAACGCACGCACATATTAATGCATGTACACATATGGTACCTACACAAACACACAGAATACTGTATGGATGCAGTAAACTCGTAGCTGCCATAGAGAATCAGAGTGCGGCCATAGACATAAATAGATATCTGTACTGTGTACAAAGCTTAAAGCTGTGAGACTCACTCTGGTATGTTCTCTGCTGGATTTTTCTGTACTTAGGGGGACGGCCAATCCTGACAATAGAGAACGAGAGACACTGGTGAGACGGGGAGCTACAGCGGCAGATCAATACACCACTATGACTCCTGAGTCTGACGTCATACAACAGCCTTAGCCACTGTTGACATGAGGCTTACCTGCCATGGTACCGGGACTTTTTGGTCCTTTGGCCAAAGACTAAGATGCTCCGCTTTGCTCCGCTCCCCTCTGTATCTGATAGGTCGGTCTTGAGTCTGCCCTGGTTTCGCTCAGCCAGTGGGCAGCCTGACAGACAGTGATGTGCGGTGAACCGCCCAGTCACATGACCCGAGCCATCACATCCGGGTGTCGGACACTTCCTGTTTCAAACAGTAGAGTTGACTCCATTATAACATCAATATAACATAATCATAGCATTGGTATGGAACACATATCCACTTCCATTTATTGCTTCATAGGCGATTCAAATACCTATTTCTGGGGGTTACTGACCTGTGATGGAAGCTGTACTTGGTGGATCTGGAGTGGCTGATTCCTTTGCAAGGCATGGAGGAGAAACTGGACTGGCCTGTGGTTGCAGGTTTCCTGGGGCCTTATAAAAAAACACACACACACGCACCCAAGCACAAGCACACATGCACACAAGCCAAACAGAACATGTAAGCACTCAAATCAGGGTGAAGTAGAGTCAGTGAAGTATGGTAGCTGTTACCAAGGTGTTGGGTTTTGTTTGACTCACCGGGGGGCACTTTTAGCGGGTGACCCGTACTCTCACACCAGCCGACCGGGTGGATGTCAGGGTGGTCCGAGTCCATCCAATCATCATACATATGACTCCAGCCATCAAAATGGACCTGTGGGAGTATGGTATATTTAGGCAATAAGGCCCGAGGGGGTGAGGTATATGACCAATATACCATGGCTAAGGGCTGTTCTTATGCAAGACGCAAAGCGGAGTGCCTGGACACAGCCCTTACCTGTGGTATATTGACCATATACCACAAACCCCCGAGGTGCCTTATTGCTATTATAAACTGGTTACCAATGTAATTAGAGCAGGAAAAACAAATGTTTTGTTATACCCGTGGTATACGGTCTAATATACCACGGCTGACAGCCAATCAGCATTCGGGGTTCAAATCACCCAGTTTATAATATGGTATAGTTATGGGAGTGTAGTAGTGGTACTGGCACATACAACCATGAGACATGCACACTGCTGGTTGACCTTAATGCGGTGTGTGTCGACCTCCTCCACTGTGGCCACCCGAATCAGGCCGGGGCTCCTTTTGTCTACTGCCTCCAGCTTCATCTGAGCCTGGAAGCCATGAGCAGGACGCTGTGGAGGGGAGGGTCACATCGTCATCACACAACGGCACTTAACACCTGACCTCAAACCAGTCCCTATGGTTAATCTCGAAACAGTCATTATGTTCACAACTCCACTTTACCCCACCACAAAAGGATTCAAGTCAATCGTATTCATCAATGTCTAAAATGACAGCAGTGTATGGTGGTTTTCATTGCAACAAATCCTCAGTGATGTACTCACTACTTTAAAGGCCTCAGCAGACACCGCGGTAGAGCCAGTCTCGTCCAGGTACCTTGGCCAGGAGAACCTGCCCGGGTCTGGGTAACCTGGCAGGACAGACAGGGCACATGGGATCCAGTTCAAAGGTGTGTGTGAAATGCCACCGTATTCCCTATTGTTTACTTAGAACTATATTCATTTCTTACAACTTTGTCAGTCACCTTGAGGTGGCGTGAGGGGGAGGCTCCTCTCTTGGCACCAGCCAATAGGATGGATGTATGGACTGCTGGTGTCACACCTGGATGGGGATTCAACATCGACTAATCAGATTAGAATTTAAGTCATGGCCAAACGGCTACTAAAACAGCACAGTTGATGATTTAGAGAAGTCGTGAAAAAAAAACATGAAAAATGGCCTCACCAGTAGTCATACGTGTCATCCCAGTTATCAAAGTGAACCAGGAAGCGGTCGTCCACCACGTCGGTCACGGTCGCCACACAGATGAGAGAGGGGTTCATGCGATCGACAGCCTCCAGCTTCATGCCCACCTCGAAATCACCCTCCGTATCAGTCTGACCAGTGGGCCACCAACACAAACACACCAAATTAGCTGCTTACAGTTCATTACTTCAGGTAGATGCAGGCCACTGATTGGGGATAAGAGTCGTGCTTAGACTTACTCTTCCAGGGCTGGAAAACACCTCTTTGGGGGCAACTTGGGCTTTACTCATCCTCAGGTAGCTGGCCCAGGAGAACTCCTCCTCTTTGCAGCCTGTGGCACACACAGACACAAACATGTGACATGGACATGTCCCTGGACCACTACTCTAATAAGGGAAATCTCATGAATGACTTTATGACTCAGATCCTTAGGTGCTTGGGCAAATGATCTGCACCATAATCAAAATGTGAAAAGGAAACTAATCGAGTCCAAATTGCAGCCCAACCACAAACCAAAGCCTAGTATACTCTGACCTTTGGGGGTGTACAGTTTGTGTCCAGTGCCCTCACACCATCCCGCCGGGTGGATGTCGGGGCAATTGGCATTTACCCAGAAGTCATGACAGTCTGAGTAGCCGTCAAAATGGAGACGCAGCCTGTAGCCACAAATCTACAAACAGGACAAGACAGACAGAAGTCAAACCGTGTCTCCCCAAATCTCTCTCTCCGTGTCTTTCCCTCAGTTATGTGGATCCGTCTCTCTAATCAGTGTGTACAGTGTATAGTGTGTATGAAACAAAACAGTCAGGACAGGGAGAGAGGTAGAAGCAAACCTCAAAGAGCATGCGACTGTAGGTTGAGCAGCGCTGCACACAGTACCTCAGCCACAGTCAGAACAAAGTACATGGAGGGGTGCTGCGGGTCGATGCCCTCTAACTTCATTCCCTGGCGGAAGCTGCTTTTGCACTGTGGGACCCGCTGAGTCTGAAAATACAGGGGGTTATAGTGAGAAAAGCCATAGACACATTCATGCACGCACACTCACAATTTAATTTGCAAAGACTTAACTTTTGTTCTCTAATTTACTAGGGCTGTGACAATACCAGTATCGCAATTGTTTTTCCATGGCAAAAATGAAAACACAAAGCAGACCAAACTCTTTGGCCCTTTATAAACCTGCAGTATGTAAAATATTGTGTGCTATAGACTGGAAAATAAATAAATGTGACTCTGGATGGAAACATAATGATGTTTGTTTCCAACATTAGCGCTATTTTCCTAAAGAAGTTAAGTCCGCTTCGTGTTTTGTTTCCTTGCTACGATACTAACGAGTGTCGCGATACTGGTATTGTCCCGGCCCTATCATTTAGTATGTATCGAAAGTTATTAAAAACCCACCTTTTGAAAGAGTTTGGCTGGAGCTGCCACTGATTTGGTCTCCTCCAGATAATGTCCCCACGTCCACAGCTCCATCTTAACTTCACCAGTACCTGTTGTACACAGACAGAAAACACAACACAATGCATATTGGAAATCTGATACGACAGAAACGTGACTTGAATATATGGTTCAAATGGGTTTACATTTTTGCTGATTCTCACCCGCTCTGTTGTGTCCGCTTTCTGTCTTCAAATAATCCTAGAACCACGAATACAACACATGGATTTACTGCAACAAAGAGATAGTACCTACAGCATGAATAGTATTGAACAAAATAATTGATTGATGCATATGGCCATCACATGCACGTGAGGTCATTTACTTATTACAACAACAAAAAATACTACTAAATTGTGAATGCTTTATGTGGGATAGAGTGACACTTGAGCCTTTCCCACCATGCCATCCAGCTCAGACTCTTCCTCCGATGGACTCAGGTAGTCCTTCCTCTTCCTCTTCTTCATGGGTTTCAGCAGCTCAGGGTCCAGAGACGCTACCCTGCCCCCGGGAATCTTCTCGGCACCTCCCACCCTACTAAGGAACAGATAAGAGAACAGTTATGTCCACTACACAAAGCTTCGCCTTAGGCTACCTATGACCTACGTTACATCTTCTGCATGGTGGTTAATATCTTGTAGTTTGTTTGTTTTGTGTCTGACCATCCACTGTATGCGTATGATACATCCTTGATTTTCATTTTGCATAAAAGGCTACGATAAAATGCTTTTTATGGTAAAAATATGTTTTCATACGTGAATTTGATGTGGATAGGCTTCACGCTTCAGTACTTACTTGTCAGTCATGGGTTCCCTGCGTAGTTGCTCCGGGTAGGTTCTCTGTGCCACTGGATAACAGCTCTCCTGTTGGCCTGTCCCTCCCTGGGTCTTAGGCACAGTCTTGATGGGCCTCTCCTGATCCACAGCCACACCACCCACAGTGCTGAGAGGACGCGCCACATCTACAATGGAGGCATTATGTCAGGTTAGGATTAGGAAAGGACTGCATACAGGGTTGCAAATTGTTTTTGAGGATATGTTTGAGCATGCTAGTTCATTTCCATTACAATTTAGTTAAGAGACTGTTAAGCTGCAGACAACACACAGTATTACTGATTTTTTGTAGCCTACCTGTTTTGTTCATTGGCCTGTTTTCGGAGTCAGGTATTTTTCCAGACACCACTACTATTGGTTCAGCGCTGGTGATATTCCCTTGGCTGATCATCTCCAGTGTTCCACAGTCACTCACACAGAACTGAAAAAGAAACATATTTCAACAACTTGCCCACATGGTTCGTCTTTACTCCAACAATGCTTACTATTAGACAACCCTATGCTTCTAATAAAATACGATGGTCGTTCACCTTTAGGTTGCTGCTGGGTAAGATGGCCATCCCTTCTTTCCACTCCAGCACATGGACGATACTACAGGTCCCCCCAACCTGGGGGGCTAGAGTGGGGGTCTCCACCTGTCCAGCTATGGCTCCATTACCTGTCTCAGCAACACCCAGAGAGATCTCCACCTTCTGGGTACTAGGAGCAGGGGCTGGGGCTTGGGAGAGAAGTGGCAGGCTTCTGAGTTCTGAGTGAATGTGAAGATATGATGTAGCTACGTGAGACTAGTAGGTGGGTAGTATGTGTCCCTTCTGGGTACTAGGAGCAGGGGCTGGGGCTTGGGAGAGAAGTGGCAGGCTTCTGAGTTCTGAGTGAATGTGAAGATATGATGTAGCTACGTGAGACTAGTAGGAGGGTAGTATGTGTCCCTTCTGGGTTGTCAAAATGTAGAACATTGTGCAGCATATCTGAGTTGAAAAATGTTCAGGGTGTAATTCATAACAGTACCCTATTGAGTGTCATAGTTCCAGAAGTGTCATTGTGGTCAAATCTCACCTGGCAGGATGAGTGCTGTGGTGGTCTGTGGGCGTGTCTTCTTCGACAGGCTGTCATTGGAGAGGGAATCACTGGAGTCAGTCAGGGGAGTAGGATCTGCTTTTTTGGCTGAAAAATCCAGCTCAACTTTGGCACTCATCTCAGACCTCACTTACTGCCTCTGAAAATAGATCATAACATATTATAGTGACAGGGTGAGGTAACAATGGAATTCAGTGGAAAGGGGCCTGAATGTCAGAAGGGTTACAGGCGTCACATGTATTCCCCATATTATCCATCCCCTGCACCCACAGTATTATGTTCTCTGTTACTATTAAACTTCAGAATATAGGGGACAATTCCCTATATGCTGCCATTTTTCAAATTTTAAGAATAAAAAATTTATGGGGCATTTTTAAGAAACCTTCCCAATTTTATGAATCACTTTTAGTATCACTTCACAGCATTGGAGATAAAAGGACATTCGGATTAAGGTTTATTTTAAAACAATTTGTTTTTAGGACATTTCTGTCGATGCTTTTTGACAACGATGCTCTTAGAATAGCAAAGGAAAGTAGACAAAGCAAAATCGATATATTAATTTACCAAAAACACAGCAATTCCGCTGTAAAATGGCGGAAGATCATAAATCCTTGAAGCTATGAGAGAAAAAAAACAGTAACTCAGAATTTGTGAAAATGTACAAAGCAACCAATCCTGGCAAAATGTCTAATTAACGGCATCGCTTCATGACATGCAGCGACAACAATAATACAATCCCGTTTATGTTGCGGACCGTTAGCCCGTTATAGGTTTGCCGAGAACTATCAAATATGACAGAATATATTGAATAAAATTTGCGATAAGAAATAGCTTTATGGCTAATTATATGCATGCTGGATACCAACCACATTAAAATGACATCTTACCATCTGCAAGTTATAACTTCCAAGATTCTGGAGCGCCCTATTGCATGCATGTCAAAGCATTATAAATGTTTATCAGCTGATCAATTTGAAAAATGAAATGACTCAATTTCGCTTACCAGAGGTTTCTCTTGCGGATCAGAATTGTACGCATGCGCAGACCCATGTTCAGTTAATCATAAGAATGTATAGCGCCAACTCAATGACAGCACCAAAATGTTTCGGGAATGACTGTCACAATTTCCCCCCCACCGCTTTTCACATTAATACATCACCGTAAGGAATAATCGATTTTCATATGGAAGTGTTTCTGCAGTTTAGGCCCTAATACAGTAAAAGCAGCACTTTGTGTCATGGCAGCAATATAAATCACAACCCAGCGATTTTCATAACTTTTATTAAATGTACAATTTTTAAAAATGGACATGGTTACAAGTAATCAGACCGGCTTCTCATGTGGGAGGCTGGAATCTGTAACACGATCCCTGGTTAAATCTCAATGCCAAAAAAGTGTACCTCCACAAGATGTACAGCACATACATTGTGGGGTGTCAAAAACAAACCTTGGGCTCAATAGGTGAAATGACTCAAATCATGGAAAATAATGTCAAACACAACCGATGTAAGCAAAAGCAGACCGGAGGGAGGAATACAAATAACATTAAGGAAATAAAAATAAGTCCTGACTTGTTTTAAATACAAAGCCATTCAGACAAGCTCCTCCATGTACAAAACATAGCAGCTATAATCTACGATGTGCCACCCCCCCACACAATGACTAAATCATTCTCAAGCCATGAATAATACAACGTCAAGATCATGGTTTAGATTTCTAAGTGCCAAAGATGGCACCGATTAACTGAACAAGCCTTGATTAACCTGGTGCTGCGATAGATCCGCTAAATCAAATAGAAGCTGCTCCTATACATCCAGATTGCTCTAATGGGGAACATGTGGATGAAACAAACTGGGCAATGCCTTTAATCTCGGGAAGCTGATCTAGACCTGGAGCGAGATGGGGAGCGGGAGACAGGACGCTTGTCTGGAGACTTGGAGTGGCGGTCAGCTGCTGGAGACGGGGAGCGAGAGGACGGCTCCTCCTTCCCATTCCCCATGGGGGACGCCGAGCGGCTACGTGACTTCTTGCTGGTCAACTTCTCCTTCGAAGGGCTGCTGGAATCCCGCTCGGATTTCACCTTGGAACGGCTCTTGGAACGGGACTTGCTTTTGTCGGAGCGGGATCTGGATTTGCGGGTGTGAGAGCGGGAACGAGACTTGCAGGAACGGGACTTCCTTCCAGATCTAGAGCGACGTCTCTTGCTGCGAGAATGGGATCTACAGGGGGTGGACAATGGTTTACAATCGTTGTTGCACTCATATTGACCAATCTAAACTGTCACTTTGTAGACATTCTTACCGGGACCTGGAGTTACTCCTGGAGCGGCTGCTCCTGCTACGAGAGCGACGTCTGCTGCGAGACCTGCAGAGGGGAACAAGAATACAAATGTCACACTCATCCCTTTAAAGTGACAACAAATGGAAAGCAGCAGGTTGGATGAGAAATTAAACTACTCGTAAAGAGCAGGGCGGTGTAGAGCCTCACCTGGAGCGGCTGCCAGAGTAGGAGCGGCGGCGGCGAGACTTTTCCTCCACCAGGCGGATCTTCCTCCCGTTGATGTCTGTGCCGTCCAGCTTGTCCAGGGCCCTCCTCATGTCCGAACGTGAGCCGAACTCGATGACACCCTCGTTGGTACGCTCCTTGTGGGCGTCAGCGTACGTGACCTCTCCAGCCTGGCGCATGAAATCCTGTAGAGGCCGATGCAGAGTCACCCCGCAGTATATCACCCACATTTTTCAGAAACAAATGGCCTGCCATGGATAGCAACTGGCAGCATCTTTAGTGCCTGCCCTTCACCTACAAATATAAAACTGTCCCAACAACTCACCTTCAGATCCTGCCAGCTGCAGCGGCTGGACAGATTCTCAACGATCAGCCGGTACTCGGTACGGACAGGTGGCCCGTACTTATCCCTGCCAGTGCGGCTTCTGCTGCTGCTGTAACCACTACTACCTTTAAAATGACAGGTTATACAAATAGTCAACAAAACAGAGTGGCATATAGGCATTTCACTCAGTGGATCAGACCATAAACAGAGAATGCAGCTACCAGGATAAATGGTGTGGTCATGTTTAACCTAGGTCCTGTAAGATGTCCATCTGGACCCATTCAAGACAAACCTCTTAATAAGTGACTGAGGTCTTAAAGCCGTGGCATTTGTTGTCTTAGTGGATGTCAGTTTATATTCTCCTCATTGTACCGCCTCTGAAGTAGTTCACTGCTGTTGCAAAGACCACCACTGCATCTGTTACCAGCAACATACAGCCAGTCTGACAAATGTTTAATAAGTGCAATTCTTTAGCCGTACAAACAAATCGACATTGATGTTCTTCTTCTTACAAACCCTTGAATCCTGAAGGACAAATAGAGGCTCCCACAAAGTCACTGTCAAAAATGGTCTCACATTTAGTGAGTGCCAACTGACATAACGCTACATAAGTTTTGCCCATGACTTTGCCTAACCGGTTGTCAAACTGGGGGCAATTCAGCTGGTTTGCCCACTTACAGCGAGCGGTAACATGTTTTTGACTTAGCCGCCCCACTTATTCTTTCAACATAGAAACCAATGGGAATCCTCACCATCACCCCTGGTCTATTGGCAAAAGGATGCTGTCATCATGGCTTCCGGTTAGGTCAGCCAAGGGTCAAGGGGCATAGGTCACACACACATTGTAAGGTGAAAGCCAAGGCCAAACGGGACAGGCAGTCTCATCTTAGCCAGTCATCTTAGCCTCTATGGACTCAGCCTCAGCCTCAGCCCGCAGCTGGACTCTTTCAAATTGAAACATCAAGGACTTTGTTAATGCTGAAATCAAACGTAAAATACAATTCACATGTAATAGTATTTAATGATACAGCTAGGCTACATGGTGACAAAGCCATGACTTCATATTAGCTAAATACAGTTGTTTATATGTGTTTACAATTCCACCAGGAAAGAAAACACTAGAAACATGGTTTCATTACAGCTAAACAGTAGTTGTCTGCGCCAAGTTGGGTCCAACTTGGACCATACTCAATGGTGACACTTATACTAACATGAAATAGTTTATTACGGCAATGGTGAAACCATTGAGTATTGGCGAGCTAGGTCAAACTCCACTTTAGGATCACAGGTCTGCGTGTATACGGTCCACATTCACAATTCCTTGATCCACTGGGAAAGGGCAGAGGGAACACTGAAATAGATTGTACTTACTGCGACCACCCCCGCCACCACTATATCCATCTCGGTCGCGCCGCGGTCCTCTTGCATGTTCCACGGTCACACGCTCCCCGCACAACTCCTTGCCATTCAGTTCATACACAGCGTCATCCGCATCGCGATTGTCCTCAAACTCTACAAATCCATATCTAAAATAAATATATTTTTTAAGTTAGGCTCGTCTTCGGGTAGCAATGACTACAAAACTAATGAGTATGAAGACGGTGATACTAATTTCAGACAGAAGATGTGGTATGTTTTAACGTTATTTTTTTGACGAGTAGGGGTTAAAACTTTACCCCAAAACAGGGTAAAATCAATTAGTGGGCTCATTGCCTGTGCATGAAAGGGGTTAAGGCAACAAGCTAATTGGTTAACGTTTGGGTAGCTAACAGTTACATGGCGCACAAAAAACGGTCTGTAGTGAAGCCAAACAAGCAGCCATTTTGAACACGCTAACGTTAGCTAGCTAACTAGGCAAGTTATTTACAAAAAAATGTAACGCTTTAGTAAAGCCAATGTGAATCTAATAACCACTAATGTTACCTAGTTGCTATTACATGCACGAATAGCAACACAATTGAAAGTCAAATGTGACTGTAGCTAGTTATTTCACGTATATGCTCTGGGAGAGTTAGCTAACCGAAATCAAGTAGTTATGAAGCTAACGTTCGCTAGCTAACGTTAGCTTTTCCAGCCCGGTGTTGTTCAACTGACTCATATGCTCAGCTTGAACTTACCCATTTTTCAGATCAATTTCCATAAGCTTTCCGTAGCCATTGAAAAACCGCTGAAGGTCTTTTTCTCGAGCATGATAACTTAGTTTTCCAACATAGACGCGGGGCATGACTATTGATACTCGGATTGCTTCTCCAACTGATAACAAAATGCCGTTAACTAAAGAGAAGTCGCTGAGTTCGGTAGTTTTAATGTAGACGGTGACGTGAAGAACCATCGTCGCGAGAATACACGAATTCACACAGAGTCTATGTCATATGCCGCGTTCATATACTAGTCGGAACTAGGAAACTCGTCCAAAATAAAAAATATAAACTCGGAAATGTCCGAGTTGCCGAATCGTTGAACGCGGCACATGTATAACTATAACAATAACCTCCAAGCGTTTATTCAATATTGGATAATCTTTGGATGCCGACAGCAGTCGCACCATTGGAAGACATAGCTTGGACTGTAGCCAAACCTATTCATGCTCTTTTCCCGTGATCCATCAAACACATTTGGTGTGTCATCATAGCGGTCTGACTTGTGGAACAAATTTAAATTTGCGTCTTTTTTCAATGTTGATTTGAATATCATTGAGGAAACAGTGTAATATTTTGTCTCCCGCAAACATCCTTTCTGAATTTTAAAGTAATCCTCGAAATAATCATCCAGTTTTTTAAAAGTATCTAATCTGATTACAATATTTTTTGCTGGTAACATATATGTACATGGTATACTGGGCTCCTGTAACTAAACTAAAGATATTCATTATTGTTGAACATGTTGCATTTTTACCCTGTTTTACCCGTTTCGATTTCTATTAAAGGGATTTCTAATGGAAGGGTCACGCATTTGGCATCAATGTGTGCAAGTCCCAGTATCTAAATTCTCCTTGTCTATAGTAGGCTACTAGAATACAGAACTAAACTACTCTGTACGATAGACTGAAAAATACTGGTGGAGATTCAGTTTAGTTCTATGTTTTAGTAGCCTACTACTACAGACAACTAGGGATCCTGAGAGTTTGGCCGGGGTAGGCCGTCGAAGGACTACAGCAGTGGCGTTGTCTACCGCTATACGGATGTCACGTATTATTGATACCGACAAAGCGCATTGATGTGAATCACACTGCTGCTCTCTTGTTTAGCTATTTGCGTTTTACGGATTGTGGTCGTTGTGGATGGATGTTCACAAATCTAAATGTGTATTTGACCCCAGTTAATTTATTAATGTTAACTGCCTATCAATCATTGTTTTTGAAACCAGTTGACAGCCGGTGAAAAATGCGCTCTTACCATAGCCGCATAGTGCGGACACCAGCCCATGGAATAAAAGTGGGGCTTTTATTGCTCAATCTAATTCATAACTGATCATTTATCCATATGCCTAATGGACACATGCTCAAACTCGCACACTCTTGATAGACTTAAAGGGGCAAACTGTAGTTGCTACATCCGTTTTTGGACTTATAAATTACATGTATAGACAGTGGCAAGAAGAAGTATGTGAACCCTTTAGAATTACCTGGATTTCTGCATACATTGGTCATCAATTTTTGATCTCATCTTCGTCACGACAATAAACAAACAGTCTGCTTAATCTAATAACACCCAAACAATTATAGCGTATGTCTTTATTGAACACACCCTATAAACATTCACAGTGCAGTTTGGAAAAAGTATGTGAACACTTGGATTTAATAATTGATATACCCGCTGTAGTGAGGTGGCGGCAGAGAAGTCAGGCGCAGGAGAGCGAAAACTGATTTACAACGGTGTCGTTTAATACCCATAAACCACCGTCAACAGAACAATACAATAAATGGGTCAAACAAAACCCTGAAAAATACCAGCATACCGTGCATAAGCACTACAAGAAAATAATTACCTACAAGGACATGGGGGTGAACAGAGGGTTAAATACACATGTAATTGATGGAATTGGAACCAGGTGTGATGGAAGACAAGACAAAACCAATGGAAAATGAAAAGTGGATCAGTGATGGCTAGAAGGTCGGTGACTTCGACTGCCCCCCGAACAAATAGAGGGACCAACTTCAGCGGAGGTCGTGACACCCGCCCTCCTTTGGCAGCAATAACCTCAACCAAGGTTTTCTGTAGTTGCGGATCAGACCTGCACAATGGTCAGGAGGAATTTTGGACCATTCATCTTTACAAAACTGTTTCAGTTCAGCAATATTCTTGGGATGTCTGGTGTGAATCTCTCTTGAGGTCATGCCACAGCATCTCAATTGGCTTGAGGTCAGGACTCTGACTGGGCCACTCCAGAAGGCGTATTTTCTTCTGTTGAAGCCATTCTGTTGTTGATTTACGTTGGTGTTTTGGATCGTTGTCCTGTTGCGTCACCCAACTTCTGTTGAGCTTCAATACACAGACCTCCTTACATTCTCCTGCAAAATGTCTTGATCAACAGAAATTAATTCCCAAGTTTATGATAGCAAGCTGTCCAGGCCCTGAGGCAGCAAAGCAGTCCCAAACCATGACTCTCCCTCCACCATACTTTACAGTTGGAATGAGGTTTTAATATTGGTGTGCTGTGCATTTTTTTTTCTCCACACATAGTGTTGTGTGTTCCTTCCAAACAACTCAACTGTAGTTTCATCTGTCCATATAATTATTTTGGAACATCCAGGTGCTCTTTTGCGAAATTCAGACGTGCAGCAATGTTTGTTTTGGACAGCAATGGGTTCTTCCGTGGTGTCCTCCCATGAACAGTGTTAGTGTTACATAGTGTTTTACGTATCTTAGACTCATTAACAGATGTTAGCATTCTTTCTAGGATTCTTCTTAGCCTCATTGAGCATTCTGCGCTGTGCTCTTGCAGTCATCTTTGCAGGATGGCCACTCCTAGGGAGAGTAGCAACATTGCTGAACTTTCTCCATTAATAGACAATTTGTCTTACCGTGTGCTTTTAGAGATACATTCCACCTTTATACAAGTCAACAATTCTTAATCTTAGGTCTTGTGAGATCTCTTTTGTTCGAGGCATGGTTCACATCAGGCAATGCTTCTTGTGAATAGCAAACTCAAAATTTGTGAGTGTTTTTTATAGGGCAGGGCATCTCTAACCAACATCTCCAATCTCATCTCATTGATTGGGCTCCAGGTTAGCTGACTCCTGACTCCAATGAGCTTTTTGGAGAAGTCAGCTTTGGGGTTCACATACTTTTTCCATCCTACGCTGTGAATGTTTAAATGATGTATTCAATATAGACAAGAAAGATACAATAATGTGTGTTATTAGTTCAAGCACACTGTGTTTGTCCATTGTTGTGACTTAGATCAAGATCAGATCAAATTTTATTATCAAAATTTATGCAGAAATTCAGGTAATTCCAAAGGGTTCCCATACCTTTTCTTGCCACTGTATCCATTGTTTCTTAAATAATATAACTTATAAATGCCTCATAAACTTAGTTCATCTGTCACACACCATATGAACTCAAAATGTAAGCTTGTTTTTGTCCAATGTTTGTAAACATTGTAAATGTAAACGACACTGTATAGCCTCATAACATGTTTAAATCAATAATTTTTATATCATGGATGGTCAGTCCTTGCATCCACAGCTCTGTCGATTAATCTGAAAGTGGTTGCATTTCTCCAGGTCCATCCCTCAGCTTTCTATCAAAACAGAGGCAGGGTGACCGTTTTGTTACTGTTTCATCTGTGGATTTGCCCTTTAAACAGCTGCATATTATCACGATGTCAAAGTGTCACCAACAAAAAGTTTAACAATAGGCCTATAGCAAATGCAGCATATGGCATTCATTTTTCACTAGTAAATAGCCATTTTCAGTACTACTCAAAGCATGCCATTGCATGAGCGCAGAATTTATTTTTCAACTCGAATCAATGAGCCCAATCAGTCCTCCATGACAACAAAATCCTAAACAACAGAGTAGGGCTGGCTAATAAGTCCTTCGTTTTTGGGTTATGCTCAGGTAAAACAATTTGTCTAATCTATACTTCCATATTTCCAAGTCCTATTCTTGCAGCTCAAGGGGTGTAACATTTATTGGAATGACTGGAATTCTGATAGACTTTGGTTTTTAATGTAAAGATATAATTTATAACTTAATAGTATTATTGTATGTAGTAGAAGGTGATTGGTTAGAAGCCTACATAACCAACCCATAAAGTAACATTTAACATCCATATATTGCCAGCTATGTAAACTTTAACATTGATTTATCCTGCAGTAGATGTCTTTCAATTGGTAACATACATTTTTGTCTTCTTCTAATACCTCTTAAGGGGAAAGTAATCTAAAAGTAACAAGATTATGTTACTAAATTTGGGTAATCCACAAATTACGTTTCTGATTACAATTTTGGACAGGTAAGTAATTACGGCGACAGATTACATTTAAAAAGTAACCTACCCAACCCTGGTTCTATGCATTCCCATTTGCTTAGTGTATGTACAAGTGTAAAATAGATGAGCATGAAAAAATGTGTTGTAAAAACCAGTCAGTTTAACTTGTCTTTATTTACTAATTTATTTCATTCTTCAATGTCATTAAATTGTACAACAATGTAACAGAGCAGAAAAAAACATTACCACGCAATCATGGTGTCAGTTACCAGGTTTCCATCCAACCCTGTTATGTGAGTAAAGTACGTTGGATAAAACATTTAATGCCAGGCCTGATGGAAACAGCAAATTTGTCGGCAAACTTTTAAAATGTCGACAAAACAATATGCTAGACGTGGCATATTTTCTTTGTAAACGTAATTATGCGAGTAATGGCGGTGGAAATGCTTTATGCGCACATTTTGATATAATAACGAAGAAAACTTGGGAGTCATGCGATGAAATAAATTATGATAAACTTCACAGGGCGGGGAGTGCACGGTGATGAGCTTTGATGCTACTTTCCAATAAATGTTGAGGGTCTTATTCTGGTGACATGATCTATGCTTGGCTGCCGTTTGATAAATACAAATAATCTTGCTCTTTTGACCATAATAATCTTATCGTGTAGTAGGCTAAACCCACACTATCTGCGACCTGTTAGCTGGAGCGCACGGGCCTAGGGCCACATTCGCTATATAACAATTTTTTTTGTGACAAAACCATCAAGAGTTGAAAATGCGATGGAAACCCATTTCATTTGTAATTTTTATTTGGTACATGGGAATTTAACCACAAACGTTATTTGTATGTGCACTATGCCATCAAGCACATCTTTCTACCCACAACAAATCAATTGGATGGAAACATCTCTGGTGGAAAAATGCACACATTGTTTTCAGATTTTGTTTCAGCAGATTTAAGAACATTCACATGAAAAATCTGTCAGCAATTCGATGGAAACCTAGCTACTGACAATAGAAAATAAAATATCAGATATTACAAAACAATATCATCTCCTCACTCTCCAACCCCTATTTGGATGCATGTGGCTGGGACAGAGGTCCAGGCCAATGCCAAGAAGATGAAAGACCTCCAGTGATTGGTCCTTTTGCAAGCAGCAGCTCCACCATTGGTGTTGGCACAGGATAGGAACAGAGTCGTGCAGGCATCACGTGTGCGTTTGACAAACCTCCATTTTGCAAACAACAGGAGAGACAGGACAGATCTAGGGACATGAGGAAATGTACAAAAGGTCATTAAGTCTGTTGCTTTCAAGTCTTTGCTTGTCCGCCAATAAACATGTGGTTCTAGATTTCTTAAGCATAGACTGTCTTGTAAAGGTCACCATAGAGGTGCCCAAAGGCAATTGATGTGTTGAAAATCACAGGCAGTCTGACTCACCATTTCTTATTCCGAGGTTTCAGCTCCTCAGTAGCATTACGCAGGAAGATGTAGTTCTTTTTCTGAGGGTTGTAGTACTCATGCCCCTGAGGTTTAACACAATATGTATCAATTGACCTTATTCAAAATAATGCCTGGCCATTTTGAAGGAATAGAATGAGTCTTAAAATCAACCAATCATAACATGAGGTACGAGACAAAATGTTACCTTTGACCAGTCATAGCTAGAGGCGTAGGCAAAGATGTTGCCATTGTTGTTGAACGAGCAAGCTGTGATTGGCTGGTCCAGCTGCTCCGAGGTCTTCAGCTTGGTGCGAGCGTCTTTATCCCAGAAGCTAAAGCGACCGTCAGACCCAACAGTCGCCAGTGTACCGTGGACAGGGTGGAAGGAGATGGCATTCACCTGTTTGATCAGAAACAGCAAGCTTTTTGCATTAAAAAACACCAACATCTTTCGCTTCCTACTGACTGCAGCCAAACTAATATGAAAGCAGGGTGGAGAGAGCACAAGCTGCACTCACAGCATAGATGTCTTGTGGTGTGGTTGTGTTGGTTCCATTCGACCTGTGGCACTTGAAGGTGAAGTTATCCTTGGCTCTACAACACACACACAAAAAACACAGTGTAGTGAGTACGGTGCCCTGGGTAATAGCTAAGGTCTTTTTCACAGTTTGTAAGGAAAAGCACATTTTGTGCCACTCACGGGTTAGGAGGGTTGATGTAGTGAATGGCGACCCGCCCTTCAATGCTCCCAAGAGCAAATCCAGCAGGCTTGTTCTGTTTGTCCTTAAAGATGGCTATGCAGCGGTGCTGATACAGGGAGACGGAAGAGGTGGTGTTAGGGTGTACACCACAGGCATTAACTACTCAATAATAACTGATAATCAATGGAAACCGCACACTGCGAAAAGGTGAGTGTAATATGTGCGAGGCAGAAAAAGTGTGTAGTAGACAGTCCTGTAAATGTATTGGTCTTTTTTTATTTAACCTTTATTTATCCAGGAAGACTTATTTTAGGGAGACCTGTAAGTCACCTGGTATGTGAAACCAGTCACCTGGTGTTTGAGTGGTGAGTCTATCCTCCTGAACTCGGACGGCTGGTTCTCAAGCTGATATACAATCAAACCTCGCTCTGCCGATGCTACCACTGCCATGGGATACACCTGGAAATGACAGCAGCCAGCTCACCAATCAGCAGACAACACATGGCTTATAAAACCAGGACACAGCAGACTTTCATCTAAAAATGTTTTGAACATTTAACTGCTGAACACAATTTAAAATCACTAGTCGGTCCTCGCTATTCAGAGTAATTACAGAAAACTTAAAGAATATTAAAATCACTGGAGCTTTAGCACCAGGTCCTCACCACGTCTGCACAGTAGCACCTCTCCGGCAGCTGCAGGGACATCATTGGGTTGGGCGAACGGGTGTCCCAGAACTACAAGAGCAAATCAAACACAGGTGAGCAAACCATTATAGTGAGTAAGATAATGACATTATTATCCTCACAGGGACATTTTGTTTGTGGCACTGTGTACTTTAAAACACATCATAAAGCATACAATGGGCATAAATACAAAAACAGACAAATACAATGAGAATAGAAAAAGTGCAATTTATGGGTGTTTCATAATTTTTTTAATGTACACAATATACACATCAGTACAACGTCAACATCAACTGTAGGCCAGACCATCATTCAGGAGCCTTACTGCCACTGGGACAAAGGACTGTTTGGCTCTATTTATTTTATGCCCTGTATCACTACATAATAACTATGATATAAAACAGATAGTCATTTTGGAACAAGGATTGTTTCCAATCACAATACATTTTCTTACCTTCAGAGTTTTGTCCCAGCTGCCTGTCATGATGCAGTTGTAGTTGGGGGCTTTGATCCAGTGGACTGTTCTGATAGGAGCATCATGCTAAGAGGAAACAAATCAATACCATTTCTAATCGGATCTAGGTTCAACATACCTTTTCATAATGTTTTCATGGGAAGCAATTCCCCTCAGTTGTACAAAGAGGCGATGAAACTACCAATTGAAAAATAACACTTAAAACAGTGTTCATAGCCTGAAATATTTACCTGTGCGATCTGTATTGCCTGGTTGCTGTTGAGATCCCACATTTTGGCAGTCTTATCACAAGATGCAGTGAAAACTTTGCTTCCATCCTGAGAGAGCAAGGGAACGAATAAGTAAAGCTTCATTCAAAGACCTTATATGGTTTGTAAAGATATGTGATGTGATATGTGAGGGGGCCTACTTCGCTCCAGCAGACATCAAGGACTGGACCTGTGTGCATTTGCTGGGCTTTGGGGACTGTCTGCCCATTGTCCTGTACCTCCCAACACCTCACCTGGAAAAATGTAAGAAAACAGTCACGTGTTACGAAGTTAATGGTTTTAGACTCATAACAAAAAGGCATAAGTCTGAAGTGAACACCAAGTGGAACTTAATGACTTGACTCACATCATTGGCCCAGGACCCCCCTATCAAGAAGTTCCCTGGCATGGCAGGGGGACTAAACGCCAAGCAACTGATGCTGTCATCTGGGGGTGAGGTTACTTCCACATCCTATATGAGATCACACATCATTCAAATTTATTTATACCACTCAGAACAATTTTTAATAGTAAAATAGATTGATCATTAAGCAGGTTACTGAAAGGGAATGCTATTTTCTTTTAGTTAGTTACCTTCATTGGGTTGTGTGTGTCCGTGGTTGCCGCTCCGAATCCCCCTGCGCCAAACCCAGTGCTGGTCCCAAACAAGCTCATGACGTCGGATTGTCTTGAGCCAACACGCGGTTACTAATATGAAATGGTACATATTAGTAACCGGTACAATAAACAGCATTACAATAATGTGAAGTTATTCGATCAACATTTACATGCATTAGTGATAGTATACATAAATGATAATAATGAAAGAGGACAGTTAGCTATTGGACTTCAGTGGCTAGCTAAATGAATGGAGGTTGCTCACAAACCATCATGTTGTTCACCTAGCTAGCAATACATCTGCACCCAAGCCTCATATCAAGCGCCACTGTGATACTAAACAGCTTACTTTTAACGCAGGGAAATGCAGTAGTTTCAAATGTGTACATATCAAGTTTGTTTACCTTTTTTTACGTTGAAAATAAGCTTGGTTAAAGAAGAAAACGGAGCGCGTTGAGCGGAATAGGAAGTGCATTCACTGCACATGCGTCGGCAATTTAGGTTGCGTTCCAGGTAGTCTTCATTGCAGTCGCGCTGTTCAGACAATCACACCTCACAATGAAAAAATGTTTACATGTAAAACGTATTTTGATCTAAATTCTATGATGACCTAGAATTAATTTGTTCTAATTCCACCCGTTTTCATATAAAAACAAGTTTCGCTCCCTTTCAATGATAAGTTGCATTATAAACATTTCTCTGGGTGTTACCTAGTCAAGAAAATCAATAAGGCAACCGACAACATGCGGTCTTAAAAAAAAGTGATGGGAGAACGTTAAATATCAGGTTTTAAAAAATCAGGTTGAAAACAATTTGAAAGAGACTTTGTATATGCTTTCTGAACAAATCCGGAGTATATTTGATACCATGTGAATACCTCGTAAGATTCTTGTTTGCTATTTGAAATCAACAATCTTCTTAATACCAGGTGACCACGCAGAAGAATGTTTTTCCTAAGTGTCGAGGATCGGAAGTCAAAGTTAAAATCTTGTAATTGCCATAAAAGCACACACACACACACACACACACACACACACACACACACACACACACACACACACACACACACACACACACACACACACACACAATAAATAGATGTCATTGTCGTTTGTCCCACATATTCTGTAGTCTCAGTTTGAAAGTAATTCATGTACTCTTACTGGAGGACACCCAGCTACTTCCACCCACTGACAGTCTGCTATGATAGTATACAGATCTCAGATAAGCCCGTAAAAGCAGTAGAGGAGGGTATACAAGCTGAAAAACCGACTCTCCGTAACCCTTTAACAATATCCTGCTGAAACTCTACTGCCTTGAAGCAAGCACAGTTCATGAAGCTGTGGTGGATGCGTAACCAGGCCCGTACAGTATGGCTCGGCAGTGCAAAAGGGTACATACATGATACTGAAACCTAGCTCTTGGAATGCATCTTTAAAATGTTTGTTTACACACCCACTATGCTTCAACCAAAGGAAAGCCAATATCAATTACTTTGTCATAACAGCTTTGTCTTTATGATCCGATATGTGGGCTACATACGATTGAAGAAATGTGGGAAGAAGACACACTTGGAGGGAATAGAGAAGCTCTGAAAGAATCTGCCCACAGCTGAGAAAAGAGAAAACTGGGGGTTTGCCTGTGAAACCTTATGCATCTGCGCACTGCTCCTTATGACCTGCCAGACCTTTGAGCCTCAGAGCTTGTAGCGTTTCTCTCTCACATAATGCAGCGACAACAACAAACCCTCTCGGACTCCAAACAAAAGTCCAGTTATCAAGAGGATCCAAAGCTCTGGCGGGTCAGAGAGGGAGAAGCCAGGGTGTGGTTGGCCTTAGTTGGCTTTGGCACGGAGCTGTGCCCTCTTGCCCGTGACAGCCTGGAAGCCAGTCTTGATGCTGGCCACGGAGCAGCGTGAGTGGCAGGTCTCACACTGGAGGAAGTAGAGACGGGTGTCCTTTTGTAGGATGGTGTCAGGGGAGCGACACGTGTGACAGGTCACATATTCCTCTGCAAGTCAAACACAAAGCCAAGATGAGGCACGCAAATATGTCTATAATAGCTACAAGTGAAGGATAACTAAATGATATGCCTATACAACTATTCTTTACATATTTTGCTCTAGGTCACCAGTATACCAATGTAATATGGATTCCTGTATATTCCTACGTACTAATATATCTTCTCAAGACATTTTCAATCTGTTTCTGTTGAAATCTTCCTTTGATCACAAGCTGATTATTTCCATCTATGGAGCCACTGCAAAGAAAATAAATGTAATAGTCATTCATAAAAACAGAACTTAATAACAGATGTCTGGATATGAAGATTTCTACTGCGAAATCTGCAATAACCATAATACTAGGCCACTTTACCTTGTCCCCAGCTCAGCCAATAAAAATGCCAGAAGATGTTTTGGCTGACGATGCAACCTACAGAGAACAATAATTGACAGTTAAATGCAGTCAAATGTACTACTAGAAACACTACCACACTTCAATCATCATACACTGTAGCTCTCCTGTGGGAAGTAGAAACTCAAGTCCCTAAAGTCTGTGGAATGTATGAAGTAGACATGTTTGACTCACAGTTTACAGATATCAGTGAAGTTGACAAACGAGGTCTTCTTGGTGCCCACTCGGACCACCTGAGGGGGCTTCATAATAAACTTTCTCTTCTCTCCGGCCACCATGTCAGGGTTCTTCTCCCGCATGATGTTGAAGACACGGTTCAGCAGCTGAGGAGGACATCACAAATATGATCATCAGACTCTCTCAAACTGGCCCAAATAGAATTGAAGGCACCAACAGCCTGAGGCTCGGGCGTGCCTTTGAATCAATATAACCAAATGCCCTTTGCAATATTATGTAAAATAATCTGAACTGAATTGAAATAAATAGGCCTACCTCATCATATGTGTAGTCTCTGTCTGTCCCTAACCACGCCGGACCAGACTGGGAGCTGAATGAGATGCCATCATTTTTTCCCCCCTCAACGTCCTCGAGGCCTCAAGCAAAAACACCACATGGTCATGTTTTAACGGATACAATTACTCTCATTGAAAGGAAAGTAGAAGACAGATATCACCATTCAATAATAATAATAATATTAATAATAGATTTAATTTGTATAGCGCATTTCATTACCCAAGAATCTCAACAGCGCTCAAGACAATGTCAGTCACTTAAGTGGATAATTACTACAAGGTCAAATGCCATCCCATACCATCGTCCTTCTCAAGTATCTCTCCTTCCTCCTGGAAGTCAACCTTCTTGGACTTTTTTTTCTTTGCTGGCAACTGAAGATCCAAGTCGTCCTCTTCCGCTGCTTCGCTCGGCTCTTCTTCAATTTTCAGCTCCTGTTTTTAATAGATTGGGAGAATCTGTCAGCAAAACTTAATTAGATGTGACAAGACTAGGGTTGCAAAGGGTCGGAAACTTTCAGGCAAATTTCCAGAATTTTCCCGGAAAGATTCCAAGGGTAGTTAGCCTGGGAATTTTGTCTAAATTCATTAATTCTTTTTGCTGAAAACAGTGAAGCTTTTTTGTGGGATTACACATAAGGCAATTCTAGGTCTTGTGGCATATTTTGGTTAAACTATCCCCAATTCAATGGAATTGCAACCCTCTGCATGCACAGCGCATTCTTCCATCACATGTGCAGTGCACTCTTCTATCACATGTATAGCTGATTCTCAAGATCTTGCACCCTAATGAGATGCTATTGAGCCAAGGACTATATGCTTTCTGGTAAGTTTTGATTACAATACTGGGTGGGGTGAATATATTTTATATGACATACATTCTTTTTTTGTTAACTAGTAAATAGTAGCCTACAGCAAAGTGTTTTTAAATAATTTCTAACTTGTTAACAATTTCTGCTAGTTAGTTCTTTCTACCATGTGGGTTTTAGCTTGCTTGAGCCTGCTAACTGAGTGTTAATTCACCTGTTTCCATACACGTTTCATTTTAAACCATTTATCTTACAAAGGAGTTTTTCTAATCTAACTGCTTAACTATTTATCTGTACATGGAATTGTATTTTTTTTTTATATAAAAAAAAAAAAATCTTCACAGGAAAATGCCATGGGCACTATCTGATGTGGGAGACATTTCACTGCAGCTAAAGTAAACTCAGCAAAAAAAGAAACATCCTCTCACTGTCAACTGTGTTTATTTTCAGCAAACTTAACATGTGTAAATATTTGTATGAACATAACAAGATTCAACAACTGAGACATAAACTGAACAAGTTCCACAGACATGTGGCTAACATAAATGGAATAATGTGTCCCTGAACAAAAGGGGGGTCAAAATCAAAAGTAACAGACAGTATCTGATGTGGCCACCAGCTGCATTAAGTACTGCAGTGCATCTCCGCCTCATGGACTGCACCAGATTTACCAGTTATTGCTGTGAGATGTTACCTGTACATTTCTGGGGGGAATGGCCCTAGCCCTCACCATCCGATCCAACAGGTCCCAGACGTGCTCAATGGGATTGAGATCTGGGCTTTTCGCTGGCCATGGCAGAACACTGACATTCCTGTCTTGCAGGAAAACGAGCAGTATGGCTGGTGGCATTGTCATGCTGGAGGGTCATGTCAGAATGAGCCTGCAGAAAGGGTACCACATGAGGGAGAAGGATGTCTTGACTTTATGCACAGCTGAACAAGCTCAGTCCGATGATGCTGTGATGGACCCTCCACCTCCAAATCGATCCCTCTCCAGAGTACAGGCCTCGGTATAATGCTCATTCCTTCAACGATAAACGCGAATTCGACCATCACCCCTGGTGAGACAAAACCGCGACTTGTCAGTGAAGAGCACTTTTTGCCAGTCCTGTCTGGTCCAGCGACGGTGGGTTTGTGCCCATAGGAAACGTTGTTGCCGGTGATGTCTTGTGAGGACCTGCCTTACTACAGGCCTACAAGCCCTCAGTTCAGCCTCTCTCAGCCTAATGCGGACAGTCTGAGCACTGATGGAGGGATTGTGCCTTCCTGGTGTAACTTGGGCATCCTGTACCTGTCCCGCAGGTGTGATGTTCGGATGTACTGATCCTGTGCAGGTGTTGTTACACGTGGTCTGCCACTGCGAGGATGTTCAGCTGTCCGTTCTGTCTCCCTGAGCACTGTCTTAGGTGTCTCACAGTACGGACATTGCAACATGGGATCTTAATGAAAGTTTAGAGGGACGGCCAGGTCTTGGTAGATTTGCAGTGGTCTGATACTCCTTCCATTTCAATATTATCGCTTGCACAGTGCTCCTTGGGATGTTTAAAGCTTGGGAAATCTTTTTGTATCCAAATCCGGCTTTAAACTTCTTCACAACAGTATCTCGGACCTGCCTGGTGTGTTTCTTGTTCTTCATGATGCTCTCTGCGCTTTTAACGGACCTCTGAGACTATCACAGTGCAGGTGCATTTATACGGAGACTTGATTACACACAGGTGGATTGTATTTATCATCATTAGTCATTTAGGTCAACATTGGATCATTCAGAGATCCTCACTGAACTTCTGGAGAGAGTTTGCTGTACTGAAAGTAAAGGGGCTGAATAATTTTGCACGCCCAATTTTTAACTTTTTGATTTGTTAAAAAAGTTTGAAATATCCAATAAATGTCGTTCCACTTCATGATTGTGTCCCACTTGTTGTTGATTCTTCACAAAAAAAATACAGTTTTATATCTTTATGTTTGAAGCCTGAAATGTGGCAAAAGGTCGCAAAGTTCAAGGGGGCCGAATACTTTCGCAAGGCACTGTATATACACCTGTTCTGAAAGGCCCCAGAGTCTGCAACCCCACTAAACAAGGGGCACCACCAAGCAAGCGGCACCATGAAGATCAAGGAGCTCTCCAAACAGGTCAGGAACAAAGCTGTGGAGAAGTACAGATCAGGGATGAACTTTGAACATCCCAAGGAGCACCATTAAATCCATTATTAAAAAATTTAAAGAATATGGCACCACAACAAACCTGCCAAGAGAGGGCCGCCCACCAAAACTCACAGACCAGGCAAGGAGGGCATTAATCAGAGAGGCAACAATGAGACCAAAGATAACCCTGAAGGAGCTGCAAAGCTCCACTGCCGAGATTGGAGTATATGTCCATAGGACCAATCTAAGCCATTGCTTAAAGAAAAGAATAAGCAAATACGCTTGGTGTTCGCCAAAAGGCATGTGGGAGACTCCCCAAACATATGGAAGAAAGTACTCTGGTCAGATGAGACCAAAGTGTTGCTTTTTGGCCATCAAGGAAAAAGCTATGTCTGATGCAAACCCAACACCTCACATCACCCCGAGAACACCATCCCCACAGTGAAGCATGGTGGTGGCAGCATGATGCTGTCAGGATGTTTTTAATTGGCAGGGACTGGGAAACTCGTCAGAATTGAAGGAATGATGGATGGAGCTAAATACAGGGAAATTCTTGAGGGAAACCTGTTTCAGTCTTCCAGAGATTTGAGACAGGGACGGAGGTTCACCTTCCAGTAGGACAATGACCCTAAGCATACTGCAAAAGCAACACTCAGGTGGTTTAAGGAGAAACATTGAAATGTATTGGAATGGCCTAGTTTAAGCCCAGACCTCAATCCAATTGAGAATGGTATGGTGGTATGACTTAAATATTGCTGTACACCAGCGGAACCCATCCAACTTGAAGGAGCTGGAGCAGTTTTGCATTGAAGAATGAGCTAAAATCCCAGTGGCTAGGTGTGCCAGGTTTATAGAAACATACCCCAGGAGACTTGCAGCTGGCTCTACAAAGTATTGACTTTGGGGGGGTGAATAGTTATGCACGCTCAAGTTCTGTTTTTTTGTGTCTTATTTCTTGTTTGTTTCACAAGAAAAAATATTTTGCATCTTCAAAGTGGTAGGCATGTTATGTAAATCAAATGATACAAACCCCCCAAAAATCTATTTTAATTCCAGGTTGTAAGGCAACAAAATAGGAAAAATGCCAAGGGGGATGAATACTTTCGCAAGCCACTGTATCTCATCAGCCACGTGGTGGAAGGGACTTTGTGGATCTGAGGCTCTTTCCCCTGTTGCCTTCATCATCCTCCAAATCCCACCAACATCAGCCACTTCAGAGCGCAACTGGTCCTTGTTTGGGAACACACACACCAAAGCACACAACAGGCTGACCAATACAAGGGTTGACAAATTGGAGGCCACCTGGGCAAATTTGAGGCTTTTTGAGCCTGACAACGAGTCATCCTCAACAAGGTTGGAAAGGGACAGTGAAGATGAGGCCTCAGACTCTGATGTTCAAGAGGTGGACATTGAGGAGGTCCAGGGAGAAAACATGGAAGCCTGAGAGGAAGACAACCAAATCTTTAGTTTCTACACTATCATTTTACAGATGTCTGTTGAAAACGTTTTTGGGAGATGTGATGGATCATTGGGGATCATTCAATATTCCCTTTCTTTTGTTGTTCAGTGAAATCATCCCATTTGAAGAGTCAACTCATTTAATTAAAGTTAAATTCGTAAATTATTTTATTTTATTTTATTTCTATTGGAAGGATTTAATCATTTGCAATTATTTATACTTATGATAAGTTAAAATGTTTATGTTTCTGTCTCCATATGATATGGTAAATATATCCAATGCAAAAAACATCTACATTTAAATGGTATTAATATTCATTTGCATATATTTCCATTAATTCCTATATATTCCCGTTAATTCCCACGGAACATTTCCACCTCTGAATATTCCCCAAAAAGTGCAACCCTAGACAAGTCTCAGCTCAAAGTAGAGATTCAGAAATAAATGTGCTGCAACAAAGCCTTGGAAATAAACACAAGGCAGTTAACTTCAATATCACGTCAATATGGCTCCCATAGACATGGCTCCACTCCAGGTACACACACAGCGTAAATGACAGTGCATTCGGAAAGTATTCAGACCCCTTGACTTTTTCCACATTTTGTTACGTTACAGCCTTATTCTAAAATTTATTAAATTGTTTTTTTCCCTCATCAATCTACACACAATACCCCATAATGAAAAAGAAAAATATATATATATATTTTTTGGAATGTATAATAACAATAATTATAATATCACATTTACATAAGTATTCAGACCCTTTACTAAAGTACTTTGTTGTAGCACCTTTGGCAGCGATTACAGGCTCGTATGATGCTACAAGCTTGGTACACCTGTATTTGGGGAGTTTCTCCCATTCTTCTCTGCAGATCCTCTCAAGCTCTGTCAGGTTGGATGGGGAGCATTGCTGCATAGCTATTTTCAGGTCTCTCCAGAGATGTCCGATGGGTTCAAGTCCGGGCTCTGGCTGTGCCACTCAAGGACATTTAGACTTGTCCTAAAGCCACTCCTGTGTTGTCTTGGCTGTCTGCTTAGGGTCATTTTCTTGTTGGAATGTGAACCTTTGCCTTAGTCCGAGGTCCTGAGTGCTCTGGAGCAGGTTTTCATCAAGGATCTCTCTGTACTTTGCTCCGTTCATCTTTCCCTCAATCCTGACTAGTCTCCCAGTCCCTGCCGCAGAAAAACATTCCCACAGTATGATGCTGCCACTACCATGCTTCACCGTAGTGATGGTACCAGGTTTCCTCCAGATGTGACGCTTGGCATTCAGGCCAAAGAGTTCAATCTTGGTTTCATTAGACCAGAAAATCTTGTTTCTCATGGACTCATCAGAGTCCTTTAGGTCCTTTTGGCAAACTCCAAGCTGGCTGTCATGTGACTTTTACTGAGGAGTAGCTTCCGTCTGGCCACTACCATAAAGGCCTGATTGGTGGAGTGCTGCAGAGATGGTTGTTCTTCTGGAATGTTCTCCCATCTCCACAGAGGAACTCTGGAGCTCAATCAGAGTGACCATCGGGTTCTTGGTCATCTCCCTGACCAAGGCCCTTCTCCCCCGATTGCTCAGTTTAGTTGGACGGCCAGCTCTAGGAAGAGTCTTGGTGGTTCCAAACTTATTTTATTTAAGAATTATGGAGGTGTTCTTGGGGACCTTCAATGCTGCAGAAATGTTTTGGTACCCTTCCCCTGATCTGTGCCTTGACACAATCCTGTCTCGGAGCTCTCCAGACAATTCCTTTGACCTCATGGCTTGGTTTTTGCTCTGACATGCCCTGTCAACTATGGGACCTTATATAGACAGATGTGTGCCTTTCCAAATCATGTCCAATCAATTGGATTTACCACAGGTGGACTCCAAGTTATAGAAACATCTCAAGGATGATCAATGGAAACAGGATGCGCCTAAGCTCAATATCGAGTCTCATAGCATAGGGTCTGAAAAGTTATGTAAATAAGGTATTTCCATTTTATTTTATTTTAGACATATTCAAAAATTTCTTAAAACCTGTTTTCGCTTTGTCATTATGGGGTATTGTTTGTAGATTGATGAGGGAAAAAAAAATTTTCATCCATTTTTAGTATGGCTGTAATGTAAGCAAAATGTGGAATAAAGGATGGGGTCTGAATACTTTCCGAATGCACAGTATATATCATACCTTTATCCCCTCCTCAATGTCATTATCAAACCCTTTCTTGGGCTTCTTCTTCTTTTTCTTCTGGTTGAAAAAGTTCAGGTCATCAAGATCGTCGGATTGCTCTAAAGATTTGAACAAACACTTCTGATATTGGTCTCACTGAGTTACTCTTCCGTTCCAGTCATGACAGATTAGTGGTCTAGAAGAGCAGAAAGTCACTACTGTGACATTACGTTTCCTCTGTTCCTTGTTTCCTCTCCTCACTTCCATCTGACATTTTGAGTAGGAAGTGAGTCAAGGATGGAAGGAGAGGACCAAAGAATTTGAGGAAAGACCTTTGAGATCTTTGTCAGGTGTGAGCCTTCCTACCTTTCTTCCTTCCCTCGTCCTCGTCCAGGTCGAACTCTCTGTCCTCCCCACCGTCAGGTTCCACCTCCTTGGCCTCTACCTGCTGTGTGTCCTCTGCCACTCCGTCTCCACCTTCTTCTTCCAGCATGAAAGGCTTCTTCTTCTTCTTCTTCTTCTTGGTCATGTTGGGGTCGAATATCATCTGATGGGAGAATTAAACCGTGATGATTAGCTTAGACCCAGTGTGACTGAAGAAAAATAGCTGTTTGTTGATACATGACATTATATTTCCAGTCTAAGACTAGTTCTGGTACAATGTCTACAAACATTGACATACATACACAGCTAACATAAGTTTCCCAAGCCTAAATAATGGTAAGCTTTAATAACTACAGGAATAGACTTGCAGCTAGCTACCTAGCATAGCTGACATTTGGTCACTAAATTGAGTATGTGATTAATTGTTTTATTAGTTAGTTAGCCCACTAGCCAAGCGCTCAACATGCGTGAGTGGTCTGCTGTCTGATATACTGGTGGGAAAGACTTGTACTGTAGGCTGAGGCCAAAGTCATTCAACAACGATCGTTAACGTAACTGGCTTATCTTCTTCTACTCAACCAATACTGATAATAGTATATACATCATGATAAAAAGTGATTACTTACTTCGTCTCCTGACATGTTTGCGGAAAGAACAAGAACGATCTAGGAAGTTTTTTTTGATCCCCCGACCAGTCTCACTTCAATTCGCAGACACTTCTTGCATCAGCGGTAAATTGTCAATGCGCAATCGTGGACTAACGTAATGAGGTCGATATTCAGGGTTGCCAGGTCCAGTCTAGATATCTTGCCGAATGATCATACAAATAACCCATTCAAAACGCCTGAAAACTTGCCAACATTTTTTTTTTTACACCGTAAGTGCTGATTTGCCACATTTATACAATAAACCCTTTCCCATAACGTTATCGAGCCAATTAAGAAGCAATATCAACATAACTTGTAACAACGCTAGAATCAAAATGAGTTTTTCATCAAAATAATAATTAGAGCTATGATTATAAAGGAAGTTGAATATGTCTCAAGATAAAAGATAATTCACCCTTATTAAACTCGCCAGATCATTTTGCATCAATTGATGTCGATTTAACCCGTGTGACTGCTATGATTAAGCAATATGGCACAAGGGTGTATGGTATATAGCCAATATACTACAGCTAATGGCTGTTCTTAAGGATGAGGCAAAGGGATACAGCCATTAGCCGTGGTATTGTGGCAAATACCAAAAACCCTTGGGGTACCTTATTGCTATTATAAACTGGTTACCAACATAATTAGAACAGTAACAATACATGTTTTGTCATACCCATGGTATGCAGTCTGATATACCACAAACTCTGATATACCACAGCTTTCAGCCAATCAACATTCAGGGCTTGAACAACCTAGTTTATAATTTTAAAGAAATCCATTTTGATAAATACATCCGACAGGAGAGTTTGAGAGATAAAAGTTGGACAGAGGATTTCGAAATCTCTGAACAAGAAACACTTGGATGAACTTAAAAAAAAAAAAATGTGACTTTATGTGCCAGATGTTAAGCCTACAAACAGTTATAATGGCCCATTTGCGAGAGATTAATTTGTCATTTCAATAGGCATAGGCTACAGACTAAAATCTGGATTGTAATTAGACTTTGCTATGGTTTGCTTAGCTAGATGGAGGTAGCCTATAGCCCCTGATAGGCCTACATCTAATTTCAGATAGCTTACTGTAGCCTAGGCAAGATGTAAACTGAATGATTTAGCAGCTTGATTAGTTCAAATTGACAGACTTATTTATTCAACATGAATAGCAAGGAGATTTCAAGAAGTGCTTGTGTTTCCAATAGCCTGTTGAAATAGGCTACTGAGGATGGGGGTCGTAATTTCCATCACTGATTTAAATATTAATAATGTGTTGGTTATATGAACTTAATATTCTTGTCAACAACAGCCAGTGTAATTTTTTTTAACCTGTAGCCTAATCTGACTGATTGTTACCATCATCTAATGTGTTCTAACAAATTATCGGCAATTTGCGATAGAGCTTTGTTAACTTCCAATTTAATGAACTAAACATGGCCATTAATAAGGCAAAACAACAATAAACTGAAATTATACACGATTTATTAAATCAGTTTTCCAGCTCCAGGTAGGCTACCTACACAAGTGGCACAAATTGATTTGCAATGACTATAGTAATCTAAAATGGCATAGAAATTAATAGGCTACTTCTAGCATGCTAATATGCTTTATGGAAAAAGGCTTGGAAAATAAAATAGTTGTCTCCATAATGACAAATAGCCTACCTACAACTGACAAAAAGTTATCACAACATGTGCACTTGCTACTCTGTCTCCTCTCCAGTGGCGATGTTAGCATGTAAATATTGGTGGGGCAAACCCCCCCCAAAAAAAATTTGGGATGCATTCCAGCAAAGCCACTACACAACACAACACTAAACAATACCATAATTTCACTATAACAGTGACAAACGGTGCCCACAAACTGTTAGGACCTAACAGCAGTCCCAACACCTTACCACTGCTACACCTGGCTATCAGCGGAGCCTTGTCTGACAGCGAAACAGTTAGTTCAGCTTAATTTACTGCCTTTAAAAAAACATAGCTGATATGGCTGACTGGCTTAAACAAATAGACTTGTGACCACACAGCCCTCCACTGAATAGCAGGCTAGTGATTGCTTTGCAATGCTTGCAGTTAGCCACTGATTCCTTCCAAACCACTCATTGTTGAATTTGCGATTTCCAACTTGTTTTGTAATGTTTATGTCCATACGTTTTATCTATAATTTCTCTTCATTATTTTTCTTAATTTGACAAGGATTAACATGGATTTGCCAATAGATTGTCGATTTCATTCATGATGATGACTTCTAGCTAACATTTTAAAAGTATGATGTTGACATGATCAGTCCAATCAAAGCTACTGTACATATAAAGTGATTTGACATAATTGTATCTGTGGCTAGTGATCTTGAGCCTTCTTAGATGGGAATTTCTAATGTAACTATATGGCAGCAAACAAGGGGCTTGAATTTTTTTGCTCTACCATTAGATTTGGTGGTGACGTAGTGTCCCCATGAGTGACAGAACACTGAGCCAATCACAGCGCAACTAGAGAACATTACCAACCCCTGCACTCTGTATTTTCCGCTGGCTCCTTCACCATCACAGAAAGCACTGAGCTAGGCTGAAACCCTTGCATTTTGGAGCAGCCTTACTCAAGAAATCAAAAAATAGACCATGTTTGTATGTGGCCTTATTAAATAAATTATTTATTTTTACATTGTTTTGCAAACTAATATGTGACACATATTAATGCCAAAATAACATGCCAAACGCTTTAGCTAAAAATGTGGGGCTCAAAACAGGTGGGGCAGAGCTGAATGACACGTTGCCACTGCTCCTCTCACTCAAGTGACTCAGCCAATAGTGGACTTATGCCACCTGCTGCAGTGTTATCTCAACACACACACCTATGGGGAGTGATCCAGGCCAGAATTCAGCCCAGGCTGACTGACATGACGTGATACCAATGCCTTACTAACGTCTGAGGGACACCTGCGTGTTAATAAAATGATGCTGTCTCCTACCATTGAACGTGAAACTAACATGTCTGACAGGTCATAAGGTGCATACTTTATATTTATATGAATTTAATCTCAACCATAAATGTTAGAAACATACAGTGTTTCCCGTGAAAGCCAACGTTCTGATGTAGCCACATTGAGCTATGCGTATTTCCTGTTATCACAAGCACAATCTCAAAAAGGCTCCTGAGTGGCACAGCGGTCTAAAGCACTGCATCTCAGTGCTAGAGGCGTCACTACAGACACCCTGGTTTGAATCCAGGCTGTATCACAACCGGCTGTGATTGGGAGTCCCATAGGGCGGTGCACAATTGGCCCAGCGTCATCCGGGTTTGGCCGGTGTAGGCGTCATTGTAAATAATATTTTGTTCTTTAACTGACTTGCCTAGTTCAATAAAGGTTCAAGAAAAAAAAGATGATGTCTAATCTATAGGCAATCTGGCTTTCCCTCAACACCTCATGGGATGGTATCTTATCTCGCTGCATACAGATCTAAACATTGTTAGCCAATCACAGACTGTGTTGTTACCAGTTCCTAGTAGCCTACTTCAAGCAACTAATAGTAGTTGTTTCTGTGACTTTCAGTGGAATAGATAAGTTCATAGGATTTCCCAGAGGGTCCATGTTATTCAGAATCCTTGGGATGTCTCTACCTCAATCAAGTAAAAATGTAAAAGGGTTAAGTTTAGTGTTAGGTTATGGTTTAGGGTTTAGGGTAGGGACGTCCAAAGGAATCCAGATATGAGCGACCATTCATAAGAGTGCTAGAGGGGCATGGTATTTGAGAACTTGGCGGCGACACAGACATTATTTATTTAGCGTTAGAAGCGATTTTCTAGAATGACCAAGATGTCCTTAATCTGATTCAGGATTAAGTATATTTAAATTGTGTTATCATTAGGAAATATTTAGGCCTACTGTGTTGATAAGGAAATGTTGGTTTATTTTTAAATAATTTATTTTTACTGAGTTGATAACGTATTGTTGACAATACAAGAGGGCACTCCACCCTCAATATTTACTGTGTAGATAGGGTAGTAGGCTAGTGTACAATAATAACGTCATTTGATGTGGGTGAATTCTAAATGAAAATATACACACATGGTGCTATAGGATATATACATATTTTACATTGTAATACACTGTCAGTAGGCCTACACATTCACACCCAAACTGAATTGAATGGGGGATGATTAACTACTTTTCCCTGAAGGAGGGAAACGAGGTACAACATACTTCATTGCAGACTTAAAATCATGGCTGACAAGACCAATGAAATCCTAACGGTATCCTAATATAGTGTTGATACAGGAGTAGCCTATAGTCTACAATAATAACGACATTGAATGAGCCCAGGCTCTGTCGCAGCCGGCCGCGACCGGGAGGTCCATGTGGCGACGCACAATTGGCCTAGTGTTTTCCGGGTTAGGGAGGGTTTGGCCGGTAGGGATATCCTTGTCTCATCGCGCACTAGCGACTCCTGTGGCGGGTCGGGCGCAGTGCACGCTGACCAGGTCGCTAGGTGTACTGTGTTTTCTCCAACACATTGGTGCGGCTGGCTTCCGGGTTGGATGCGCGCTGTGTTAAGAAGCAGTGCGGCTTCGTTGGGTTGTGTTTCGGAGGACGCATGGCTCTCGACCTTCGTCTCTCCCGAGCCCATACGGGAGTTGTAGCGATGAGACAAGACAGTAACTACTAACAATTGGATACCACAAAATTGGGGAGAAAAAGGGGGTAAAAAATACATTTAAAATAATGCCATTAAATGTGCTACAGTATTATTTATTTCATTGATGAATTAAATTGTAAATGGGGATGGGTAGGTTACTTAATTTAGTGAATACTGAATGTCTTTGGCTTTTCAGCTGTTGAACTATGGCAATGTCGAACTAATTGCTAAATCTATCTTTATTTTAGTCAAGATGTGATGAACCAGAGCAACTAATCAGCTTCACTGCAGCTGTTCAACCTACCACCCCCACTGCTCTCCCTCCACAAGCAACCACATCCTCTTCTCCTGTTCAACTAATTTGCCCACACACTGAAAAGGACTGTACTGTGTCTGTACCCTGTCTGTGTCTGTGCTCATCTCAGTGCAACATGATCCACCCAAGGCCTCAGCTGAATGACTAAAATGTGAGAAATGTAGTGTGTGCGTGTGTGGAGTGCCTAGAAAATAAGTGAGTGTGATGTGCCCCTCTGTGTCAATGTTGAAATGCCATAAATGCGTATGAAAATAAAGACCCCTTGGGATCTAAAATGAGGGTGGAGTGCCCTCTTGTGTCTCCTTTTTGTCCGTTTGAGGATGCTACAGTCACCCCTGGTGGAGGATCTTGGAACATGGCTATTTAAGTCAGCAGAGGTTGACAAAAACGTTCAAGGTATTGGTGCTATGTTGGGTGATATTTTGAATACCAGACAGGTGTTGGGGTACAGAATTAAATGGGGTAAACTGAAAAGGTTGAACTTGTTGAGCACACTTCAAAAAAGGGGTTCTAACAGGGTTATTTGGCTGTCACCAAAGGAGAACCCCTTTGGGTTCCACATAGAACCCTCTGTGGAATGGAACCTTGGCACTGAAGGCATTCTACCTGTAACAAAAAAGGGTTATTTAAAGTGTTCTCATATGGGGACAGCAGAATAATAATTTTAGATTCTAGATACCACCTTTTTTTCTATGATTGTAGGCCTATATGGTGGTGGTTCAGTTGTTTTCTGTAAAAAATGAAATAATAAAATGGTTAATTGGGAGTTAAGATAATCAGAAATACTATGAAACATCCCCACTTTTAACACACATTTGCAAGCAGGCAAAGTAGACTACTCATATGCGTGCTGAGGCATGAGAGATCACTCAACGTTGACAGGACCACCAAAAAAATACATGCTCACATGCAAACAAAAGGCGATAAAGAAATTGACAAAACAATGAAGAAATTGCCAACATTCGTAAATGTTATGAGATAAAACAAAACTTGTTGATCAAGTGTAGCAGCTTGAATTGCATGAACAGAAATGACCGTAAATCAACATTGTAGATTATAAAAGACTGGAGTTAACTTTGAACCTTTACTGCTGGTGATATAGATAACGTGGAATTGATCAACATGAACAAACAAAGGGTAGCCTAAATAATTCACACGATGACACAATAAATATGCACATTTGTCGGGAGACAGAAACATGCCTTTGGTGCGTCTTCCCCACACACCCATTCTCTCCCATTTTTTTTTATTACACTCAATACATAGCATAATATTTACAAGGAATAGGCCTAGGGGTAACCTTAACGTTGTGAGGGTTAAAGCAATAGTCGTTTGTGGAAAACAAATGAAACATCAAATGGCCCATGCAGGAGCATCGATTTTTATTTTTACAGATGCCTGTTTAATTTAAAAAAAAGCAGAAGACAGTACATATCATTAATCATAATGGTTAGCCTATGCACACTAATCGGAAAACATTCTAACCTTATTAATAGGACTACATTTAGCCTAATTGGGAACACAGGGCTGAGGGGAGAAGTCAAAGGATCCTAGTCAGGCTATCGTTAGTCAAATCCGGATTAAATATAGGCCCTCGTGTGTATCAAATCTGTGGGCTAAAATGACAAAAATATAGCTGAAATATTCAGGCTTTATCATGATCTGTGATCACAGTAGTCTGGGATGTTTTTGGTTCCGTTTAAGCTAAGGTTATGCGTAAGAACGCAACTGTACTCAAATGAATAGCCTGATTCAATGCGATTATCCTAAAAAAGAATGTGCTCGAATACTCATACCTACTATTTGTGACGTAAATTGAGTATGTAGTGTATTTATTGGTCATAGTATGGCTATATTTAGTATGCCAAAAGTTCCCGGAAATTATACTAAATACTCCAAGGTAAGAAGAAAACACGCATTGGACACTATTTCAGTGCTTTTATGGCCCATAATGCGATTCTTCAGAAAATGAACGTGGTTTCATAACGTTTTCAGATTGGAACAAAATATGCAGCCGAAGTTCCTCGAGGGCAGATAAACATTAATTGCTTTAACTAATTATGACAAATGTTAAGAAAATGTTGAGCAATGTAATTAAATAATGTTGGCTGAAAATGGGTTAGCTACGCTATCTTTACGAACCGCATAGCATAACAGCAGTATGTACAGCCTGTATATTAGCTAGTTACCTATTAATATATCGAACTTGCCAGGCAGTGTTAAATGTGTGCTATCTAACTAATTAACGTTACCCAACGTTTATTGACTTGATTATTCACGTAATTCTTAGCTAAGTGGTATAGTCGTTGTGCGTTCTCAATGGACATAGTTAATCCTGTCTATCTATTTCGATTTCAGAGCACTCTCGTCTGAGTGTGCCAGAGTGCAGAATAACTGATGGTTTTGCGTATGCTCCACACCCGTTGAATATGGCGGGTGTCAGTAAACGTCAGCAAAAAAAGCGTAATTAAATTGTTGCCAGCAGCACAGTTACAGTCACCAAAACTCTGAATAACATGAAATCAGCCTAACCAGCTCTGCCAGGGTGAGTAAAATGGTCAGTGTTCTCTCATTTGTGTCTGGAAGTAGCTAGCCAATGTTAGCCAGTTAGCTGGGGGTGCTTGACCGCCTTTGTGAGGTCAGAACGCTGAGATCAAAATCTACTCGGTCAGAGCGTCCAGTGTGCGATCCGAGAGCTTACACTCAGAATTTACTAAATGGACTATCTGACAACGTTTTGGATTTACGAACGCCCAGAGCTCACTCTGGCACTCTAGATTGAATTTACGAACACACCCGAAATCGCGAAATGTCTAGCTAGTCATTTGTTACGCAAACAAGCTAGCAAGAGGTTGCTTAGCAACAGCATCGACTTCCGGGTGACAGGCGAAGCGCTAGTACGCTCAACTGAAATGATACCAATGGTTTACAGTATACTAAACTTAACTAATAGTATGAATTTAGTATGTTAGTATGGGTATTCGAACACAGCTAATGTGTTTATCTGTTAAGATGTTTGGTCTATGAATAGACCCATACCGCTTCTGTCTTGTTGCTATAGGCATAGCCACTAATATTCTACAATGCGGAGCATTTTAAACAACCTTATCTTACGTGGGATAATGACACTTGCTTTACATTTAAAAGTGAATGTTTTCATAAGCCTATAGGTCAAAAAAAAATCTGAGTTCCCAGTTGTCTTGATTGCCGAGTTCAGAGTTGTTTTGAACACGACAGTAGAGACCTAGCCATATCTTTTTTTAAAGGTGATATGCATATTCTAGCTAAATCGACAAATTCAATTGATTAGATTACTCTGGCAATGAAAAATATATATACAAAATAATGAACTTGTAGACGTTTGTAAGGTGTTCATGGTAAGATATTTTAATAATAAACTAAAGTGACAATCAAACTAACACATGATGCGTAAGTGTGGCGTGTACATGACGTGAACGCATGATGTACACGTAATGTTTTTAAGGCGTTCAAGGTGAGATCTTTCATAATAGACTTACATGCAAACTGAAACGTGATGTGTCAGTGTCACGTGTACGTGATATGAACGTGATGTGAACACGTTAGAAGAAAACTTGTCTCCATTGACAGACCGCAATGAATTAACATGGAATCTTATGGCGCTAGGAATAAGTTAGGTGACTTGGTGAGAGGTTTCAGTAGCTTCACTAGGCTGAATTCTGGCCTGAATCACTCCCCATACACACCACTCACTCACACAGCCTGATAGTCAGCAGAAGGTCACAGCTAAATACTGTATGTATATTTTTAAGAGAAATGCCATGTTGGCCGCGGTGCAACTTTGAAGTTGCCCAAAAACAAGCGACCTGCGACCTATACATTTTTACCTGCGACATCTTTTTCAAAGTAGCCAAATTAATCAGGAAAATCACAGACAAGACAACTGTCGATATTACCGTTTTTTTTCAAAGACTTTTGTGCAATTTTCACAAGTATGTGGTATATTTCCAAAATGCTTACAACATTCAAAACAGATCTTTACAAAGGCAGTTGTTTCAAGTACAACACACACTATCATGAAGTCAGTTTTTCACCAAACTTAATCAGTTTCATCTAGAAATACATGTTCATATATGGCAATGATGGGCAACTTTGATGGGAGTGGGCGTCACAAAAAATCTGAACTCATCATGGGCAGCAGTGGCTTGCGGGTCTGCATCAATGGTTTATATTAACACTAGATTTAGTTGTGTTGAAGCCACCGTGCCTCCATCTTGGCACTCCCACTTTAACTTTTAGGAAGCTATAGCTATGCATTTATTAATGTCTACATTTAGTATATTACAGACACCTTAATGCATACTTTAAGCTAATTTCCTCGATTCCTCTGTGGCTCTCATGCTCTCTGGTGAAGAATTTAGAATGATTTTCTTTCTTTTTGTATAGACAAAAATATTATATACATTTTGGCAAATTTATTTCAATTTACTTTAGGGGAAACTTAGCCTATTGGACACATGGTGTTTGGGAGCGCATGGGCACCACCATTGAGGCCATCTCCGTTTTCTTTGTCTATTCCTATGAGTTGGTAAACAAACTGAAAATGTGCATACTGCCACCAGGAGTGTGTTGTTTGAACAGGTATAACGCCATGGTTGGTAATGTACTGACACCTGTAGTACTGGGATGTTTGCTCACAAGTATAATTCATTGGCTGGTCCATCCTGATGACATGGATGGAATTATGTGATCCTTCCTTAACCGAAAGGAAATCCCACCCAGTTGACTACTTCAAAATGGAGAAAGTCAATGGCGATGACCGTGCTAAAACAGGCTTTCGGGCACTAGAGTCCTCTATCATTCTCTATGATCAGGATTCAGATCCACATATGGAGGTGGTGTAACTCAGAAGCCAAGAGATCAGATTGTGTTTTTGTTGTTGCTGTTCACACATTAGGGAAAAGATCCGATAAGTATCAGATATGCAAATAATTGTCAAAAAAATATCTGAATTGGGCAGCCTGTGTAAACTCATCCCTTATGTGTACATGTGTCAGTGGTATCCACTATCAAGAGGCTGCTACTGCTCATTATGTATCCTGTCTAGTCACTTTACCCCATACCTACAAAGCATTCGGAAAGTCCTTCACTTTTTCCACATTTTGTTACGTAATATCTTTATTCAAAAATTGATTAATCTACACACAACACCCCATAATGACAAAGCAATAACAGGTTTAGACATTTTAGCACAAAACAAAAAACAAATCATATTTACATACAGTACCAGCCAAAAGTACCTACTTTTTCCAGGATTTTTCAAATAGGGTTATCTTCTGTACACCATCCCTACCTTGTCACAACATAACAGATTTGTCTCAAACACATTAAGAAGTAAATTCCACAAATTAACTTTTAACAAGGCACACCTGGAACCTCATGAACCTGCTTGAAAATTCCAAGAGTGTGCAAAGCTGTCATCAAGGCAACGGGTGGCTACTTTGAAGAATCTCAAACATAAAATGTATTTTGATTTGTTTAACACTTGGTTACTACATGATTCCATATGGTGTTATTTTATAGTTGGTCTTCTATTATTATTCTAAATAAAAACCCTTAAACGTAGGCGTCCAAACTTTTGACTGGTACTGTAAGTATTCTGTACTTTGTTGAAGTCTTCTTGGGTATGACGTTACAAGCTTGGCACACCTGTATTTGGAGAGTTTCTCCCATTCTTTTCTGCAGATCCTCTTAAGCTCTGTCAGGTTGGATGGGGAGCATCGCTGCACAGCTATTTTCAGGTCTCTGCAGAAATGTTTGATTGGGTTCAAGTCCGGGCTCTGGCTGGGCCACTCAAGGACATTCAGAGACTTGTCCCAAAGCCACTCCTGCGTTGTCCTGTTGGCAGGTGAACCTTTGTCCCAGTCTGAGGTCCTGAGCGCTCTGGAGCAGGTTTTCATCAAGGATTTCTCTGTACTTTGCTCCATTCATATTTCCCTCGATCCTGACTAGTCTCCCAGTCCCTGCCGCTGAAAAACATCTCCACAGCATGATGCTGCCACCACCACGCTTCACCGTAGGGATGGTTCCAGGTTCCCTCCAGACGTGACTCTTGGCATTCAGGGTAAGGAGTTCAATCTTGGTTTCATCAGACCAGAAAATCCAGTCTCAGAGCTCTACGGACAATTCCTTCAACCTCATGGCTTAGTTTTTGCTCTGACATGCACTGTCAACTGTGGGACCTTTTTATATAGAGGTGTGTGCCTTTTTAAATCATGTCCAATCAATTGAATTTACTACAGGAGGACTCTAATCAAGATGTAGAAACATCTCAAGGATGATCAATGGAAACAGGATGCACCGGAGCTCAATTTCAAGTCTCATAGCAGAGTCTAAATTCTTATGTAAGTAAGGAATTGTTTAAAAAAAAATATTTTGGAAAACAATTCTAAAAACCTGCTTTCACCATTTCATTACGGGGTATTGTTTGTGGACAGAGATTTGTTTCATAAATTATAAAGCTGTAACATAAGAAAATGTGGAAAAAGTCAAGGGGTCTGAATACTTTCCGAATGCACTGTACATTTCTACCACAATAACCTCGTACCCCTGCATGTTGACTCGGTACTGGTTCACTGTGTATATAGCCAAGACGTCGTTACTCATTGTGCATTCATTCCTTTCTATTATTTTTCTATGTTAAAAATCTGCATTGTTGTGAAGGGCCCATAAGCATTTCAGACTACACCTGTTGTTTGCAAAGCATGTGACAAATAAAATATGATTGGACTCAAGAATTCCCTACCTGAAATTACAGCAACATCAGACACATTGCAGAACATTAAACTAAAACACCTTAATGATTTCAAAGTAATACATTTTTTTTTAAATTCTACTAATTCACTGATCCCTAAGCAAGAAAAACCTCACCCACAATAAAATAATCCAAAACTTTAATGATTTTTCCAAATAATGTTCTCATCTGGATAAATAAACCATAGGAATGCAAACATGCTTATCCTTGTCATTTTCCTATGTATTTTTGTTTTAATACATTGCTTAAAAAATTAACTAATGCTCAAATCCAAAATGTTGATACTATATCTACCTTCTAATCTATTCATTACAAAGCATTATCTTATTTTTTGCTGCAGTTAATATGTAGACTTTTTTTCAACATAAAATAAACTTTTTCAGAAAAGAGACAACAGAACATGGTGGAGTTTCTCTTTCTCTAAAGCTGTGCGGTGTATTAAGATTTGCCTCATTGCATGCTTAGCACATGAAGAAAACCCGTGCCAGCAACAATATAAACAATTGAGATATTTCCTTCAAATCACAAGTGTCACATGGTGAGGATGCTTTGGAGTTGGAATAGTCAAAATGTTGTAAAACAAAAGTTTCAGAATAACAATCCTGAAAATAGACCATTCTAAACATTACCATGAGCGCATGCTCATATTTCTTCCTATTTTGGTAGAAATTAAACAAAAAGTAAGTACTAATAAAAACATCTAGACCACACCCACTACGCCACACGATAAATATGTTTAAGTCGGAAAAATAGACATTGCAACTCCCATGTATTAAAATGTAAATTTGTCAGTGATGTTCATAACATCCCACAGACAAAGGCAATAGAACAGTTAAGTGATATTACAATAACTGCCCAAATGCAAGAGCGGGTGTTGATTATGCTAAACTTATTTTGAGAATTTTGATTCAAACATCCTGTTTATAGCTTTTATACAGGTTTTTTACTTCATCTTTTCATGCAAGGCCATGGTACCCTTTCTCTAGTTTTGGGCGGGAAACAGAACCTACAGCATTGGCCTTTGTAGTGATAGTTTTAGGTGGTTGGTTCTCCTCGGACACAAAACAACCATATTCAATAAGTCCTTTCTTTCCCTCTACAGCAGGTGGTGTCAGTAATGCAACTACATGGCCTCCATCGCCCAGCGCTGTAAGTCATCCATGTCATCCTCGTCTTCATCCTCCTTGGCTAAAATAAAAATAAAAACATATGCAGATAGTGAATTACTTGAGTAAATGTGGTAAATAAATGTTTTATAGCAATAAAGTGGTAATTACAATAGATCAATTAGTTATTTCATGTTCTGTTGGGACAGTAACCGTGGCATTCAATGTTCCCATGGAGGATTTGCTTGTTTTATTGCATATTATTATTATTATATTATTGTATATTCCAAAAGACTCACCTGGTCTGGAGGGTAATGAAGTAGAAGGCACATTGGGTAGATGGGCATCTTCTGTCCCGCCGATCTCCAGCAAGTTTTTGTCCAATTCCTCTTGTTCCAGCTCATCCAACTCTGCCAGGAGTTCATCCTATGGTGCAAGACGATAAGAACATCCCAGTCTCTGTGATATCTGGTCAACTATTGAACTAACAGCACTGATAAGACAAATAAAGAACAATGTGCAATGAACACCTACCTCATCAAACTCCTCTCCAAAGCCTACAGGTTTTGAGATGGCATCTGAGATCTCTTGCGCCAGCTCCTGCTGCTCAGTGATGTCTTGCATCAAGTCATCTACTTTGTCTATGTCCCTAACACAACCAGACAGGGGAACAGAGAGATTTGAATAAATACAAGAGCTGTATGACTGCACCTGACCAAAGCTAATAAACAAGTAGTGTGCTCTTGCTTACATGTTTTCATGGGCAGCCTTCATTGCCTTGGCGGCAAAGCCCATGTTTTTGAGCACTTCAGTATTGGTATTGGCATTTTCCAGCGCCTCCCTCTGGAACTCGATGGTGGACAATGTGCCATCGATCTGGGTAAGCTGGTTCTCGTACCGCTTCTTCCTTTTCAAGGCCTGCAGGGCCGCTGTGCGTAGTGAAAGGGGAATTGAAGTGATTAGTGGGTTCGATTCCCGGAACCATGGACAGCATTTCTGAATCCCCAGGACTATCATGTGAGTAAATACATAACCACTAACTACACTGAACAAAAATATTAAATGCAACATGTAAAGTGTTGGTCCCATGTTCTATGAGCTGAAATAAAAGATCCCCAGAAATGTTCAAAATGCAAATACAGCTCTCTCTCAAATGTTGTGCACAAATTTGTTTACATCCCTCTTAGTGAGCATATCTCATTTGACAAGATAATCCATCCACCTGACAGGTATGGCATATAAAGAATCTGATTAAACAGCATGATCCTCACACAGGTGCACCTTGTGTTGGGGGGAAAATGCGACTAAAATGTGCAGTTTTGTCACAACAATGACAGATGTCTCAACTTGAGGGAGTGTGCAATTGGCATGCTGACCACAAGAATGTCCACCAGAGCTGTTGCCAGAGAATTTAAATGTTAATTTCTCTACCATAAGCCATCTTCTACATTCAACCGGCCTCACAACCGCAGATGACAGCAACAATATAAACAACTGTATGGTGTGTCGGGAAGCGGATTGATGATGTCAATGTTGTGAACAGAGTGCCCCATGGTGGCGGTGGGGTTATGGTATGGGCAGGCTTAAGCTACATACAACAAATACAATGGAAATTTAATGTACAGAGATACTGTGACAAAATCCTGAGGCCCACTGTCGCGCCATTCATCCACCGCCATCACCTCATGTTCCAGCATGATAATGCGTGCCCCCATGTCGCAAGGATCTATACAAAATTCCTGGAAGTTGAAAATGTCCCAGTTCTTCCATGGCCTGCATACTCAGCAGACATGTCACCCATTGAGCACGTTTGGGATGCTCTGGGTCGATGTGTATGACAGCGTGTTTAAGTTCCCACCAGTATCCAGCAACTTCGCACAGCCTTTGAAAACGAGTGGAACAACATTCAACAGGCGACAATCAACAGCCTGATCAACTCTATGCAAAGGAGATGTGTCTCGCTACATGAGGCAAATGGTGGTCACACACCAGATACTGACTGGTTTTCTGATCCATGCCCCTACTTCTTTTTATGGTATGTGACCAACAGCTGCATAGAGTCACGTGAAATCCATAGATTAGTGCGTCTTTATTTTGACTGATTTCCTTATGGAACTGTAAAATTGCTATATGTTGCATTTATATATTTGACCATTATATTATGTCATATCTATGTTTAAGTCATTCATAGACGCTAACTGCATTTAGCGCCTATTAAAGATAGTATATTCTGGCCGGGAGAACGTTAAAACGCATCGCTTGCGGTACGGTTTTGGAAACAATTTTTTTTAAATACTGTAAATCGCAACGGTGTTAAAACCTGTTAAGTTCAGCCTCTAAACAGAACATGTAAGGTCCTTGGACTATAAGGACTAACATCAGGCTCCTTTAATCCGTTATTGGGCTACGCTAGCCTGCGATGAACACTACTCAATACTTGGGCGTATTCCTCTGCTCAGGCGTTGCTGACGCCTGCCAGATGTTACATAAAATACCTATCCAGGTGTTGTATCAGCTAACCCCATCCAATATTAGGGCACTCTGCCAGTCGATAACACACTCAATGACGTCGCACGCAACCACTGGTTAAGGCATGCAACGTCTGAACAGGGGAATGCAACCAATGACAGGAGTCACTTGGAACCTCTCTGTTGGCACTCAGTATTAGGTTACTATCCTGGAAGGATATTGACCTCATCCCATCAGTAGAGGATGCCTGGTTGTTCTTTAAAAGTAATTTCCTCACCATCTTAAATAAGCATGCCCCTTTCAAAAAATGTAGAACTAAGAACAGATACAGCCCTTGGTTCACTCCAGACCTGACTGCCCTTGACCAGCACAAAAACATCCTGTGGAGTACTGCACTAGCATCGAATAGTCCCCGCGATATGCAACTTTTCAGTGAAGTCAGGAACCAATACACAGTCAGTTAGGAAAGCAAAGGCTAGCTTTTTCAAACAGAAATGTGCATCCTGTAGCTCTAACTCAAATGTTTTGGAACACTAAAGTCCATGGAGAATAAAAGCACCTCCTCCCAGCTGCCCACTGCAGAGGTTAGGAAACACTTACCGATAAATCCACGACAAACGAGAATTTCAATAAGCATTTCTCTACGGCTGGCCATGCTCTACTCCTGACTACCGCAACCCCGGCCAACAGCTCCGCACCCCCCGCAGCTACTTGACCAAGCCGCCCCAGCTTCTCCTTCACCCAAATAGCTGATGTTCTGAAAGAACTGCAAAACCTGGACCCGTACAAATCAGCTGGGCTAGACAATCTGGACCCTCTTTCTAAAAATTATCCCCCGCCATTGTTGCAACCCCTATTACTAGTCTGTTCAACCACTTTCGTATCGTCCGAGATTTCAAAAGATTGGAAAGCTGCCACGGTCATCCCCCTCTTCAAAGGGGGTGACACTAGACCCAAACTGTTACAGACCTATCCATCCTGCCCTGCCTTTCTAAAGTTAGCCAAGTTAACAAACAGATCACTGACCATTTAGAATCCCACCGTATCTTCTCCGCAGTGCAATCCAGTTTCCGAGCTGGTCACGGGTGCACCTCAGCCACGCTCAAGGTACTAAACGATATCATAACCGCCATCGATAAAAGACAGTACTGTGCAGCCGTCTTTATCGACCTGGCCAAGGCTTTCGACTCTGTCAATCACCATTTTCTTATTGGCAGAGTCAACAGCCTTGGTTTCTCAAATGACTGCCTCGCCTGGTTCATCAACTACTTCTCAGTTAGAGTTCATTGTGTCAAATCGGAGGGCCTGTTGTCCGGACCTCTGGCAGTCTCTATGGGGGGTACCACAGGGTTCAATTCTCGGGCCGACTTTTCTCTGTGTGTGAGTAATATTTATATATATATATATATATAGTGCCTTGCGAAAGTATTCGGTTCCCTTGAACTTTGAGACCTTTTGCCACATTCCAGGCTTCAAACATAAAGATATAAAACTGTATTTTTTTGTGAAGAATCAACAACAAGTGGGACACAATCATGAAGTGGAACGACATTTATTGGATATTTCAAACTTTTTTAACAAATCAAAAACTGAAAAATTGGGCGTGCAAAATTATTCAGCCCCCTTAAGTTAATACTTTGTAGCGCCACCTTTTGCTGCGATTACAGCTGTAAGTCGCTTGGGGTATGTCTATCAGTTTTGCACATCGAGAGACATAATTTTTTTCCCATTCCTCCTTGCAAAACAGCTCGAGCTCAGTGAGATTGGATGGAGAGCATTTGTGAACAGCAGTTCAGTTCTTTCCACAGATTCTCAATTGTATTCAGGTCTGGGCTTTGACTTGGCCATTCTAACACCTGGATATGTTTATTTTTGAACCATTCCATTGTAGATTTTGCTTTATGTTTTGGATCATTGTCTTGTTGGAAGACAAATCTCCGTCCCAGTCTCAGGTCTTTTGCAGACTCCATCAGGTTTTCTTCCAGAATGGTCCTGTATTTGGCTCCATCCATCTTCCCATCAATTTTAACCATCTTCCCTGTCCCTGCTGAAGAAAAGCAGGCCCAAACCATGATGCTGCCACCACCATGTTTGACAGTGGGGATGGTGTGTTCAGGGTGATGAGCTGTGTTGCTTTTACGCCAAACATAACGTTTTGCATTGTTGCCAAAAAGTTCAATTTTGGTTTCATCTGACCAGAGCACCTTCTTCCACATGTTTGGTGTGTCTCCCAGGTGGCTTGTGGCAAGCTTTAAACGACACTTTTTATGGATATCTTTAAGAAATGGCTTTCTTCTTGCCACTCTTCCATAAAGGCCAGATTTGTGCAATATACGACTGATTGTTGTCCTATGGACAGAGTCTCCCACCTCAGCTGTAGATCTCTGCAGTTCATCCAGAGTGATCATGGGCCTCTTGGCTGCATCTCTGATCAGTCTTCTCCTTGTATGAGCTGAAAGTTTAGAGGGACGGCCAGGTCTTGGTAGATTTGCAGTGGTCTGATACTCCTTCCATTTCAATATTATCGCTTGCACAGTGCTCCTTGGGATGTTTAAAGCTTGGGAAATATTTTTGTATCCAAATCTGGCTTTATACTTCTTCACAAAAGTATCTCGGACCTGCCTGGTGTGTTCCTTGTTCTTCATGATGCTCTCTGCGCTTTTAACGGACCTCTGAGACTATCACAGTGCAGGTGCATTTATACAGAGACTTGATTACACACAGGTGGATTGTATTTATCATCATTAGTCATTTAGATCTCTTGGATCATTCAGAGATCCTCACTGAACTTCTGGAGAGTGTTTGCTGCACTGAAAGTAAAGGGGCTGAATAATTTTGCATGCCCAATTTTTCAGTTTTTGATTTGTTAAAAAAGTTTGAAATATCCAATAAATGTCGTTCCACTTCATGATTGTGTCCCACTTGTTGTTGATTCTTCACAAAAAAATACAGTTTTATATCTTTATGTTTGAAGCCTGGAATGTGGCAAAAGGTCTCAAAGTTCAAGGGGGCCGAATACTTTCGCAAGGCACTGATATATATATATATATATATATATATCACCTCTACGCAGACGACACCATTCTGTATACATCTGGCCCTTTTTTGGACACTGTGTTAAACCTCCAAACGAGCTTCAATGCCATACAACACTCCTTCCGTGGCCTCCAACTGCTCTTAAATGCTAGTAAAACTAAATGCATGCTCTTCAACCGATCGCTGCTCGCACCCGCCCGCCCGACTAGCATCACTACTCTAGACGGTTCTGACAGAATATGTGGACAACTACAAATACCTAGGTGTCTGGCTAGACTGTAAACTCTCCTTCGACTCATATTAAGCAACTCATTAAGCAACTTAAATATAGAATCGGCTTCCTATTTCGCAACAAAGCCTCCTTCACTCACGCTGCCAAACATACCCTCGTAAAACTGACTATCCTACCGATCCTCGACTTCAGCGATGTCATTTACAAAATAGCCTCCAACACTCCACTCAGCAAACTGGATGCAGTCTATCACAGTGCCATCCATTTTGTCACCAAAGCCCCATATACCACCCACCACTGCGACCTGTATGCTCTCGTCGGCTGGCCCTCGCTACATATTCGTCACCAAACCCACTGGCTCCAGGTCATCTATAAGTCTTTGCTAGGTAAAGCTCCGTCTTATCTCAGTTCACTGGTCACCATAGCAACACCCACCCGTAGCACGCGCTCCAGCAGGTATATCTCACTCGTCATCCCCAAAGCCAACAACTCATTTGGCCACCTTTCCTTACAGTTCACTGCTGCCAATGACTGGAACGAATTACAAAAATTGCTGAAGTTGGGAACATATCTCCCTCACTAACTTTAAGCATCAGCAGTCTGAGCAGCTTACCGATCGCTGTACACAGCCCATCTGTAAATAGCCCACCCAACTACCTACCTCATCCCCACATTGTTTTTATTTACTTTTTTTGCTCTTTTGCACACAAGTATTTCTACTTGCACATCTATCACTCCAGTGTTAATTTGCTAAATTGTAATTACCTCGCTACTATGGCCTATTTATTGCCTTACCTCCTTACTCCATTTGCACACACTGTATATAGATTTTTCTATTGTGTTATTGACTGTACGCTTATTTATTCCATGTGTAACTCTGTGGTTGTTTGTGTCGCCCTGCTTTGCTTTATCTTGGCCAGGTCGCAGTTGTAAATGAGAACTTGTTCTCACCTGGCCTATCTGGTTAAGTAAAGGTGAAATAAAAATCATCACTACAGGCCGTGTAACTTTGTTTAGTCAAAATATAAATTAATATGCAGTCCCTACGAGTCTAGTGTCTCAATTTTAACTGCAATGTTTGTATTTTTTGTATTTGTTTGTATTTCAATTTTATGCACTTTGAGATTATTCTGTATAATGAAAAGCGCTTTACAAATGTAATACATTTTTAAGTAGATACTGTGTCAATGGAAGGGTGGCCCCTTCCCTTCTCTTGACAAACAGGCAAATTCATGACTCACACAAAATCCCCTGACTTGTTGATGGTGTAGCCAGAGTTTTGATAGCAGTCACTAACACAGAACGCACCTATACACGGGGATAATGTAATTTAGCTGTTCTAACACAGTTGTGGCAACGAGATTGGGCGAGCCTGGCAACCTGACATTCAGTGACAGCCGTGGCAGCTCGGAAAGTTAGCTGCTTTGACTAGTTAGCCAGCTAGTTGCTAACGTTAACATACAGGCGAACTTTAAGTAGCTAGCTTCATTAGCTAGCCAAGTTAGACAACCATCGTGAATATGTATATGTTATGTTAGTTGGCGACTCACCTCGTTTGTTTTTTGTGCCGTTTTTCTTTGCAGTTATGAGTTCCTGGTCAATCTTTTTCTCTAGAAAGTCCTGTTTCTTCGCTAACATCTGCTCTGTGTCTCGGAGTTTCTGAATTGCATCTTGTGGACTCGGCCCTTTCCCTCCTTTCCCCCCACCGCCGAACAGCTTCCCAAACACGGACATTCTGTGATCTAAACTATATGGAAATAATGTCCTTTTAAAACGTTTCAGACTAACTACAGTCTATGGTGTCACTCTTCTCGCCGATTGTTTTTCCTACTTCCTGGTTAAGGCTGTATGACGTAATATTATTCCCTAGTGGGTGGTATTCCATGGGGCTCCACCTGCTGGATAAGAAATGTAATAATATTTTTTTGTCAATTAACAGACGCTCCTATCCAGAGCAATTTACAGGAGTAAGTAGAGTTACTTTCAGTGCCCTGATCAAGATTTTTCACCTAGTCGGCTCAAGGATTCAAACCTGCAACCACTTGGTTACTGGCCCCACGCTCTTAACCTCTAGGCTACCTGCCGCCCTTATAATAATAATAATATATACATTTTATATTGGGCTTTTCACAGTTGTGTAAAGTAGTTAAGTAGAACTTAAAAGTATTTTTACTTACGTCGTTTTTTGGGGGTATCTGTACTTTACTAATTATATTTGTGACAACGTTTACTCCACTGTATTCTTAAAGAAGATAATGTACTAATTACTCATTTTCCATGACAGCCAAAAGGACTCGTTACATTTTGAATGATTAGCAGGACGGGAAATGTGTGTAATTCACGCACTTATCAAGAGAACATCCCTGGTCATCCCTACTGCCTCTGATCTGGTGGACTGACTAAACAAAAATGCATCATTTGTAAAGTATGTCTGAGTGTTGAACTGTGCCCCTTTTTATGCGTAATATAAGACATTTTAAATTATGTATACTTTTACTTTTGATACTTAAGCACATTTAAAACCAAATACTTTAAAACTTTTACTCAAGTAGTATTTTACTGGGTTACTTTTTTTTTTAAGGAATCCTTTCTTTTACTCAAGTATGAAAATTGGGTACTTTTCCCCACCACTGGCTTTTCATTACAAGTAGAATCTCTCCAAGTCGCTTATGTTGTTCTGATAGGCAGTTAGGAAAAGTAGTGTATTGAGCGGAGGGAGCACTGATCGTGTATCTGATAGATGGGCCCTGGAGCAGTCACAGGAGGCTGCTGAGGGGAGGACGGCTCATTATAATGGCCGGAACGGAGTGAATGGAATGGCATCACTCCTCTCCCAGCCATTACCATGAGAATGTCCTCCCCAATTAAGGTGCCACCAACCTCCTGTGTTTGAGCGGGCACCTCGTCGTACGAGACGTTCACAGATCCTCCTTTGTAGGTAGGCTGGATCGTTCACTACCAGAAGTGAAGCACCCTCCTATTTCCTGTGCGGCCCTTGGGGCAAAATCAGTTTGACACCCCTGTTCTAAATTAAATTGACTTTACATTCTCAAATAGTTGCCATATCAGAGCAGAGGCTGTTCGGTTTGCTCTTTCATTTGTCCAGGTCATTTAAAAATAACCCTGCAAAAATGTAACAACTCACAGAAAAGATCTTCGCTGACATTCCACAGACCTGCCCTATCCCATGACGTCACACGGAGCCCTTCCTTCCTGCTCTCTGCTTGCTAGCTTAGCTTCAGCTGTTGTTGGCAGTCCAAGTTTTCTTATTTTTATCCTCAGCTATCCCTTACCGAAGTCAGGTCGTATTCAGGAACATTTACAATAGCCATAATAGAAACAGCTGCGACATATAGTCCAGGTAATTTATGTCAGAAAGGCTTACGAACGTCTGTGACATGGCCAGACAAGAACAAGTCCTCCAGCTTGAGCCACCACACGAACTGAAATTTAGAGGTAAGACTAGGGCAGGGCCTGATAGTTTGGTCTGCAAATATTTGACCATCGTTCCTAGATAATGTATTAACAATAGTGTTAACTTCATTGTGAAAAGATGGGTCTGCACACGGTGTATCATATTTCCTATTTGGTTTTTAGAGTGGTGACAAGTGAAGCGACATTGCATACCGACGTCTTCTACCTACCGATGCTAACGCCTAGCTGTCATTTTCTAGTTTAGCCTGTAACGAGAAAGCAGGCCCGGGTCATTTCCTCAATCAATATCAGTTGCATGCTATTCATTTACTATCATAATCACGATCTCCCTGGTTTGTGAGTCGGCTGTTGCCAGCATAAGTAAATACTTATTTCAATAGCTACTAATGAAAAAATGTCTAACGTTGGTAGCAAACTAGATACTTTCTATACGGTCAGGACTACACTAGGGAAATTTCCATAAAAATAAAAAAACTACCCGAATGGATACAGAGAATAGTGTTTTTCAATCCATTCCTGGGGCTAACCCTAAACGTGGGCATTTTTGTTTCAGCCCAGCACACAACAACAATCCCTCGGCCTCGATAAATTGAATCGGGATTCCCTAAGAACACGTCACTTCGATACAGCTAGGACCGGAAGTGACTCTTCGTAGCAGGTTTGAGCGTATTTTCGCTGAGACTAACCCTTTTCCTAACCTTAGTAATCCTAACTTGTTCCGTTAATTAGCCTAACCTGCTGCGTACATTCCCCTAACCGGTTACGAAAAAGTCACTTCCAGTCGTAGTCTCTTTCAAAGTGGCGTGTTTTTTGGGGAATCTCGAGTTGAATCAGGTATGTTATGGATGGGCTGAAACACAAATGTGCACCCCGTAGGGGGAGCCCCAGGAATTGATTGAGAAATACTGCTGTAGAAAAAGGTGACTGTTGACAATTCTTAGGCACGGATCAGTGAGTCGAAGCAGAATGGTAAGATCCGGAGGTGGACCGTTTTACCTCTTCTAATGGAATTATTGAACAGGGACTATATTGATGATTTGGTTTTGAGAATTATATCAATAGTCATAACAAAATAGATTATAACTAATGATATAAGTCTAAAGATAACAAAAAATATGTGGGGTCATCTCAATAAAATGGTCCTCCCCAACTTTTCTTGGGGAAAAAAATAAGATCGCTATAATAAGATGAGTCAGCTAGCTAGCATTGATATCTATTGTCTGTTCTCTCTCCGTCTTTTCAAGGTCCATTTACAGATGTTGTCACGGCCACCCTGAAGCTAGGCAACCCAACGGATAGAAATGTCTGTTTCAAAGTCAAGACGACCGCACCCCGTCGATACTGTGTCCGTCCAAACAGTGGCATCATTGACGCAGGCACCTCAATCAATGTGTCTGGTTGGTGTCTTTTTGGTTGATTGCACATTTATTGTAACTGACAAATCTCAAATAGAGGAACTAAAAGTATGCTGAGCTGGTCAAAGTAAGGTAACACGTTGTGCTGTTGCTAAGAGATTGCTCAGTGGCATTTATCTGTCTGCTTTTTTTCACAGTTATGCTGCAGCCTTTCGACTATGATCCCAATGAAAAGAGCAAACACAAATTCATGGTGCAGTCCGTGCTTGCTCCGTATGACATGACTGACATGGAAGGGGTGGTAAGTGTCCAAATGGAATGTGATTAATCTGAATGTCACTAATTATGATCTGATGATCACAGTAAGTCCATTCAAGCTGCAGTTCTAGTTCAGAGGGACTGGTACTTACTGTCTCAATCCTCTACTTATTTAGGTGTTGCAAGTGGGACAAATGTGCTGTCAAGATATGCTTGTCTTATGAGTGTCATAAGAGTCCCAAGCTGGGTGTCGTCATCTTGGTGTTGCCTTGTGATTCAGTTTTCCATCAGCCCTCCCCTCTTCTTCTTTTTCTCTCTCATTCTTTCTCTCATTCTATCCTTCCCACCGACAGTGGAAAGAGGCAAAGCCAGAGGAGCTGATGGACTCCAAGTTGAGATGTGCGTTTGAGCTGCCGCTAGAGAATGACAAAACTGTAAGTACTCTACGTCACTATATCTTGTCATCACTTCATCCAACTGCATGTATTTTTCTTAATATTCCTTCCCTCATATATTTCATTTTAGTGTAAGATGCGTTCAGAGCACCTTCATTCCATTCACAAACAGTTCCTGAATGATTCATCTCCATTGCATCTCTGAAGCAGCCATTGCTCTTTTTTTTTGTATGTTGTCTTTCTCATCCCCATTCTGTTATTCATCTGCATAGTTCTGTCTCCTCCACTCCTCCCCACAGCATGCCAGTGAAAGCAACACAAATGTGTCCTCCGCCCCCGTAAAGCCAGAGCTCTCCTCACTCCCTAAGTCGGCCAGCTCCTCCCTGGATGACGGGGAGGTGAAGAAGATCACGGAGGAGTGCAAGAGGCTGCAGATGGAGGTCCAGAGGTTACGGGAAGAGAACAAACAGATCAGGGTGAGTCTCTAATGGCTCTAGGACACACAACAGTCAGATCTGTTCCACACAATACATTTATCTGCACCATCTGTAACAATGCAGACTTACTTAACAGGCCTCACCTTTCGTTTCTTATTTGAGATGGGTAATTGACTGATTTGAGATCAGTAACGGCTGTTTCACTGTTATTGCCAAAAAAACAGCTGTTCTATATTCAACATGGTTTGACTGGCATTTGGCCTGTGACTCCTCCCCCTTTACCAAGGAGGACGATGGTCTGCGGAAGAGGAAAGTCACCTCCATGGTGTCCTCCCCCCACTCCTCTTCCTCCCAGGCCATGACGAAGGAGGAGGGCCTAAGTACCCGTGTTCTGGCGCTCTGCGTGCTGTTCTTCGTCATCGGAGTCATCATCGGGAAATTGGTCCTGTAGACAGCCAGTGGCAGCGTGCTCGGAGGACCGAACAAAACAACAACGGGATGTATACTTTTTGTTGTTGTTGCGTAATGCAACATCACAAGTTTATTTGAGTAGTGACATTTAACATAAAGCGAAGGTAAATCAAGAGTCGTCTTGCCTTTTTAAAATCACTCTATTCTCCGTCCTTCCACTCCTACTCACACAGATACAGTACAAATGATTGTGTGGGGGAAGTGGCAACGTTGTGATCTATAAGTAGCAATGTGTTCCGGTAAGGCCAAGTCTTTTCCTACTGCAGGATTAACGTGACAGTTCTGATGTTGTGTGAATGTTTTACTCATTGCTTTTTTTAAGGGAAGGACACTGTATCTTGTGAGTCGAGAGGCTCCCTGTGAGTTTTAGCAAGAATGGGTAATTATGTAAATCTAGTCATCTAAATCCATTTGTTTTATAAAAGGAATAATTGGAGGTAACTGAAAATGAAATGTTAACCATTGTTTTGTCCCAAAGAGACCCCTTTCCAATACAGTAGGTTTCTTTTTATTTCCAACAGTCAAACTTGTAATTGGTTTTCAATATATCACAGAAGATGTACTGTCTCACCGTGCTGCAGTGAATTAGTTCTATGCACACTTGTTTAGTGACTGAGGTGAAAGTACAGAATGACCGACTTGTCCTTTTGGTCGAAGGCCTGGGATGTGAGTGATATCCTCAGGGTCAGTATGAAATGGCTGTCATCTTCAGAGAGAACAACAGTGATGCAGCTTTTCCAGATGACGGCAAATGGCTTAACCTTAGGTGAAGCCTGGAAGTGATCCAAGTCCTGTATCTGATTGCAGCTGAGTAAGAGAAATATGCAACATCCATTTTTGACATACAGTACTCTAAAATATAACGATGGGTTTGGACTCATGACGCTGTATATAGTTTGATAGTCCTTTATGTTCTTGTGCTTTGCTTCAGTTCTTTTTTGAGTATCATGTAAAGGCATAATTGTTTGTAATTATATTTGTACGCACTGTATTCCAATCAAGTTCTCATATAGTGTCTACAAATAGCATGGAAATGACCTCAATAGTTTTCTTTCTTCCTGTGTCTTAAACACAGCAGAAAATATGACTGTCTTCTCAAAAGGGGCCATCTCGGAACTAGCTATCGGTTGGGGTGTTCTCTCTTGGCTAGGTTTCTACTGTCTTAGCTGTCTAAAGAATCAACTGTCCTGTTTGTATTTAAAATCACATTTTTTTTGTAGCTTGGGGGGGGCTTGGATTGTGGACGGCTGGATGGAGAATTGAGCTGTGAACACTATATTAAAAACTGCTTTGGCGCTTCAGACCATCACATGTAACCACAATAATTGGGTACAGTTTTGTATGTACATTAAATAAACAAAATATAATGGATTGTGTAGCATCATAGTAATGAATTAAATGCATAAGCCCAAAACATGTTTTTTGGTGGAAAGTTAATTTGCTTCAGTCTTATTCATGGTGCAAGGACAACCAAGCAGAGGTGTAAAGTGCAGCCTTTGGGAGTTTGGAATGGCCCCAGTCAGTATTTTGCATTATTGTTGGGACAGATTGTGTTCGAGTGTGTGGCATGCCTGTGTCCACACAGTCTTTCATGCATGCCCTATTTAGTTGATATAAAGATTGTATGTAATCCTTTAGTAATACCTTATTCACTTGCTAACACAGCTGTATTCTACAGGACCAAGGTTTCACAAAGCCCATTACTGAAAGTTGGACCCTCCCTCTATAACTTGTTGATAATCCTTCCACCTTCAGACAGATTTCATCTCGTTCAACTATAAATGCTTGCTTGAAAAACTAAACTATTCTTACGGAGATGGGGCTGTAAGATTCTGAGATGCATGGATTTGTCACCATCTAGTGGTGGAAAGTGGCAGACTAGAGCAATAATTCCCAAACTTTCAGTCACTGTACCACCAACTGAAATATTACATTTACATAAGTATTCAGACCCTTTACTCAGTACTTTGTTGAAGAACCTTCAGTAATTAAAGCCTGGAGTCTTCTTGGGTATGATGCTACAAGCTTGGCACACCTGTATTTGGAGAGTTTCTCCCATTCTCTGCAATTACTCTCAAGTCTGTCAGGTTGGATGGGGAGCCACTCTGCACAGCTTTTTTCAGGTCTCTTCAGAGATGTTTGGTCGGGTTCAGGTCCGGGCTCTGGCTGGAACACTCAAGGACATTCAGAGACTTGTCCAAAGCCACTCCTGCGTTGTCTTAGCTGTGTGCTTAAGGTCCTGTTGGAAGGTGAACCTTCACCCCAGTCTGAGGCCCTGAGCGCTCTGAATCAGGTTTTTATCATGGATCTCTCTGTACTTTGCGCCGTTCATCTTTCCTTCGATCCTGACTAGTCTCCCAGTCCCTGCCTCTGAAAAACATCCCAACAGCATGATGCTGCCACCACCATAACTTCACCGTAGGGATGGTGCCAGGTTTCCTCCAGACATGACGCTTAGCATTCAGGCCCAAGAGTTCGATCTTGTTTCTCATGGTCAGAATCCTTTAGGTGACTTTTGGCAAACTCCAAGCGGGCTGTCATGTGCCTTTCACTGAGGTGTTGCTTCCGTCTGGTCACTCTGCCATAAAGGCCTGATTGGTGGAGTGCTGCAGAGATGGTTGTCCTTCTGGAAGGTTCTTCCATCTCCACAGAGGAACTCGGGAGCTCTGTCAGAGTGACCATCGGGATCTTGGCCACCTCCCTGACCAAGGCCCTTCTCCCCCAATTGCTCAGTTTGGCTGGGCGGCCAGCTCTAGGAAGAGTCTTGTTGGTTTCAAACTTCTTCCACTTAAGAATGATGGAGGCCACTGTGTTCTTGGATCGTCAATGCTGGAGACATTTGGTACCCTTCCCCAGATCTGTGCCTTGACACAATCCTGTCTTGAAGCTCTATCGACAATCCTTTCGACCTCATGGCTTGTTTTTTTTGCTTTGACATGCACAGTCAACTGTTGGACCTTATATAGACAGGTGTGTGCCTTTCCAAATTGTCCAATCAATTGCATTTCCCACAGGTGGACTCCAAGTTATAGAAACATCAATGATGGTCAATGGAAACAGGATGCACCTGAGCTCAATTGAGTTTCATAGCAAAGGGTCTGAATACTTATACCTTATTTACATACGTTTATTTTTTATAATTTAGCAAAATGTCTAAAAACCTGTTTTCGCTTTGCCATTATGGGGTATTGTGTGTAGATGGATTGAATACATGTTTCCCTCATCAATTTTAGAATAAGGCTGTAACATAACATGTGGAAATAGTGAAGTTGTCTGAATACTATCTGAATGCATAGTATATCATATATCAAACAAAGTATGGAGGTCTCTGTTCAATACCCACACTACGAGACAGGATAAGCTATTCTGATATGGTTGTCACAGAGCATCACAGACCATGAACCCAGACCATGAACCCAGCCCTCACCTAGTCACCAGGAATAGCAAGCTATGTCAACCATTCAGGACATAGATAAAAACAAAGTATACACCGAGTATACAAAACATTGCCTTTTTCCATGACAGACTAACCCAGGTGAAAGCTATGATCCCTTATTGAGGTCACTTGTTTAATCCACTCAATATTAGGAAGGTGTTCATAATGTTTGGTATACTCAGTGTAGTTCATGGGTCAACCGCCCTGTAAATCTCGCTCAATATCATTGAGAAGACTTGTCCATCATGCTACATAGGACACCTACCTTCTGCACACAGTTGTGTCAATGGCAGTGTTCATGTTCAGGAGCATGGCACTGAACGGTGGTCATATGGGGTGGCAGGTTAGCCTAGTGGTTAGCGCGTTCAAATCCCCAAGGTACAACTGTCATTTTGCCCATGAACAGGCAGTTACCCCACTGTTCCTAGGCCATCATTGAAAATAGGAATTTGTTCTTAACAGACTTGCCTAGTTAAATAAAAGGTAAAAATAAATAAAAGGGACATTCCATGTTGGGCAGAAACTATCTAACCAGCAGCACTCCTGCCTCTTTCCTCTCCACTTCCTTTGACCTTGAACTAATGACTAACTCGTCAATAGATGCAATTGAAACAGATTACGTCCCCCTCATCTACATAAAATTACTGCAGTTAATTATCTTGTAATTCCCTAAGCTACACGCCTGACGAGAAACACATTCATCAACCATTGTTATGGTGTAGGTAAACATCACAATGTTTAGGCAAAGACCCATGTTAATATTATTCATAAACTAACTGCAAAGAAGCTGTGGTGAATGCCTGTGTCTGGGTTAAACTGGGAATGACCGTTCTATCGCCTTGGATGGGAAACAAAGACAGAATTGAATAGAGTCGTGTTGCATGTGATAGATGCAGTATAATGTTCTCTTTGAAAAGCAGTGAAGTAACAGCGAGGAGTTAAAAGAGCTGTCTAAGTAAATACAGTGGACATAACGAGACATGGCTAACGATGGATGAATGAAATGTCACGGGTGTATCTGGTGTAGGTTTGTCCTTGTGGTTGTGTATAAGGACGGGCCTGTGGCTGTCTGCACCAAAAACCTTTATTTCGCAGAGCTCCTCTTCTGAAAGTAGAGACCCATTTTTGATGTACACAGTAAATGAAAACTAGGGCACTGAAGTGAAAGTGTAATACTGTACAGTCCGTCTGTTGTGCAACACTAGGAAGGACCCCAAAACAATACAATTGTTTGTTATCTTTAGCAAAAGAAAAAAATAAAAAATAATGTAGAAACAAGCAATGTTTTGCATTTGGATATTTGTCATTACCTTTTACCTTTAAGCTATAAAAAGAAAAAAAAAGCTAAATAAACTCACCCTTCATGTTGTTCGCTAATGAAACAAAACCTAAACGAAAAGAATTTAAGTTACAGCAATAGGCACACTACAAAATGTGTCAAGGTTCTTTGATACTAATAAAATACTTTTTTAAATCCATAGACATTTCATATATTTATATATTTTTTGGTATATGGATCCAAAAATAGACATTTAAATCATAAAGGGGAGATAGGGGAGGGAAATTAAAAATCCAAAGCTACGAATGGTTGTTCCCCTTCCCTGGAGAGAGAGAGAGGGGGGGGGGGGCGCAACTGGCCAATCCATACAGCGCAGTATAACACCCACTTTAGCTCGTTATACACGTACAGTCGTGATCAAGGCACAGGGATCTTCTTAGTCATTTTTCAATAAAGTTGTACAAAATAATACATTTTACAGTCTGTACAAGAACAATAGTTCAGCAGTAAATTAAAGAGATACAAAGAGCCTGGGAAGGAGGAGGGAAGGGTAGGGTAGGAGAGAGGGAGGGGTAGGGTAGGAGAGAGGGGTAGGGTAGGAGAGAGGGGTAGGGTAGGAGAGAGGGGGGATAAGGGAAATGGAGGAAACCAAGGAAGGGGGGGGGGGGGGGTGACGGGAGAGTGACAATATGAGTAAAGATTAGTGTCCCATTTATCGTTATCTTCCTCTTTTTTTTAATTTCAGGATTTTTTTCTTTAAAAACATAACAAAGAGCATTGCCAGTAAAGTAACAGTGCATGGTATGTGGTGAAGTTAAGAGAGAGGATAGGGAGGAGTGAAAGAGGCGAGAGAGAGAGAGTGTGTGTAAGAGAGCGCACAGGGCATAATGGCACAACAGTCTACACAGACAAAACAAACCGTGGAGACAGAAACGGGGCTGATCAGACTTCTCTTAACTTATATGGTACTGTACTGTATATGAGCTTTGCACTCCGTTGAGTTCTGTGAACGTTGGCCTTTCTCCTTCCGCTGCTGTACCGACAAGGCAAAGTCATATGACAATCCTGTGGGTGTCATGGTGTCCAAGATCCACCAAATTCACATAAATATTCCCTTCCCCCAAACCCCGCTCACCATGATGCTTCTCTGGTTCATTGTCCGTCATTGAAATTGCTCCTGGTAGGTATCTTGGCTGTGATTCATTGAAAACACAGCCAGTCAATCTGTGGCTGCAGCCAGCAAGCAGCTAAGACTCAGGACTTGCTCAGTTCAGGACCAGTGACCATGCAGTCGAGTAAAAGTGTGTGGGGTTATTTCTCTGTATGCAAGCAGTTATGGGTAAACTGAGATTAAGTGTGCCTAAGTGTGTGTCTGTGTGTGTCAAAATATGAACGGAGGTTGTGAAAGAAAGACAGTCCAGTGCCATGTCAGTGTGCGTACTCGCGCCCGTGTGTGTGTGTGTGTGTGTGGTGAAATGGGTTCAAGTCTTGAGCACAGTGCTAAAATGCTGTGGAGTTCAGCTGATCTGGCTTGGATGTATTCTGTGTTTTGCAGTATTTCAATAGCAATTTCCATGTTGCGCTGTAGCTCTCATGTCTAGTTTGACTTCAGGAGTCCCCAAGAGCACACAGAGTCAGGGCGACAGGGGTGGGTTCCAGGGAAGGGGGAGTGGGGGGGTCAGGGAGGGACCGGAGGTCGGGGTTCCGAGTCTGTGTTGCAGTCCCCTCCCATCACAAGAGCTCGTACTGCCGAAGGTGCATCCGCTGAATGATGTCCCGACAGTCGTTGAAGACCCGGCGGATGTTTTCCGTGTCGACGGCGCAGGTAAAATGAGGGTAACAATAGTGCCTGCCATCTCCGCTGGCTGTGCTGATCCTCTGATAATAAAATAAATAGAATAATAATAAAAATCACAGTGAAGCACAATGAGACAAAATGTGCACTACCACCATTCAGGACATCATCCCCTTGACTCAATAACAAATCTTAACACTTACTGCACGTTAGCCTTCCTGCTAACTTATTCAATATGAGAAAGAGAAAGTCATCTCATTTGTCATCTTTTGTTGCGATTAGATACTATTTTGTAATCAATACCATAAGATTCCACTTAACATTAGCAGGGGAGACGTCGGAATGTCTGCACTTACCAGGAACTCATCTCGTATGAAGTACTTTGCCCTCGTGACACGCGGATCCTCCCCTGCTTCCGGTGTTGCTATAGAAGCGTGAGAGACTGAATGATGAGTGTTATGATTGGATTCTGGTACACCATCACACATTGTCAGTGCCACAGTTCGCTATGGCGATTACTTATCAGCCACAGGAAAGAACATTCAGGAGCCACCTACTGTGGCTAAAATCAGAAGCAGTCTGTGTGTGTGTGGGTGTGTGTCTCACCATCATCCGGTGTGGTGTAGCGTGCAAACTCTGGGAAATACTCTTCGATTTTTGATTTCCCAGCCAACACCTTCTCCGCTAGCAGGTCCTGTTTGTTGAGGAATAGGATGACAGAAATGGTCCGCAGCCACCTAAAGAAACAAACACACAAGAGATGCTGGGTAAATACACTGGCAGAAAGCAGTCAGTGGTCCATTAGAGTGAACAAATTAGATTAATGAGAGCATTTTAATAGAACAGAGGAATAGAATGAATCTTCATTGTTCGTGGATAGTGGGTGTCATGGGTTGTGCACGTTTCTCTGTGTGTGTCAGTGGAGGCTCCTCAGAGGAGGAAGGGGAGGACCATCCTACTCCACAAATTTCGTAAGTAAGAAGGGAAACGTAAAAAAATATACATTTTTAGATAAAACTATACTAAATATAATCACCAAATAACTGATTAAAACACTGTTTTGCAATGAATGTCTACATTATCCTCAACAGCACCCTCTAGGGTAGCACCATCGTGTAGCCGGAGGACAGCTATTTTCTGTCCTCCTCTGGGTACATTAACTTCAATACAAAACCTAGGAGGTTCATGGTTCTCACCCCTTCCATAGACTTAAACAGTAATTATGACAACTTCGGGGGACGTACTTCAACCTATCAGAGCTCTATCAGCTGCAGTATGAACTGACATGCTGTCCACCCAATCAAAGGATCAGAAAATGAATCTACTACTGAAAGCATAAGCTGCAGCTAGCTAAGACTGCAGTGCATAAAGTGCGGTGAGTCGTTGACTCAGACAATTGTACAGTTTTGAACAAATTAATTTGTCAAATTAAGGAGAAGCAGCAGAGAGAGCTAGCTAGCTAGCTATATTGCTCTGTATGTTCTTTTCTTCTTAGTTTACCTTTCTTTTAGTTAGAAAATGCATCTAATTTGTCCTACTCAACAACCTGACTCAGAGAGGAATGCTACAGTGGGGAGAACAAGTATTTGATACACTGCCAATTTTGCAGGTTTTCCTACTTACAAAGCATTTAGAGGTCTGTAATTTTTTATCATAGGTACACTTCAACTGTGAGAGACGGAATCTAAAACAAAAATCCAGAAAAATCACATTGTATGACTTTTTAAGTAATTAATTTGCATTTTATTGCATGACATAAGTATTTGATCACCTACCAACCAGTAAGAATTCCAGCTCTCACAGACCTGTTAGTTTTTCTTTAAGAAGCCCTCCTGTTCTCCACCTGTATTAACTGCACCTGTTTGAACTTGTTACCTGTATAAAAGACACCCGTCCACACACTCAATCAAACAGACTCCAACCTCTCCACAATGGCCAAGACCAGAGAGCTGTGTAAGGACATCAGGGGTAAAATTGTAGACCTGCACAAGGCTGGGATGGGCTACAGGACAATAGGCAAGCAGCTTGGTGAGAAGACAACTGTTGGCGCAATTATTAGAAAATGGAAGAAGTTCAAGATGACGGTCAATCACCCTCGGTCTGGGGCTCCATGCAAGATCTCACCTCGTGGGGCATCAATGATCATAAGGAAGATGAGGGATCAGCCCAGAACTACACGGCAGGACCTGGTCAATGACCTGAAGAGAGCTGGGACCACAGTCTCAAAGAAAACCCTTAGTAACACACTACGCCATCCTGCAGCGCACGCAAGGTCCCCCTGCTCAAGCCAACGCATGTCCAGGCCCGTCTGAAGTTTGCCAATGACCATCTGGATGATCCAGAGGAGGAATGGGAGAAGGTCATGTGGTCGGATGAGACAAAAAAATAGCTTTTTGGTCTAAACTCCACTCGCCGTGTTTGGAGGAAGAAGAAGGATGAGTACAACCCCAAGAACACCATCCCAACCGTGAAGCATGGAGGTGGAAACATCAATCTTTGGGGATGCTTCTCTGCAAAGGGGACAGGACGACTGCACCGTATTGAGGGGAGGATGGATGGGGCCATGCATCGCGAGATCTTGGCCAACAACCTCCTTCCCTCAGTAAGAGCATTGAAGATGGGTCGTGGTTGGGTCTTCCAGCATAACAACCCGAAACACACAGCCAGGCCTAGCCAGTCTCCAGACCTGAACCAAATAGAAAATTGTTGGAGGGAGCTGAAAGTCTGTTTTGCCCAGCGACAGCCCCAAAAACCTGAAGGATCTGGAGAAGGTCTGTATGGAGGAGTGGGCCAAAATCCCTGCTGCAGTGTGTGCAAACCTGGTCAAGAACTACAGGAAACGTATGATCTCTGTAATTGCAAACAAAGGTTTCTGTACCAAATATTAAGTTCTGCTTTTCTGATGTATCAAATACTTATGTCATGCAATAAAATGCAAATTAATTACTTAAAAATCATACAATGTGATTTTCTGGATTTTTGTTTTAGATTCAGTCTCTCACAGTTGAAGTGTACCTATGACAAAAATTACAGACCTCTACATGCTTTGTAAGTAGGAAAACCTGGAAAATCGGTAGTGTATCAAATACTTGTTCTCCCCACTGTATTTATGTTAGCTAGCTGGCTATGACTATCCAACACTGTGTGATTGTACACTTGGATTGAGTATACTAACGCCTTAGTTCTAGTTTGTCGACTATAACATTAATACAATGGAGAACCGTGACTATAGGACCTAGGCCTAACATAACATTACCTTTCAAACTTATTTCAGTTTCTTAAAAGAGGATGCTAACAAATTAGCAACAACATCGTCTCACTACTACACCATCGTCTCACTACTACAACACAAGCTAGCTAACTTTACTAGTGTAAAAGGCTCTGCATGGTCAATCCGATATCTGAAGTGGCATTTACTGCGATCATGCAGCCTCCACAGACGTCAGGGCTTTGTGTTTATACAGAACGTACCGCCCCCACCTACCGTCAACCAATCATGTCAATGTGGAGCACTCCACATTGTTACAAAATGTGTGCGATGGCGATGCGTTATGGAGCTTGATTTTGCCTCTACGTGCCTCCGGAGGCTCTGCAATTGCATCACACCCTCCATACGAAGCCTCCGACCACATTTTCAGATCAAGCATAAATAGGCTTTTATAGCGTTGGAAACTACTGCTTGCGCCACTGATTACTTTCTCTTGTGCTCTTAGTAGTGACATCAAAGATGTTGTAACTAAAACAAGATGGGAACGACAGGCTGTGGTCTAATTGGAACAAAATGAGTCAAAGTGGGCAAACCGAGCCAAGCAGGAGCTAGCGAGATCATATTGCCGTGTTCTAGTATGCATTTTCATATTTCCGTTAAGGGAACGCCTATTCTGTGACGTGCACATGTGCAATAACTCAATTCACATTTGCACTTTTTTTTTTGCAATCTGTTCATAACAGATTCTAGTTTGGGAACAGAAAACTGTATTGAGATTTTTTTTAAATTAAAATCGATGACAATGTCCAGAATGTTGGCCAAAATCCATCTTGTTCCATCTTCTCCCACTGCCAGCCATTGGGCTTCCTCTCACTACCATATTTGGTAGTGAGTGGAAATGCCGGTGAAATATCTGTTTATTTGTTCTATCTTTTTACGGGCCCACCCATTGCAAAATATGATTGTTTAATTCCACTGTCACTCCAAAATTCTGCTCTAATACAGTTGTATGGCAGAGGCCTTCTGTCCTAGCCAATGGCTGGCTGAGCAAGCTAGATTTCTCTACCTAAAGACTACCAAAGAAAATTCTGATTATATATGTCCTTTTTAAAGGTATTTATTATTTTAAAGATAACTGACTTGCCTAGTTAAATAAAGGTTAAGAACAAATAGTTATTTACAATGACGGCCTACCCCGGCCAAACCCGGACCAATTGTACGCCACCCTATGGGACTCCCAATCACAGCCAGATGTGATACAGACTGGATTCAAACCAAGGACTGTAGTGATGCCTCTTGCACCGAGATGCAGTGCCTTAGGACCGCTGCGCCACTCTTCACTACTAACCCTTCTCTTTCCAATACAAACTGAAGAGATGAAATCAGAAAATCATTAAATGATTGTAAAGCTGAATTAGAAAAACATGAAGTCCACAAGCGAAGGGTAAAGGTGAGAGGAGAGCGTGTAGATGCGAGAACAACAGACAAGTTCCCTACTTTTTCGGCTCTTCCACAACCAAAACGTGTTTACGCTCACTAACAGTCAATTACTGGCATTCTTTTGCATGACAATAACCCGGCTTTCAAAATCTCATGACCGCCACAGTCCTAGGAGGGACCTACCTGAATTTGTCCATCAGAAGCTCTTGTTTAAGTGGACTAATGATTAACCCCAAAATTAGTCAGATGCAGGCAACGGTATGCGAGGCGTTACTGAATGTGTCACTCACTGTCTGACCACCCTGATTACTCCGATTTGTCTCTCAACCTGTGCACCTACGTTATAAACTTTCATTTTGTAGGCTAGGTTGTAGCAACCTCATGATGGGTATAGGGAAAATCATGTAGTAGCCTAAACCTGAGCTGGGTGAATGGAATATGAATGACTGACAGTCATCCAATATGCTTTAATAGAAAAAAAAGAAGCACTCTGAACGGCACCGACCGCCACTGGTGTGTGCGTGCATTTGTGCGTCACCTGTTGTTCCAAATGTTCTTGAATAGATTGAGAGCCTCCTGTAAACGGTTGGTCTGATTGTCCTCCCGGATCACCATGTTGTAGCTGCTACTGGCCACCACGAAAATAATGGCTGTTACATCTAGTGGGGAAGACAGAGGGAGGAAGGGCACAGGCAAACTGGTTTTGTAAATGGCAATCAATGACACAGTCAAAAGGCACTTCAGGTTTAAGCCTAAGATCGAAACACACAGTCATAGCAGAAAAGCGATGGTAGGAAAATACGGGAAACCTTTAGAGGAACGAGAATACAGACTAAGACCCTTCTAGACTAAAAATGATCTATAAAATGAGATCCGAATTGTGAGTTACTGTCTATTGGGTTGGCCAGATCAAATGGAAAAACAAATGTTACCATTAAAGCACTGGATCCATTTCCGACGTTCATCCCTTTGCCCACCAACATCAAACATGCTGTTGAAGAAATGGCAAAGTGAGACAAATGCCACACACTACCACCTTGTGGCGTAGTGATGAATCACATGTTCGCTGCACTGTATGGACTCGTAAACATCTGCAGGGCCGGGTTGGAGATTTCTCTTTGAGCATTGTACTCATAACCGAATGCGACGATAACCCTGGGTTATACTCACTGGAAATTTACTTTGTCCACCTGAAATCTGGTTTCAAAGATCCCAGAGGTGAGCACTCGGCATCTCAGTAGGTCCTGAGAGATGACAAAAGAAAGACTGGAGTCATTCATCTGCTTTATATTTATCAATATCAATCAATATTCTGAAAAGTTGATGAGTACAGTAGGCATCTCTCTCCAATTGAGGTCTCTGGACAAAAGTAGTGCACTATACAGGGAATAGGGTGTACTTATAATGGCACCGTAGGGGATGGCTGTCATTTCTACAGGCTCCTAAGCAACTGTGCTATTTTGTTTTGTTTTCGTATTGTTTTCACTTATTTTGTATATAATGTTGCTGCTACCGTCTCTTATGACAGAAAATAGATTCTGGACAGAACAGCGATTACTCACCTCAAAACGGGACGAAATTGTGTTATTTAATGAGTCATACGTTAAGGACATACTGCTTTCCCGATACCAGGCCAAAATTCCCATCATTCCCATGAAGAAAAGACGGAAATACAGGGGTCGGGGTGACTTGTGAGAATTCGTCGGCGAGTGGATAAACTGCCACTACCATGCGTACTATTGGCCAATGTGCAATCATTGGGGGGGAAAAAAACTGGGTGATCTACGATCAAGACTATCCTACCAACGAGACATTAAAAACTAATATCTTATGTTTCACTGAGTCGTGGCTGAACGGTGATACGGATAATATAGAGGTGTCTGGGACGGGGGTGTGTGTCTATTTGTCAATAACTGCCGGTGCGTGATGTCTAATATCAAAGAAGTCTCAAGGTATTGCTCACCTGAGTACCTCATGATAAGCTGTTGTTCACACAATCTACCAAGAGAGTTCTCATCTATATTACTCGTAGCCGTCCATTTACCACAACAAACCGATGCTGGCACGAAGACCACACTCAACGAGCTGACAAGAAAATGCTCATCCAGAAGCGGCACTCCTAGTGGCCAGGGACTTTAATGCAGGCAAACTTAAACCCGTTTAACCTCATTTCTACCATGTGACACCAGAGAGAGAGAGAAAAAAAAAGATGAAAAAATCCCTCTAAACCACCGTTACTCCACACAGAGACACATACAATGCTCTCACTCCCTCTTCATTTGGCAAATCTGACCATAATTCTATCCTCCTGATTCCTGGAAGAAGTACTAGTGACTTGCTCAATACGGAAGTGGTCAGATGACACGGATGCTACGCTAAAGGACTGTTTTGCTAGCACAGACTGGACTATGTTCCGGGGTTCATCTAATGGCATTGAGGAGTCACTTGCTTCATCAATAATTGCATCGACGACATCGTCCCCACAGTGACCGTACATACATATTCCAACCAGAAGCCATGGATTACAGGCAACATCTGCGGGACACTAATCCGGACGCTTATAAGAAATCTCGCTATAGCCTCAGATGAACCAGCAAAGCGTCAATACAGGACAAATCTTTTATCCTACTACGCTCGTTGGATGTGGCAGGGTCTGCAAACACAGCCGCGAGCTATCCACTGACGCGAGCCTACCAGACCAGCCAAATGGCTTTTCTGCTCACTTCTAGGCAAGCAACACTGAAGCATGCATGAGAGCACCAGCTGTTCCAGACGACTGTGTGATCACACTCTCTGTAGCCGATATGAGCAAGACCTTTAAACAGGTCAACATTCACAAGGCCACAGGGCCATACGGTTTACCAGGACGTGTACTCAAAGCATGCACGGACCAATTGGCAAGTGTCTTCACTGACATTTTCAACCTCTCCCTGAGCGAGTCTGTAATACTGGCAGACTACCATAGTCCCTGTGCCCAAGAAAGTGAAGGTAACCGCCCATAGCACTTACGTCAGTAGACATGGAGTGCTTTGAAAGGCTGGTCATGGCTCACATTAACACCATCCTCCCGGAAACCCTAGACGCCAATTCACATACCGCCCCAACAGATCTCAAATCACACTCCACACTGCCCTTTCCCACCTGGACAAAAGGAACACCTATGTGAGAATGCTGTTCATTGACTACAGCTCAACGTTTAACACCATAGTGCCCACAAAGCTCATCATTAAGCGAAGGACCCTGGGACACCCCCAGTTGGTAAGGGAAGTCTGCCCTGCTGATCCTCAACACTGGGGCCCTTCAGAGGTGGGTGCTTAGTTAGCCTGAAGCTAGCCCGGCCAGGGCTCCTGTGCTACCACCGAAGCCCACTCCTGGGCTACAATATCCGGACCCCTTCTACTGCCGGTATGGGGCAATGAACCCCGCCGATCCTCTACGACTGGAATCCCGACATAATCTGCCTGAGGATTCCAACAGGCCCCTCAGGCGCGACGCCCGCTGAAGGCCCATTCTGCTAGCCACCTAGAGCTACTTGGAACCCTACCAATTCCACGACTGGTCTATCGACGTCACCGCACGAAGAGGCAAAAACAGACTTACCCCCATTGTGACATCCCCCAAAGGCTAACTTTGCCTACTAAATGCCTACTAAATGCTAGCTTGCCTGCCCCGGTCTGCTAACCCCTGCTTACTGCTTGCTTGCTAACCCGGTCTGCTAACTGCTAGCTTGTTTAGACCCGGCCTACTAACTGTTAGCATCGGCCTGCTTACTGTCAGAATCGCTGTGGTCCCAGTCAGCCCAACCACTCACTGGACCCATATGTTCACTTGGCTACGCATGCCTACCTCTAATATAAATATGCCTCGTCCATTACTGTCCTGGTTAGTGATTACTGTCTTATTTCAAAGTGGAGCCTCTAGCCCTGCTCAATATGCCTTAACCAACCATGTTGTCCCACCTCCTACATATGCGATGACATCACCTGGTTTAAACGTCTCTAGAGACTATATATCTCTCTCATCATTACTCAATGCCTAGGTTTACCTCCAATGTACTCACATCCTACCTTACCTTTAGCTGTACACTATGCCTTGAACTTATGCTATCGTGCCCAGTAACCTGCTCCCTTTACTCTCTGTTCCGAACGTGCCAGACGGCCAGTTCGTATAGCATTTAGCCGTACCCTTATCCTACTTCTCCTCTGTTCCTCTGGTGACGTAGAGGTTAATCCAGGTCCTGCAGTGCCTAGCTCCACTCCCACTCCCCAGGTGCTCACATTTGTTGACTTATGTAACCGTAAAAGCCTTGGTTTCATGCATGTTAACATTAGAAGCCTACTCCCTAAGTTTGTTTTACTCACTGCTTTAGAACACTCTGCCAACCCGGATGTCTTAGCCGTGTCTGAATCCTGGCTTAGGAAAACCACCAAAAACCCTGAAATCTCCATCGCTAACTAACATTTTCCGCCAAGATAGAACTGCCAAAGGGGGCGGTGTTGCAATCTACTGCAAATATAGTAATACAGAACTCTATAGGCTATCAAAGTCTGTACCCAAACAATTTGAGGTTCTACTAAAAATTCACCTTTCCAGAAACAAGTCTCTCACTGTTGCCGCTTGCTATAGACCTCCCTCTGCCCCCAGCTGTGCCCTTGATACCATATGTGAATTGATTGCCCCCAATCTATCTTCTGAGCTCGTGCTACTAGGTGACCTAAACTGGGACATGCTTAACACCTCGGCCATCCTACAATCCAAGCTTGATGCCCTCAATCTCACACAAATTATCAATGAACCTACCAGGTACAACTCCAAATCCGTAAACACGGGCACCCTCGCCCTCCAAATACACCTCTGCTGTTTTCAATCAAGATCTCAGCGACCATTGCCTCATCGCCTGCATCCGTAATGGGTCTGCGACCAAATGACCACCCCTCATCACTGTCAAACACTCCCTAAAACACTTCAGCGAGCAGGCCTTTCTAATTGACCTGGCCGGGGTATCCTGGAATGACATTGACCTCATCCCGTCAGTAGAGGATGCCTGGCTATTCTTTAAGAGTGCCTTCCACACCATCTTAAATAAGCATGCCCCATTCAAAAAATGTAGAACTAGGAGTAGATATAGTCCTTAGTCCACTCCAGACCTGTCTGCCCTTGACCAGCGCAAAAACATTCTGTTGCGTTCTGCATTAGCATCAAATAGCTCCCGTGATATGCAACTTTTCAGGGAAGTTAAGTTAGTTAAAGCTAGCTTCTTCAAACAGAAATTTGCATCCTGTAGTACTAACTCAAAATAGTTCTGGGACACTGAATAAGAACATCTCCTCCCAGCTGCTCACTGCTCTGAAGCTAGGAAACTCTGTCACCACCGATAAATCCACTATAATTGAGAATTTCAAGAAGCATTTCTCTACGGCTGGCCATGCTTTCCACCTGGCTACCCCTACCAACTGCCTGGGATCCTACACAGCAACCCGCCAAAGCCCCCACCATTTCTCCTTTACCCAAATCCAGATAGCTGATGTTCTGAAAGAGCTGCAAAATCTGGACCTCTACAAATCAGCCGGGCTAGACAATCTGGACCTTCTCTTTCTAAAATCTGCCCAAATTGTTGCAACCCCTATTACTAGCCTGTTCAACCTCTTTCGTATCGTCTGAGATTCCCAAAGATTGGAAAGCTGCCGCGGTCATCCCCTTCTTCAAAGGGGGTGACACTAGACCCAAACTGCTACAGACCTATATCTATCCTACCCTGTCTTTCTAAGGTCTTCGAAAGCCAAGTTAACAGATTACCGACCATTTCAAATCCCACCGTACCTTCTCCGCTATGCAATCTGGTTTCAGAGCTGATCATGGGTGCACCTCGGTCACGCTCAAGGTCCTAAACAACATCATAACCGCCATCGATAATAGTCATTACGGTGGAGCCGTATTCATCGACCTGGCTTTCGACTCTGTCATTCTTATTGGCAGACTCGACTGCCGTGGTTTCTCAAATAATTGCCTCGCCTGGTTTACCAACTACTTCTCAGATAGATTTCCGTGTGTCAAATCGGAGGGCCTGTTGTCCAGACCTATGGCAGTCTCTATGGGGGTGCCACAGGGTTCCATCCTCGGGCCGACTCTCTTCTCTGTATACATCAATGATGTTGCTCTCTCTGCTGGGGACTCTCTGGTACTCCTCTACACAGACGACACCATTCTGTATACTTCTGGCCCCTCTTTGGACACTGTTAACTAACCTCCAGACAAGCTTCAATGCCATACAGCTCTCCTTCCATGGCCTCCAACTGCTCTTAAAACGCAAGTAAAACTAAATGCATGCTATTCAACCGATCACTGCCCGCACCTGCTCGCCCATCCAGCATCACTACTCTGGACGGCTCGGACTTAGAATACGTGGACAAGTACAAATACCTAGGTGTCTGGTTAGACTGTAAACTCTCCTTCCAGACTCACATTAATTCATCTCCAATCAAAAATGTAATCTAGAATTGGCTTCCTATATCGCAACAAAGCATCCTTCACTCATACTGCAAAACATACCCTCGTAAAACTGACCATCCTACCGATCCTCCACTTCGGTGATGTCATCTATAAAATAGCCTCAAACACTCTACTCAACAAACTGGATGCAGTCTATCACAGTGCCATCCGTTTTGTCACCAAAGTCCCATACACTACCCACCGTTGCAACCTGTTCGCGCTCGTTGGTTGGCCTTCGCTTCATACTCATCGCCAAACCCACTGCCTACAGGTTATCAACAAGCCTCTGCTAGGTAATGCCTCACCTTATCTCAGCTCACTGGTCACCATAGCAGCACCCACTCGTAGCACGCGCTCCAGCAGGTATATCTCACTTGTCACCCCCAAAGCCAATTCCTCCTTTGGTTGTCTTTCCTTCCAGTTCTCTGCTGCCAATGACTGGAACGAACTGCAAAAATCTCTGAAGCTGGAGACTCATTTCTCCCTCACTAGCTTTAAGCACCAGCTGTCAGAGCAGCTCACAGATCACTGCACCTGTACATAGCCCATCTGTAAACAGCCCATCTCCCTCATCCCCATACAGTATTTATTTATTTATTTATTTATCTTGCTCCTTTCCACCCAAGTATCTCTACTTGCACATTCATATTCTGCACATCTACCATTCGAGTGTTTAATTGCTATATTGTAATTACTTCACCACCATGGCTTACTTATTGCCTTAACTCCCATATCTTACCTCATTTGCACTCACTGTACATCCACTTTTTGTTTTCATTTGTTCTACTGTATTATTGACTGTTTTGTTTACTCCATGTGTAACTCTGTGTTGTTATATGTGTCGAATTGCTATGCTTTATCTTGGCCAGGTCGCAGTTGCAAATGAGAACTTGTTCTCAACTAGCCTACCTGGTTAAATAAAAGGAGAAATTAAAAATTAAAAACATTTTTTGTCCCCTCCTGTCCTCCCTGTTCACCCACGACTGCGTGGCCAAGCACGACTAACACCATCATTAAGTTTGATGACGACACAACAGTGGTAGGCCTGATCACCATGACAACGATGAGAAATTCGATAGGGAGGTGGTCAGAGACCTGGCAGTGTTGTGCTAGGACAACAACCTCTCCCTCAATGGGAGCAAGACAAAGGAGCTGTTCGTTGACTACAGGAAGAGGCGGGCCGAACAGGCCCCCGTAAACATCGACAGGGCTGTAGTGGAGTGGGTCAAGAGTTTCAAGTTCCTTGGTGTCCACCAATAAACTATTATGGTCCAAACACACCAAGACAGTCATGAGGAGGGCAGGACAACACCTTTTCCAAGTCAGGAGACTGAGAAGATTTGGCATGGGTCTCCAGATCAAAAAGTTCTACAGCTGCACCATCGAGAGTACCCTGACCGGTATGGCAACTGCTCGGCATCCGACCGTAAGGCGCTACAGAGGGTAGTGCATACGGCCCAGTACATCACTGGGGCCAAGTTTCCTGCCAACAGTCATACTGTTCCCTCTGCTACCGCATGGCAAGCTGTACCGGAGTGCCAAGTCTAAGTCCAAAAGGCTCCTTAACAGCTTCTACCCCCAAGCCATAAGACTGCTGAACAATTAATCAAATGGCCACCCAGACTATTAACATTGACACCCCCTCCCTTTGTTTTTACACTGCTGCTACTCGCTGTTTATTATCTATGCATAGTCACTTTACCCCTACCTACAAATTGCCTCATATAACCTGTACCCCTGCACATTGACTCAGTACCGGTACCCCCTGTATATAGCCTCGTTATTCTTTTTTTATTGTGTTACTTTCATTTATTTAGTAAATATTTTCTTAACTATTTCTTGAACTGCATTGTTGGTTAAGGGCTTGTAAGTAAGCATTTCACGGTAAGGTCTACACCGATTATATTCGGCACATTTGACAAATAAAGTTAGATTTGAGATGTATCCCAGAGTCTCTGGTAATGGCGGCATTGAGACCACGGACACTCACCTGATCAGTGGGAGTGTAGTCACTCTGCTTCACAATATCAATCTTGTCTAGAAAGCTGAGAAGAAAGAAACAAGAGATTCAGAAGGATGAACAGGACAAAATGGCAGAATTCCCATCAACAGTTAGCAGGGGCAGTGAGTGAGCCTTACGGGAAGCTTTTCTGTGTGGGGACAGGTAGAAACCACTGAGCTCAATAGCATTATATAGACCTGTGTTTCTCCAACTATCTTTGTGCGAGAGAGAGACTAACCTGCAGTAAGCCATCACACCTTCCTCTTTGGAGGCCATTTTAGATAAAAACTAGGACTTGCGAAGTAAGAGTTGAGACAGCAATGCTGTATGTAAAATTAAAGTTGCTTGGGAACAGGTTTTTGATGTCCCAATACCTTGGCATCTGGTTTATTTTCTGATAAATAAAACCATGAATCCATTCGTTTTAATTGAAGCCATTACATAAAACACTTGCTACAAAAAAAATGCTAAATATATGGGGTATTGAAAAGTTAGCCGTGTGCCACGAGGAAACAGAATCAATAGAGCATCTTTTCTGGTATTACTCATCGGTGGCTCGCTTTTGGACTCAGGTCCAGGAATGGTTGTTATGTTATAATATCAGGATTCAGATGGATTTGAAAACTGTACTGTTGGGGGGGGGGGGGGGGGGATCTGGAAAAACCGTGATCAGTCAATAGGAAATATCATTATTATACTCTTGGATAAAGTATTTATTTTAGGGCAATATCTGTATAAAATGTTAGAAATAGGGGAGGTTCAGGACCCTCGTAAGACATCACAGTAAAATGGAGGGATGTATTTGTAAAAAGGAAATAGCAAAATGGCACTATACTGAGAAAGATGGGTTAGTCTGTGGACATCTGTGTTGAGGTAGGATCACAGTGAATGGTGGATTTTGCCGCTGTGGGTGAAAATCCAGCACTTGCAGAAAGGGTAAATTAGGAATATGTGTAGAATTATTTAACTACACGTACATTAAGTATTGTTGTCCAGTAGTTAACTTGAAAGCTGATTAAATCAATGTCAGCTAACTGAGCAGCCAGTTATTAACATCCTAGGGACCAGTGTTGGTCCAGGTCAGGAACCAGGGGGGGTGGAGAGAAACACTAGCATACATTTGTAGAGACACTTACAGATTATAGGAACGGCAATGGTTCCAGTCCTGTAGTCGTACCGACTTTGAAACTAATGTCCCATTCAAATGCATACGTTAACAACTGATACTTCACTTGGGTTTAAACAGTCCCTATAGAGTGGCTAATACAACTGAACGTCACAAACAGGGTGTGACAGACAAATGCTGGCCTGGCCTCACGAGCCTACTTAACACAGAGGAATGCCGAGCCTCTGGATAACCAGGAATGTGACATGGTGGGGTGGAATGGGGCAGTCCTAACTACAGGTGAGCCATGGCAGGAATGAGTCGGCACTCACTGGGAGAGACCTAGAACCTAGAGGGCTAGAACTAGGCGATATATCGAATTCATTTTAATGTATGTTTTTGCGTGACAATCCAAATGCCTGTATCGCAAGAATCGAGATTTTGTTAGTTTTTAGTGTTTAATAGCGCTTGTCCGCTTGTACTCATGTCATATTTTTTGGTCTCGTCCCCTTTGCTCCTCTGTGCACCTTCCCATTTACACCAGAGATCTTAATATGACGAGATGCACGTCTCCACCCTAACAATGGGAGTCCGAAAGGCAGAGGCGACAAACTTATGTCCAAAATAAGCTCATAGAAAATAATTTGCCTTATTTAAGACTTTGTGCGAGAATGAAACCTCTCGCGTCGCCTCTTCCTCTATGGTTTACGCCATCAAGTTTAAGAGATCACGTATTCCTCTCTGACGAGCGTTTTCCGGTTTCAACGGGCTATTTTTGCATTTCAGGTTTGGTCCAACAGAATCGGTTATATGGATACCAAAACACATTGAGACATTATTTTACCGTAATCGAGGATAAGTTAACTTTTCAAACTACACCCGTTTTATGTCTCAACTACTCAAATTGCGTACAGAGCAGACACTACTAAAACGAGAGTATCAATGAACATTGATTCTGGAAAATTTATGCTCAGTTTGTCGCGTGCCGCATTGGTGCACTGCTATAAGTATTTTAGCCAAATACTGGTATACTAGCTGTCTAGTCTGTTTGTATAAATATGCAATAAGCATAAAACACAATTATACAAGAAATTGACAACTCGTTCTCATTCTGAGAAATAAAGTAGGCCAATTGATTTCAACATCTGAACAAAGTGGACAGGCGTTGATAACAATTGTGTGTTCATACGTCAACTCTTCAACCCTGTTCGCTAGCACATATATCCAAATTGGCTAAACTTGAAATATAAAGATTAGCTGGCTGATCACTAGCTCGGGGGCTTGAGAGATTGTCGATGAGACTGAATCATTACTAGTGAATGTGCATTATGTGCAAAAACAGGTTAAACTATTTTGATAAACGAATTACATTAGTGGGTCTTGTAGTTGTGGGAGGCTTATAACTTCACTCTGAATTCAATAGATTATCGCTGACTGTTTGAAATGCAGTGTATTTGACCTTTAAAATTGTACAACAACGCTTATTTAGAGAAAACATTTTAAATCTAGATATGTATTGTGGATCACCCATAAATGTAAAAAAAAATTTACAAAAATTATTTTTAGGCCATATCACCTAGCTCTAACTAGGACAAACAGAGAGATTTTGTGTGTGTGTGTGTGTGTGTGTGTGTGTGTGTGTGTGTGTGTGTGTGTGTGTACGTGCACATTTACCATTCTTTGTTATGGCAACAAAGATGGCCAGAGATAACTATGCAGACTCCAGAAGATTAACGCTCTTTTCCTTTCCTGCTAGTTATAGAATAAATGTTGTAAAAGCTGTAAACTCTCCTTCCACAAAGGTTCACACTCACAAACTTGACCTGGCCCACCGGCCTGAACCCAAAAGACAAACAGAAAGTAGTGACATTACAGAGCAGATTCTAAAATAGCTCCCTGGCCTCCAGCACGGTTGCCATAGAGACAGAACCACAGGAGCTATAAATAGACTATCAGCTCAAAATCTTGTGTGACTAGAGTAGCCAGGGAGAGAAAGAAAAGGGAAGAGAACAAGGGGGGGGGGGGGGGGGGGGAGTGAGAGAAAGAGGGACTGGGAGAGAGGAAGCAGGAGAGTGAGTGAAAGAAAGAGCAGGGGAGAGGAGAGAATGAGTGAAAGGTAGAGAGCAGGAGAGTGAGGTAGTGAGAGAGTCAATGGGAGAGAGGGCGGGGCCAAAACTGGACTGGACCATCTGAACCACCTGAAGGGGTTGTCCTAGACTGTTAAGTAACAATCAAATACACAGCACTGTTTCTTCAAGCATTGGCACGTATTTTTTTATACAATCAGCTCAAAATCAAACTCCACTAGGGATGCACTGATGACATTTTTGGCCGATACCGATATTTTCCTTGCCAAAAAAAACAATAACGATATAAAAAATTTGAGCGGCCTTTCAAGCATTCTAGTACAGTTAAATAGTTGAAACACGCAACAAAAATATTTTTGGGGTCAGTGTGTGTGCATTTACGCATGTCCCCATTACCAGTAAAACATCATCAAAACATTTATTTCACCTGCTGTGCCGCTTCGTTGTTCATTTGTTCAGTGGTTCCATTCCCAAAGAGGATTTCATCGTACATGTCAAGCAGTGACGTTTCAGCTCTGTCTGTGGCCTCTTCTGTCGTGGGTCCTCTTCGTCGGTGCGCACTGTCATTGTGCCCGATTCCATCTTGTGCAGCTGTGTATAACATTTCACGTAAACCCTGTTTTTCTGCATTGAAGTAGCGGTCCTTGTACCTAGCATTGAGCATGGAAGTAGCGGTCCTTGTTACCTAGCATAGAGCTTGGTGGCGACACAGTAAAGAGACTCAGAGAGAATGCCACCGAATCACTTGTTCACAGCCTCTAGTACTTTCACAAGTTTTAACCCCACGGTCTGTTGGCAGTTTTGTTGAGCAGGTGTTTCAATGCCATGACAGAGGGTATCACGTCTGCTGCAAACGCAGTTGATGAGCTTATTTCTCCAGTCAGTTGTTTGAATGGAGCTAGGAGTGTGTTCATGTTTCAAACATGTTCTCAAATGCCATTGAAATGGCAGCAGCGGTATGAGAACCAGCACATTGAGTGTGCAATATGGCTTTCCTCAGTATGAAATCCTCGTCCACCCACTGTGCTGTCAGACTCAGCATGCTCATGGGGCTGACATCACTGGTCCAAATGTCAGTGGTGAAGCTAATAGCAGTGACGCCCATTGCAAGTAGCTCAGGGATGTGCGTTTCAACAATACTGTGTATCTCCTGTAGGGCAACATCTGAAAAATAGCTCCTACTTGGTAGTGTGCACCGGGGCTCGAAGTGCTCCACCAGTCAGCAAAAGCCAATATCATCCACGACAGAGAACAGTTGATTGTCAAGGGGAATATATACCATTATTTTGCCGTTAATGGATTTCGCCTTTGAGTTGTCCCGATCAAATGTTCTTACTCGTTCAAAACTACTGCTCGACTTTAGTTGTTGGAAGTGTGCACTTCGGGGTTTTTGTTCTGCTTTTGTTCCAAGTAGCCGCCTTAACGTCTGGGGGTGATGCACGTTCAAATGAGTAATTAGGTTTGTGGTATTGAAAGATTTCACTTTCTCCCCTCCTCTGGAAATAATAGCGGCACAAACGTTGCATATGGCCTTTCTGTTATCTTCCTTTGAAACGTCAAAATAGATCCACCGGCAGACGTTGTGGGCTAGGTTAGGAATGCTGTGTTGTACGCGTAGTGCAGTATGTGTCATGGCGTCATTACGTCATGTAATATAGGTATATGCACGTCAGCTTTGACATCGGTTTTGCACATTGGCGTTGAACTAGACATCGGGCCGTGCATCCCTAACACCACCATAACAGATTTAACTCTGAGGCGCCAGTCACTGTGGTTAAGTGGTGTACTTCCCCCCCCACCCCACCTATCCAACCGCTGGTGAAATCTCTGCTTACCCCTTCTTATGACTCAGAACCTGCCATTTTTGGTCCCTGTCACTGCAAATATCCTACATCACAGATGCGGAGATGGAGCCACACAACAGTTGAGAGAGAAAGCATGAAGGAGAGGAAAAGAAAGAAGAGAACGTGTGTGAGAGCGCGCAAGCGAGTACGAGGGAGCTCGTGGAGTGAGAGAGTACTAGGGAGAGCGGCAGAGACACACACATAGGCAGAGAGTGGTGGCATTGTTGATGCAGACAGCTCGGGGGATGTCATACTGTGGTGTGTGCGCACTGAGACGCGATGAGGAGCTGCAGGGTAACTTCCATGACAGAGCTCGCTATCACACAGCACTTCCTGGGTCCTTTTACACGGACCCTCAGCCACAGCAGTAGGAACACAAAGAACTTTAAAAGGGCCATTTTTTCAGGCAGGACCCTTTGCCCGTTACGTTGCCAGGTGTCACAGAAAACCAGAACAGTCTCACAAGGAAATTGCTATGCACAATAAAGTTTTGATGAAATTGAATACGTTTCAGATTGGGTAGTGTGCTATACGTGCCCCTAATCTTTGGCCTAGACTGTTTATGTTCAACAACACAGGCCTGTATAAGGGCACTGGAGCTACTAAAGACTGCTGGTCCTCTCTCGGCATGTGGTGCAGTGCATACTTACTACTGCGCACAGTCGATCAGCTGGTACTCATTGGATCTCTCAAAACACACCCTCACGCCCTCGTCCTGCCAGAGAGTCTTCGCATTCTCATAAAACTCCTGAAAGGGAGAAATAAAAGGGAGAAATAGTATGTGAGAGGAAGAGAGAGAGCAAGGGGATCAATTGAATTAAAGCAGGTCGAGAAAGAGGACACTGTCCATCCATGCTGTGTTTGAGGGCACTGCGATGTGCAGCCTCTTTTGTTGACACCACATGCTGTGTGCTTTGTGCTTGGCTAGAGCGTGTGTACATGTAGAAAAGGTAAATAGGGGTGGGAAGAATTACATTCCAATGGGGCAGCACACCTATTAGGAATCTGGCATTTATTGACTGGAGAACAGGTTCTGTGGCCAGTGAGGGTAACGGCCAAGGGGAGCTTCAATATAGGAAAAACCAAGTGACATTAGTCAGGCCGTTGAAATTACAGATTGTGCCTTAAAGTTAAAAACAAGGCATGTTTTTCAACATTTCCTTCAACGAGGAGAAATTAAGATTGCGTATGGTCGACAGGTTTAGGAGGGTCATCTTTGGCAGGTATCACAGACTTAACCCTAAATAATCACGTTAAAATCCCATATAAATATTGAATGAAACCTATTTCATTACTTTGACACGGCAGACAAAAGTGGTGCAGGTGTAAACAGGGGAGTCAACTCATATCGAATGGCTAATCTGTTACATCCTTGTTTGATATCTTTCGCATAAAGTGGGAATGCACACATAGCTTATCAACATTCAGAGTGCCAAAAAGCACATGGAAAGGTAGATCGTCTCAAATCTCCCTTCATCCTCCTCCATTTGGACCTTGAAGGTAAACAGGAAACTGTGTCCTGTATAAAATAATGGCTTCTGGACAACTAGACTATTGTGGAACAATTGGGCCACACACACACACACAAACATAACATTTAGCTTTCGATGCCCAAAATATTTGTCTCACTTTTTGTCTGGCTTGGGTTACCCGAAATCCCTGCATCCACTCCATAAAAAAATAGCACTCATTATGTGTCTTAGTAACAGAGTCCTCCTTTATCATCAGTCATGCGCTTAAGAGAAAAATAACTCCCCTGCTAACTCCTTATTGCATTACAGCAGCCAAACCAGAATCCTTTGGGGCCACAACTCAGTGCTATATTGTTTGCCTCCGCTCACCGGCTTGCAGTGTTCGGGAAGCTACTCTGAAAATACAGTTTATCAAGCTGCCAATTACTTCACTCTGGAAGAAGTGAAGTTACACTAAGGCTACCCTTTTAAAAAAGTAGTTTCATTAACTAAAGTTACTTTGGAAAAAGTAGTCCACTACATCCAAACTACTTATATCTAAATCTGGAATGTCATAGACTACAAATTGCAAGAATAGATCACTCCGAAGTCAGATGTTAACAGATGTGATTTAGCCTATTACACAGAAAAACAATGTTTTAAGTGAGAATTAGGCAGGTCTAAAATAAATATTTGCCAACCTCACCCATATTTCCTTCTTTTTTTTATCATTTCCATTTCATCCTTTGGGATGGCCTTTCTCAAATACACAAATGTTGTTTTTGCAACAACAAAACCTTTCACAGGGAGCTTGATCTTCCTTTAACTCTTTTTCTTCAAGCAAAGGGACAATTGTCAAGTTGAGGTTTATCAGAAGGCCATGGCTCCGTTTCCATGGCTGGTTGCTTTTACCTGGTTTCTAAAACGGCAATCTATAACGTAGCACGTGCTACGCAAAAACCTTGCGCAATATGTGGCTGAATGGGAATCTCCTCACTAGCGTTCCACCTCTATGGTCAACACTACTACAATATCTTCATGTAGCGAGAGACATGGGAAAGGAAGTTGCCTGGTAGCTTTGCATTTTTAGAAAACTGACATTTTATTGGCGTTTAGACAACCTATAAGACTCCCATTATCATCAGCCGAGAAACCAGCTGTCTGAAAATAAACCCCATACCACAACAAAGACGACATCTTAAAACACTAAATTAACTAGAAGCGAATAGCCCAGACAGTAGATAACTGTACAAACTACCCCCGCTTCTACCCCCAGAAACACCCACATCTAAAGTCCGCCTCCTTTTCCCCATACTTTCTTTTTTTCTATGTGTACTCTGAGATCAGGTGACCAGTAGAACCGGTTTCCTCTCCGCCCTGGGGGGTGCCAGAGAGGAGGGAGGGAGAGAGAGTTACACTGTCTGACCTTAGCTCCTGATGGAGGGGAGTTGGGGGGACTCTAAATCACAGAGATCCAAAAACCACAGAGCAAGGCAGCAGACAATCACGTCGCCTTCACATGTGGCCCTACACACCCAAACACAGAGAGCGATGTTATGGCAGGTGTGCTAGGCCCAGAAGAAAGACAAAGCGATCTTCAATGACTGTCTACGGTGCAACGGTAGGGATGCAACCACTCAACTGTAACCGATCACTTTGCATCAGCCGAAGACTTTTACGTGGACCTAAATTAACACGTAGCAACAGCAAAATATATGCAAAGCATTAACCAATCGGTTGTTTTCATTTCGATGAGTGACAACATGTCGTCTGTCCTAGGGTTCTGGATAAGTCAAAAACATAGGCCATTGAATTGTATTTCTAATGGACTTCGATGCTTTGGGAACTTAGTTACACATTGATCACAGGAACCTTGTTACCGTTTTTTTTTTATTGAATAGTGTGCGCCACGGTGAGTTTTACCGGCTTGCAGTGTTCGGTGGCGCACACTATTCAATCAAAAAAACATCAACAAGGTTCCTGTGATCAACGTGTAACTAAGTTCCCAAAGCATCGAGAAATCCATTAGAAATGCAATTCAATGGCCTGTTTTCGACTTATCCAGAACCCTGCTACCTGCTTAACTGTTACGGAGTCCTTACGTCCCTTCCGGCGAAGTCCTACCAGAAAGCACTCGGTTTGTTCAGGTGTGGGTCCCAGAGAGATATTTAGGGGTGTTAAAAGGCAATCAGTACCAAGCAGTGGTACTCAGAGACCTCCAGGCCTTCCCTCAGGGCAGTCCATTAGTTAACAGGCATCCCATAGAGGCCCTAACTGCTAATTACTACTGTACCACATCCCACAGAGCTACCAGTACCATGAGGCTGGCACCTGCAACAGGGACTGCTGGATGGGCCTTCCTAAGGGAACATGAACAGCATGTACAGTGCCTTTAGAATGTATTCACACCCCTAGACCCCCCCCTCCCCCTTGCCATTTTGTTGTGTTAAAGCCTGAATTTTAAAATGGTTTACTAGCCTCCACACAATATTCCATAATGTCAAAGTGGAGTCAAGCTTTTCGAAATGTTACACAAATCTAATTATCTGTACTGTAACCTCAGTCGAGCAGTGAATTTCAAACACAGATTCAACCACAAAGACCAGGGAGGTTTTCCAATGCCTCACAAAGACAAGCACCTATTGGTAGATGGGTAAAAAATAAAAAAGCAGACATTGTATATCCCTTTAAGCATGAAGTCACTAATTGCACTTTGGATGGTGTATCAATACACTCAGTCACTACAAAGATACAGTCGTCCTTCCTAACAATGTTGCCGGAGAGGAAGGAAACTGCTCAGGGATTTCACCATGAGGCCAATGGTGACTTTAAAACAGTTACAATAGTGGCTGTGTTTGGAGAAAACTGAGGATGGATCAAGAACATTGTTACTCCACAATACTAACCTAATTGACAGAGTGAAAAGAAGGAAGCCTGTACAGAATAAACATATTCCAAAACATGCATCCTGTTTGCAACAAGGCACTAAAGTAATACTGCTAAACATGTAGCAAAGCAATTCACTTTTTGTCCTGAACACAGTTATGTTTTGGGCAAATCCAATTCATTACCGAGTACCACTCTCCCAATTTTCAAGCATAGTCGTGGCCGCATCATGTTATGGGTATGCTTGTAATCATTAAGGATTCTGGACTTTTTCAGGATAAAAAAAAGAAACGGAATTGAGTCAAGCACAGGCAAAAACCTAGTTCAGTCTGCTTTCCACCAGACACTGGGAGATTAATTTACCTGTCAGCAGGACAGTAACCTAAAACACAATGCCAAATCTACACTGGGGTTGCTTACCAAGAAGACAGTGAACGTTCCTGAGTGGCCGAGTTAGTTTTTAAATATACTTGAAGATCTATGGCAAGACCTGACAATGGTTGTCTAGCAATGATCAACAACCAATTTGACAGAGCTTGAAGAATGTTTTAAATAATAAAACAGGCAAATGTTCCATAATCCAGGTGTGAGAAGCTGGTTGAGAGAATGCCAAGAGTGTGCAAAGCTGTCATCAAGGCAAAGGGTGGCTACTTTGAAGAATCTCAAATATATTTAACACTTTTTTTGGTTACTACATGATTCCATGTGTGTTATTTCATAGTTTTGATGTCGTCAATATTATTCTACAATGTAGAAAATAGTAAAAAGAAAAGAAAAACCCTGGAAGGAGTAGGCGTGTCCAAACTTTTGACTGGTACTGTGTGTGCACATGCACGGTACACACAAGAAAATAATGTGCTTACTCACACAGGCGTGTATAGACTGTACATTCATGAAAAGACCATGACAATCTATAATGTTCTGTGTGTGGGTGGTAGAAACATTGTCATACTCACAGATGTGAATTCATAGTCCTTCTGACTGACTAAATTGAGGACATATTCGATCCGGTATTGGTTGTGTGGACTGGCGAGCTGAACGGGAGGCGTCAGTGTACTCATAGCCGCTACTATGGTCTAAAGAGCGACACACACACACACACACACAAAATCAATACAGATCGAGGTGACAACACAGGATTGTCTTGGGGTATCTTATAGTCAATAATCATTGATAAAATATTGATGATTCATGCTTAGCTGTTTAGATTGTATTTATTCTACCTACCCACAGTGATATGAAAGCTTCAAACCGAAAACTTACCTCAATAGCTTCTTTAATATTATTCTTGATGTCGTGAATCTTCTGCTTCTTCTCCCTGCGAAAAAAACCCCCACAAACACATCAAAGCTCAATCTTCCATGTTGTAAATTACAATATAATTGGTCATACATTGTTGATACAGCAAACACAAAAACTAAAATGTACGTGGATAATAGTCCAGAAACATCTGGCACATGCACTACACCTCACGATCATCCCTTCTGAACCTGCCATTATTCATGACTGACACACACGTCTTCAACTATGTGAAACTCATATACCGAAAAACAGGTCACAGTCTCCCAGTGTCTACATTGCACTCCAATGAAAATACTCTTACCTGCTACGATAAATACAAAATGATCCGATGTCAAACACGACCCCAATTGTAAGAGTGGTATCCGAGCTGCAACAGCCCATTACTAGACTGCTTCAAATGTACGACTAAATTGTAAAACAACCGTTTTGCTGAGCAGCACCCATCACAGACTGTGCACTACCACTGATATTTAGTTTACATCAAAAACACAAAACAGCAGTCAAGGAAGGAGTAAGAGAGGGAATGTGAAAGAGGTACACCGACAGATAGAGAGGGATAGAAAAGGGTGTGAGAGGAGGGAAAAGTCGAGAGAATAGGCAACAGCCACACAGACATCCCCCCTAACCCAATAAACAAGAGGGTTAGATCGAGAAGGCCTTGTTTACATTTTCAACACGACGGTCATTCAAAATCACGTGCTATTACAAAGTAGCATGTGCTCGCTTATGTGTGTGTGGAGAGAGAATAGGCAATAACTTGAAGTAGAAAGCATGCGTTTAGTGTATACATCCGTGTCCATCTTTGTCAAAGAAATGTACCAAAGAAAATAAAATAAATATATTTTGGTGCAGTGTTTCACAAATGGATGAGCCATCAAGCTATTAGGGCTAGAACCGTATCTATGAATGTTACTGAATGCAAAAAAACTTCATCATCCAGGAATTCCTTGCAGAGCATCTTTCCCCCAGGACTGACGAGGAAACTTTGCTCAAGAGGTCAGACACACCGCCCTGCCTTTTATCCTTTGCAAAATACCATTGAAATACAATCCATACGTTTAAAGTTATATAGGGTACAGTTAACTTAACACAGACACATCCAACTAATCAATTCATGTTTGAAATGTCTAGGACAGGGGTGTCAAACCGATCAGTCTTCAACGAGGTCCAGAGGGCCGCACTGAAAATCGGTTAGATTTCCTCGCCGTCAAAATGAATTGTTTTGGGAATTTTCGATACTCCCTCGATTGTCTAGCTTTAGTGTCGGTGATTATTAGCAGCTGGACAGTCAAGAAACGGTAATAATGTAGGTCCATTATCATTTCTTCATTATCATTTCTACACAGTTTCGATTTGGTTTTAGTCATTTAAAAGTATATTGATTATGTTCTATCATTATTCAAATGTTTTAGTCAAACTACCCCGGGCCGTATGATTGACACCCTGGATCTAGGATGTGACCAAGCGATGATCTGAGCGCACACACACACACACACACACACAGCTTGTGTAAGTGTTATGGAGTCACGAGATGGGTCACACAATGCTGGGTGCCTTAGGTGCTGATTTGCTCATTTAACCAAAGCCACTCACCACACCAGAGCCTGAACCGTCAAACCTAACCCCACAAACTGGGGACTAAAACCCAAACCACCAACGCACCCGAGGCTGTGTCTAGACTTGACAGTTAATGACGTTTTTGTATTCTGATCATGGAGTTCTGATCATAGATTCCGAACACGTCATGTGTCTTCACCTACATTTAAACGTGTCCACATTGTGCCCGGATTTAATTTTCCAGCGTTATATTCAAATGCCAGTATCCATTCTGCAGTCGGTGGAAAAGGCTAAATATAACACAACAACTACTTGATGGCAGTAGTTAACTACTGTAGCTAACATCTTTAGCTAACCAGCAAGACAGCTAGCAAAGCTCAAGGGATTGCAAAGGGGTTAGCGTAACTAATATTAGCTATTTGGCTAGCATTCATGAAGCCAGCAAACACATTCCTCACACGCTAGGTGCCTCTCACTACCAAAACAAGTTTTCTTGACACTTGTGGGCGGAGTGCTGAGGATGTCACCCATTGTTTGCACTTTTGGTAGCCTGATTGCATCCAGACTGAGGAGAAATATACACACAATGATAACGAGGTGGTCAGACGGATCTGAACACAATCAGACAAAAAATGCGACTTCTGTCTTTTCAATGCGATCATCATATTCTGATTGGGCACTTAAATGGGATTCTGAGGAGGCATAGAACCTCACCCATCTCCACATTTAGGCCTAAACCCCCAACCAACCTACTCACCTGGGCTTAGACCTCTCCCAACCAATGCACTAGGGCCTTAAAGCACAAGTCACCAACCAGGGCTTGAACCCCGCAGAGTTTGTTCCAAAGGAAGTTTGACTTCTCGTCTCTCCATTCGCTTTTCATTTTTGGAAGTCCATGCAATCGGACTGATAATTCTTGAACCGCAATCTAATATTTCCGTCAATACTTTAAAAATAGCATAAGGACGAGACACCTTGACAGTAAGTAATAGTGGCTATTGAAGCACTAATCTTCAAACTGAGGGAACTGTAACTACCCTCCCATCACGTGCTCTTGCACAGGTGCATCTAGTGTGTATATTATACAACTCAGGTATTGAAAGACCAATACATGAAAGATGCCCACGGGGGTCAAGTTGGTGTTTTGAATGTCTGTTTTCATTCTGGGTTCCTCCGTGATTCTCCCCCAATCCCTCTGGCCGTCTCAAACCCGGATCTTTATTCGCAGTTGAGGAGCGTCGCCTGGAGTAGAAAACGATACTTACTCTGCATTGAAGCCATTCACATGGAGGATTCGCATCTGCTTCACTATGGTGCTCTTCCCTGACTCACCAGCCCCTGTGTAGAGGTATAGAGTGAAAGAGCGAACAAGAGATGGAGAACGAGAGCGGTGGTTAGACACATTTCAGAGAGTACAGGGCAATGCCCGATCCCGACAGCCAACCGAGGATGGTCATTTGGAATGTGATGCATCAACAAAAAAAATTGTTGTAAAGAGAGACATGTTGAAAGGAATAGTCGAGCATTTTAAATCTGTGAAATAAACATGATCAGAACAGTTCTAATTGAAACAGGTTATTATGCCACTTGACTGAGGTCTCACACAGCAGCAACAGAGGCCAGGAGTTGGAAAAAGTTGCCCTTTAACCTCTGGTCAGATATAGTTGTATTCTCCAGTCAGTTAAGGTTGGGATTTAAGTTGGATAAACTGATGTGGTTCGGGTCAACTTCTACCTTTGAGCGTGATTCCACCCGTGTCTGAAGCAAACAACTTCAAATTAGTGGGATGTTTGGTGAATCCACACACACAGTATAAATGTCAATAAATGTGTGAAATATTAACCTGTTGAAATCTAATAATACAACAGTATTAACAGCTTCACTGATAACCAGGGGTGCACCGCTAACACAAAGCAAAAGTCGTAAAACCTCTATCAAGTCTGACAGATTATTTTAGATTGGCTAGTCTAGGTTTGAGAACTTTCCCCATGTGAGAATAACTATGGGAGTTCTTTATCACAGATCCTCTCTAACACCTATGGGGCAGACCTGAACTGTACTGGCTCTAATATTGTCTTTTAACACTGTCCTTTACCAGCACAGTCCCAGTGGTAGATGCATAACCATCTAGTCCAGTACAGCTCGGCTTGACCCTATAGTGTGAATCAAGCATAAAAAAAAGGTACCAACTATACTCTAAATTTCAAATAGATTTATGACTAATATTTTTTACCCCCCATAGCAGTGATATCAAATGGTAAGAGCTGTATCATGATTGGTTAAGGGTCAGATGTCTTATCTCCACTGTCTGATAAAATTCAAACTCACAAATGGGGGCCAACATCTGAAAACTTGACAACGGTACAACAAAAAAATGGTCATATCATAGAAAAGTGCAAAGGGCACAGTGCTATATAAAGCAGTATGTAGAAGTCAATGTTAAATGAGAGTTATGTTCTGCTTACTTTAGTTACCACAACTTCCTCTCCAACGGAAATACTGGTATAGCGTTCAACACACTAGGTCTCAGGCACTTTCTCATCAAATATCCTTTCGAGAGGACATTTGGACTGTTTTCACATTACAGTACCATGAGTAGAGAAGTGTCAGCGGTAGAAATGCTCAAAGAGTGCGCTGCATTATTCCGCACATAGGCCCGCCTCGAAATACACAGGCCTACGGATTTGAAAGTGTACAAGCAGATAGTTGTTCTGAGAGCACACCCACAACCCACATGTAGAGGCTCAACACCCATGTTTCATATAGATTAGGCAGGAGCTGTTACAATCACACAGGCCTACGACATAATGTATCAAAATGTGAAGAAAATAAACTAAATGTTGCAATGAGTAGGCTTCAATTATTCGTTAGAGGATCAAGTCGAACTGCATCTTTTGATACACCGTGTCAGCTTGAAACATCATGCCAGCAACCATGTCACATTGAAAAAGTACAATTACTATGTTGTGTAGCAGGAAGGCCTACAGAGAAAACTAAATCCTATATCACATCAAATATAGGATTAGAAACAATGTCGCCAATGAGGCCTTGCCTGCAACACATCAGATTCCGTTCACATTTACCTAAAAGTAGTAGCCTGTGAGTTGCTCTATATAGCTGTTTGTCCTTCTGAAGTTGTTTCTCTATCTTTTTGTTGGCTTCTCTTTGTACCTTCTCCTCATTTCGCTGATCTTCAGTCTTACTGTTGCCCAAACAACCCATCTTCCCGCAAGAAAGTGGGTCCGGGGGAAGGTGAAGAAGAAAAATAACTAACCTAGATCTCTCGGTTGACCGACGGAATTGAGACGAATATTAACGACATGTATACAGGCTGTGGTTTAATGTTACGTCGAACTAACGTCTGTTTTAAAACGTTGTCCTATTGCGTTTGTAAGTATGTGTGTATATAATGCGTCTTTTTCAACTGATATTACTGTCAAAGAGGGCAGGAGACTGTTGATGACGATACCCAGGCCGTCCTCTCAGTTTGGTCAATTCTATTAGGCTTTTTCTTTCTTCACGTACAGCTTTTATATGCCGATATAGATGACCATCCACAGGTTTAAAGGTTGATTGAGGGTTTTGCCTCGCTCACATTCAATTGAAGAGAGGATAAAAAGCCTATTTTCAGCTCACGAACGGCACGGGTCTCACGTCTCACTGTTGCCTGTGACAGAGACCGAAAATCGGTATAGCACAAAAACGCGACTGTAAAATTTGACCCGGATCTTTTTTGACACGGGTTAGAATAAACATCTCTTTGGGAAAAGGCGTATTTCCTGCGGCCTTTCTACGCGCAGAGACTGTAGACTGGAGGAAAAATATATATATATATTTACACTTAACGAACTACATGTGTAATATTTCCCTTGCTTCCGTCTTCATTTAACTCATTTTTATATCCACAATATGATCCTCGATCTAAACGGTGAGTCCGGTTCAGTTTAGATCCCCAAAATAATTCAATTTTCGTGATTTTCCCCCGTTTCTGTGATGGCTGTTCCTTGCTGTTTTTTCTCAATCCAAAGGCCCTTCGCTGTCTTTTCTTTTGTTGCCGAAATGTGTATCCCTCCTCACATCAGCAAGGCTCCTAATAGCGCTCAGATAGCCCCCAATAAAATCTTAAATGGGTTCTGATTCTTCTAAACATGACGAAAACACGAAAATCCTTCGAATTGTCCCGTTCCTTGCAGGTATAGCCCGCTGTCAGTCTCAGTTTTATATTCCTTCTGAACTCGAATGGTAGAGTTTACATGTGCATATACATTCATAAATATGACGTGTTGCACTAACACATTCCACGATGAAGACAGTTCCCTCCTGGACTGGTCGTGGAAGATGATTAAACACGCGTATAAGCAATTCTTGAAGGTATAAATGTTCTCTTCGGGAACAGTATATGAGATAGATGGGGTGGGGCAAACGGCGCTCAGTGAACCCTGGGAAGGACCAGCGCTTCATCACATGACTCCACAGAACGTCAGCATGCCGAAATTCTGCAGAGAAAACGGCGCCCTCTTCAAAGAAAGAACAGATTGCGACCCAAGACCCTTAACACGGGGCCACCGGAGTCACTCTCTTTTTATTTTTGGGATGTTTGGACGCGCAGTGGCACTAAATTAGGCTACCACATTGATTATAAAACACATGTTTCCAGTTGTTAATCATTATTCCAACGGGACCACGAAAGCCTGTTTGTTTATGCTTCTAAAAACCTAGGACTATATGAGGTTGGTAGGCCTTGTCACAGGGGTGTTTTTTCAATTGCAGATTATAATCCTAATTTATTCTTTATTACTAGGCTGGAAATGAAATGGTATGCCCTGAAACCTGTCTTCATCTGTACACCCAGAGGTTACAGATAGGCTGACCAGATGGATGGAGTTCTGCCACTTCAGCATGTAACTATTGAATTAGTATTCTGAATTCCAATCCCAGGTTTATCCAAATCCCAACTGTATACTCCGATTGAGTAGGCTACATTTGGGATTGAACATGTGTCCAATTTGGGGGGACATTCTTACCCGCATGACAAAGCCTTTCACTGACACCCCCTGGTCACATTCTAAAACTTGATCACGTCAGATCTCCAAATCTGAGTATGACTCATGCTTTCTATAATGAACTAATTTACTGGGCTGTATTTGGAGATGCAAATAGTCTCTTGGGTGTGTCACTGTCATTGTTTAGATTGCTTTATTCAATGTCTTCCTGGAATTCCATTTGGCCAGTTCTCTGTATTTAGACTGTCATCCAATATTTCCCGGTCCATTATTCTCCGCATTGACTCAGAATCTCAGTATACATAGTTTTGTCATCCCCAGTGGTGTTTGAAAGTTATTTGAATCAGAGATGCTCTAGTAGTATGTTCTTGATGTGCTGGTGTTCACATTCATCAACGTCTCATGACTTCTATGCCATGGTCACCCTGCGTTGTGATAATGTGTTGCTTTGAGGTCTGTGATGGCTTTAGCCTCTGTTGCTGTCACATCTTCTCAGCACTAGATGGCAGCAGTAACTTGGTTGTAAACAAGGTACTACCGTTCACATCCTTACTAGCTTTCACGCGCTTTATTGTACAAAGACAGTTTCAGTATATGATAAAAGTCCACAAACACACCCTATTCTATCCTTACTCCAGTTATTCATGATGTAATGTGCAAATTCATTTGTCAGAAAGTGTATGGAAGACTTGACTAGATATCATGAATTGGGTTGAGAAAGACTGTTTATCGTTTAATATTGAACACTTTTTATATTAAATTCACCGCATTTTGCATTATTTGTACATTCATTTTATCCCTCAAAAGTGTATGCCTTGTAGGAGAGATTTGGGCTTACTTATTTCGTTGTTGCATCTGTAGTTTGTCGGGGGTTTGAATGTTCCACTTAATTTGTACACTAGAGGGCACACTATGTTGGGTCATGGGTCACTGGACACATTATTAGGCACACAGTTAACCAGATAGTAAAGATGCATAATTAATTTAGCATGTCCACTGCCGGTTCTGAACTCTTTATAAATTCTTACATAAGAGCATGTGACAATATACTTTTTTTTTTAGGGCGATTAGAGTGTTGGACCAGTAAGCGAAAGGTTACCAAGGTGAAACATTTGTCGATGCGCCCTTGAGCAGTTCACTTCATCCTAATATGCTCCAGGGGCACCATAATACTATGGCTGATACATTTCACTGCACCTATGTATGTGACAATCATTTTGTTTCATAATAAATAAATACTAATGTAACACCTTTGGAACTATGACATGCGCTACGGTAACTAGCATGGAACAATTGCTGTATTTTGCTCCTAATAAATGGGTAAAAGACCCAACCAAAGATCTAGGTTTGTAAAGCGGTTTGTGCTTCACACGTTTATGAACATTTACAACCGCACCTGTGCTATAGTGGCTATCAGGAAGGTTAGCCAATACATGCCTATTGATGCTAACATGAGCATGGGTGGATGGACTTCTCTGGTGGTGAGTGCATGATAAGCTCCAGAGTGGACACTCACTGAAAGGCCCTAAAAGCCCTAGTGAGATCTTGTATGTACCCCCCCCATCCTCTAGGTATTGAGGTGGGCTCTGGGGTGTATTGGTGCTGTTGACCTGTTCCCTCTGTTGGGCTTTGGGGTCAATTAGAGAAACTGTCATACTAACTGTGGTCCGTCAGCAGAACAGATGGGAGTCCCTTTCTGTAACATTTTACCGCACACATTAATAATGCTGTGTTATGCTCCATATGGATAACATGTAGGATTTATGAACAGGCATAAGTAGTCTATCTAAGTCGTGGTGTTCGTGAAATGATCCCGTTTTATGTCACATGTGTTACATTCCCCAGCAAGAAACAAGAAATTGTCACTCAAACTGAAGGGGGAACTAACAAAGAGCCATTCAAAACCAAAACGAAACAGGTGGGGTTCTAGGAGGGGTTCTGAAAAAGACTCATGCGTGTGTGCACTGAAAGTTGACCAGCAACAACAACTGGAACCTAAAAGATATACCCACCATGATTTCCCACTAAATTTGCCCAAGAGTTGCGAACAAAATTAAAACTCACATCAAACTTAGACAGGAAGCAAACTAAAAAGTGGAGCAAAAAACAAAAATAGGAAATATGGAATAAAGAAATCAAATAGGGAGAGGCAACTAAAGGTGTTAACCCTCCACATCTCCCCAGCTAACTGGAACACTGGGCCAGCGACTGTTAAATATCACCTTCTGACTAACGAGATGACAAGCCAGCGGGGTAGATATTCAGGTCCCACTGTGCCGCAGAGAAGTCATTGATCCGGGCAAAAGGGCTCAATCTTTTGAAAAGGGAGTGTGATGCTAGTAGTAAGGGGAGCAGTGCCGACCCATCATTCAGGGCAGGTGGGGCAGGGCCCCTAGCTCAGTGCTTTCTGTGCTTTCTGTGGCGGTGGGGCAAGCCAGCAGAAAATACAGAGCGTTGCGCTGTGATTGGCTCAGTGTTCTGTCACTCATGAGAACTTTACAAATACCTAGGTGTCTCGTTAGACTGTAAACTCTCCTTCCAGACTCACATCAAACATCTCCAATCCAAAGTTAAATCTAGAATTGGCTTGCTATTTCGCAACAAAGCATCCTTCACTCATGCTGCCAAACATACCCTCGTAAAACTGACCATCCTACCGATCCTCGACATCGGCGATGTCATTTACAAAATAGCCTCCAATACCCTACTCAATAAATTGGATGCAGTCTATCACAGTGCCATCCATTTTGTCACCAAAGCCCCATATACTATCCACCACTGCGACCTGTACGCTCTTATTGGCTGGCCCTCGCTTCATTCTCGTCGCCAAACCCACTGGCTCCAGGTCATCTACAAGACCCTGCTAGGTAAAGTCCAACCTTATCTCAGCTCGCTGGTCACCATAGCAGCACCCACCTGTAGCACGCACTCCAGAAGGTATATCTCTCTGGTCACCCCCAAAACCAATTCTTCCTTTGGCCGCCTCTCCTTCCAGTTCTCTGCTGCCAATGACTGGAACCAACTACAAAAATCTCTGAAACTGGAAACACTTATCTCCCTCACTAGCTTTAAGCACCAGCTGTCAGAGCAGCTCACATATTACTGCACCTGTGCATAGCCCATCTATAATTTAGCCCAAACAACTACCTCTTCCCCTACAGTATTTATTTATTTATTTATTTTGCTCCTTTGCACCCCATTATTTCTATTTCTACTTTGCACATTCTTCCACTGCAAATCTACCATTCCAGTGTTTTACTTGCTATATTGTATTTACTTCGCCACCATGGCCTTTACCTCCCTTTTCTCACCTCATTTTCTCACATCATATATAGACTTATTTTTCTACTGTATTATTGACTGTATGTTTGTTTTACTACATGTGTAACTCTGTGTCGTTGTATGTATCGAACTGCTTTGCTTTATCTTGGCCAGGTCGCAATTGTAAATGAGAACTTGTTCTCAACTTGCCTACCTGGTTAAATAAAGGTGAAGAAAAAGAGGAGACATTGAAAATTCTAGCCCTTCGGGTGTTACATTAGAAGTACCCATGCAAGAAGGCTCAAGGTCATTGGCCACAGATAAAATTACGTCAATTCACGTTATACGTACAGTAGCTTTGATTGGACTGATCATGTCAACATCATACTTTCACAATCTTAGCTAGCACTCATCATCATGAATCAAGTTAACAATCTACTGGCAAATCCTTTTTAATCTTTGTCATATGAAGAGAAATAATGAAGAGAAATTATAGATAAAACGTATCTCATTGGACATATAAACATTACACAACAAGGAAATCGCAAATTCAATGAGTGGTTTGGAAGGAATCAGTGACAGTGGCAGTGTGGTCCCAAATCTGGGATTAAGGGGCTTTTTTCCATGTTTACAATGACAAACATTCAACATTGGCCGTGCTGTCAATGAAGCATAATTTCTGTCGTCGCACTCAAAACAACTATTAACTCGGAAATGCGAAATCTTGACTTCACTTCAGTGAGTTCAAGACAACTGGGAAGTCAGGAGTAAACAAGTTCCGACTGGGAAAATACATTTTGAACGTTCATCCAACTTGGATTTGTTAATCTGGCCTCCAGTTGTTTTGAAAGCACCATAAATACAGAGAATGCAGACTTTGATGACAAAATTTTCCCATGAAGGACCGTGCCACATTCCTGTTTAAGTGAGCACAGCACAACAAATTGAGTCCAAAAATGTATTGTATGCTGCTGCATAAATGATGTAATATGCCAGGGAGATATGTATACTGTAGCAAAGAAAGTAATACTAAGTGTATGCTATGTAGTAAGATGTTAGTAGCCCATGTGTCTCACCCTAATTTTTATTATAATTTACCCCTCTTAATGTCGCCTACTGTTCTGACTGTTCTACTGTAGCCTATAACCTGTTTTAGAGAAATGTAATCATTGAATACTGTAGGTGTAACGGGGTGAGTGACTGGTTGCTAGGAAGTCAGGCACAGGAGAGCAGAGATGGGTGATAACAGGAGAACTTTATTATACACCCTGGCCCAAAGGCACAGGCGAGGCAGCACAAAGCACAACCACAGTAACATGAACTGGATTAAACAAAACAAACAAACCTAGGTTTGAAACAAACCTAGCGCAAGCCAGCCTGTAGCGTAACACCCTACACAAAGAACAATTCCACACACAGACATGGGGGAAACAGAGGGTAATATACATTTAGTCTGATGAGGGAATGTGAACCAGGTGTGCGAGAAAACAAGACAAAACAAATGGAAAATGATAGGTGGAGCGGCGATGGCTAGAAGACCGGTGACGTCAACTGCCGAACGCCGCCGGAACAAGGAGAGGGACAGACTTCGGCGGAAGTCGTGACAGTAGGAGTTTTCATTGTCTGCTTATATGTCCCCTTTATTTATCTTACGGTTCCGACTTGGTGTGCAGGGAGAGCACTGTAAGAACTGCCCATGTTCTGAATTCTGTCGCTGTATATTTCGAAAGTGCTAAACAGATAGTTATATTGACTAACGTTATGTCCGTCCTAGCGCGCTCATTAATGTCTTAATTGAAATTACGGATTGCCTCTTATCCGCTTGTCGTCCCCTTATGCTATAGTTTGTACATCTCAATTGTCATTAGAAACCATATTTGTTTAAGAAAGTCAGCCGTATCAGCTATGTTTTTTAAAAAGGCAGTAAATGAGGCTGAATGAACTGTTTCCCTGCCAGACAAGGCTCCGCTGATAGCCAGGTGTAGAAGTGGTAAGGTGTTGGGACCGCTGTTGGAACAGCTTTATGTAGGTTTGTGGGCACCATTTATCACCGTTATAGTGCAATTCATGTATTGTTTAGTGTTGTGTTGTGTAGTGTAGTGGATTTGCTGGCATGCATCCCACTTATTTTATTTTTTTCCCAAACAAGATTTACATGCTAAAATCGCCACTGAAGGGGAGGCAATTCTATTGTCAGTAAAGGCAGAGGTGGGAGTATGGGATGTAGTCAGTGGTGGAAAAAGTACCCAATTGTCGTACTTGAGTAAATATAAAGATACCTTAATAGAACATTTGAAAAGTCACCCAGTAAAATCCTCGTGAGTAGAAGTCTACAAGTATTTGGTTTTAAATATAGGTAAGTATCAAAAGTAAATGTTATTGCCAAAATATACTTAAGTATCAAAAGTAAAAGTATAAATAATGTCAAATTTCTTATATTAAGCAAACCAGACTGCACCATTTTCTTGCTTTTTAAATGTACGGATAGCCAGAGGTATGCTCCAATACACAGACATAATTTACAAACGAAGCATGTGTTTAGTGAGTCCGCCAGATCATCAGTATGGATGACCAGGGATGTTCTCTTGATAAGTGTGTAAATTACACAATTTTCCTGTCCTGCTAAGCATTAAAAAACCAGTACTTTTGGGTGTCAGGAAAAAAGTACATAATTGTCTTTAGGAATATAGTGAAGTAAAATATGTCAGAAATATAAATAGTAAAGTACAGATACTCCAAAAAACTACTTAAGTTGTAATTTTACTTCAATACTTTACACCACTGAATGTAGGAGAGAGGAAGTTGTGTGTAGTACACTCTGATTAGGGCATACAGGTTTGAATGCCATGTTGTGGATGATTGGGAGACATGAAACAGGTCTGTGTGATGAGTGTTCAGTGGATAAAACAATGGAGCATGTTTTTATATTTAGTTAATTCTATGATTTACATAGGGAGAGAGGCTGGATGAGTTTGGGGTTTGGTTGGTGTAGTGGCGGGAGGAAAGGGGAGGGATGTGGTGTCTTGGCCTGCATTTCACTTTCTTTGAGCAACAGGACTAATGAAAATAATTTAATGTAGTTAGGCTGTGACTGGCCTCACACTCCAGTACAGTAGGTGGCGGTGTATGCACCTTGAACATTGGATGCTATCCGCCAACCCAATCCCAAAGAAGAAGACGACAAGCCAGCACAGGTGTAACACATACTAACGTGATGTGACAGATGTGACACCATGCTTCTACATCTGCATTGCTTGCTGTTTAGGGTTTTAGGTTGGGTTTCTGCTTAGCACTTTGTGACATCTGCTGATGTAAAAAGGGTTTTATAAATACATTTGATTGATAGACAATTGATGTGCCTAACTTGCTAACGTCCTACCTCAAGATATAAATGGGAAAACCAAATCCTGTAACACATACAACGATTAGTAATGACCTAAATCACACTGTGTCCTGTGAATTTCCATAGCTGCGGGAAGTCGTTTGGGGGTGGGGGTGCTGCGTTTTTTTTCTTGCTGGAGGGGGGGACTGGACAAATCGTTTTGCCCATCCTGGCTCTGTAGACGGCTATATCGGTCCACTAATACAGGACTATTAAACTATTAAAGGCCCAGTGCACCACTTTTGTAAAAAATATATACTACTGGTCAAAAGTTTTAGAACACCTACTCATTCAAGGGTTTTTCTTAATTTTTACTGTTTTCTACATTGTAGAATAATAGTGAAGACATCACAACTATGAAATAACACATATGGAATCATGTAGTAACCAAAAAAGTGTTAAACAAATATATATGTTCTATATAAGTGTTTTAATCAAAAAAAAATATTATATTTGAGATTCTTCAAATAGCCACCCTTTGCCTTGATGACAGCTTTGCACACTCTTGGCATTCTCTCAACCAGCTTCATCTTGAATGCTTTTCCAACATCTTGAAGGAGTTCCCACATATGCTGAGCACTTGTTGGCTGCTTTTCCTTCGCTCTGTGGTCCAACTCATTCCAAACCATCTCAATTGACGCCAACAGAGATGGTCGCCTCGCTTCAGGTACTTAGGAAACTATGCAGTTATTTGTTTTTTTAATGTATTATTTCTTACATTGTTAGACCAGAAAATCTCAAGTGTTATTATATACAGCTGGGAAGAACTAGTGGATATAAAAGCGATGTCAACTTACCAACATTATGACCAGGAATACATCTTTCCCGAAGCGGATCCTTCGTTCGAACCTCCCCCCTGGACATGGGATCTTATCCCAGAGGCCGACCCAAAACAACGCGGTCGCCACAGGAGAGGCAGACGGAGCGGCCTACTGGTAAGACTCAGAAGGTGAGCAAACCATCCACCACTTCCGAGCATATTACTCGTCCAATCTCTAGATAACAAGGTGGACGAAATTAGGGCACGAGTTGCCTTCCAGAGAGACATCAGAGATTGTAACATTCCCTGTTTCACGGAAACATGGCTCACTCTGGATATGTTGTCAGAGTCAGTACAGCCACCCAGTTTCTTCATGTGTCGCGCCGACAGAAACAAACATCTCTCTGGTAAGAAGAAGGGTGGGGGTGTATGCCTTATGATTAACAACTCATGGTGTAATCACAACAACATACAGGAACTCAAATCCTTTTGTTCACCTGACCTAGAATTCCTTACAATCAAATGCAGACCACATTTTCTTCCAAGAGAATTCTCTTCGATTATAGTCACAGCCGTGTATATCCCCCCCAAGCAGATACCTCGTTGGCCCTGAAAGAACTTCACTGGACTCTTTGTAAACTGGAAACCATACATCATGAGGCTGCATTTATTGTAGCTGGGGATTTTAACAAAGCTAACCTGAGAACAACACTTCCTAAATTCTATCAGAATATCAAATGCGCGACACAAGCTGGTTGAATTCTGGATCATTGCTACTCTAACTTCCGCAGTGCATACAAAGCCCTCCCCCGCCCTGCATTCGACAAATCTGACCATGACCCAATTTTGTTGCTCCCAGCCTATAGATAGAAACTAAAACAGGTAACATCCGTGCTCAGGTCTATCCAACGCTGGTCTGACCAATCGGATTCCACGCTTCAAGATATTTTTGATCACATGGACTGGGATATGTTCCGGATAGTCTCAGACAAAAACATTGATGTACAGTAGCTTGCGAAAGTATTCACCCCTCTTGGCATTTTTCACATTTTATTGCCTTACAACCTGGAATTAAAATAGATTTTTGGGGGGGTTGTATCATTTGATTTACACAACATGCCTACCACTTTGAAGATGCAAAATATTAAGAAATAAGATTTTAAAAAGCTGAAAACTTGAGTGTGCGTTGACACGACTTCTGCCGAAGTTGGTCCCTCTCCTTGTTCGGGCTGTGTTCGGCGGTCGACGTCACCGACCTTCTAGCCATCATTGATCCATTTTTCATTTTTCATTGGTTTTGTCTTGTCTTCCTACACACCTGGTTCCAATCCCATCAATTGCATGTTGTGTATTTAACCCTCTGTTTCCCCTCATGTGCTGGTCGGAGATTGTTTGTTGTATGTAGGTGTTTATTGTTATTTCTGGTGGGCGACGGGTTTTGAACCCTCTATTTGCTATTTTGTATACTTTGGTTTTCGGAGGTTTTGATGTTTATTAAACAGCTCTGTTTTTACCAAGTTCATTCTCCTGCGCCTGACTTCCCTGCCACCAGCACACACCACATTATATGCGTAACTATTCACCCCCCAAAAGTCAATACTTTGTAGAGCCACCTTTTGCACCAATTACAGCTGCAAGTCTCTTGGGGTATGTCTCTATAAGCTTGGCACATCTAGCCACTGGGATTTTTGCCCATTCTTCAAGGCAAAACTTTTCCATCTCCTTCAAGGTGGATGGGTACCGCTGGTGTACAGCAAACTTTAAGTCATACCACAGATTCTCAGATCCCAGTCTCAAATCTCTGGAAGACTGAAACAGGTTTCCCTCAAGATTTTCCCTGTTTTTAGCGCCATCAATCATTCCTTCAATTCTGACCAGTTTCCAATGCCAATGAAAACATCCCCACAGCATGATGCTGCCAACACCATGCTTCACTGTGGGGATGGTGTTCTTGGTGGTGATGAAAGGGGTTAGACATAGCGTTTTCCTTGATGGCCAAAAAGCTCAATTTTAGTCTCATCTGACCCGAGTACCTTTTCCATATGTTTGGGAGTCTCCCACATGCCCTTTGGCAAACACCAAACGTGTTTTCTTATTTCTTTCTTTAAGCAATGGCTTTTTTTCTGCCCACTCTTCTGTAAAGCACAGCTCTGTGGAGCGTACAGCTTAAAGTAGTCATATGGACAGATACTCCAATCTCCGCTGTGGAGCTTTGCAGCTCCTTCAGGGTTATCTTGGGTCTCTTTGTTGCCTCTCTGATTAATGCGCTACTTGCCTGGTCCATGAGTTTTGGTGGGCGGTCCTTTCTTGGCAGGTTTGTTGTGGTGCCATATCCATTCCGTTTTTTAATAATGGATTGAATGGTGCTCCGTGGGATGTTCAAAGTTTCCGATTTAAAAAAAATAATCCAACCCTGATCTGTACTTCTCCACAACTTTGTCCCCTGACCTGTTTGGAGAGTTCCTTGGTCTTCGTGGTGCCGCTTGCTTGGTGGTGCCCCTTGCTTAGTGGTGTGGTAGATTCTGGGGCCTTTCAGAACAGGTGTATATCTACAGTGAAGTTGGAAGTTTACATACACCTTAGCCAAATACATTTAAACTCAGTTTTTCATCATTCCTGACATTTAATCAGAGTACAAATTCCCTGTCTTAAGTCAGTTAGGATCACCACTTCATTTTAAAAATGTGAAATGTCAGAATAATAGTAGAGAGAATGATTTATTTCAGGTTTTATATCTTTCATCACATTCCCAGTGGGTCAGAAGTTTACATACACTCAATTAGTATTTGGTAGCATTGCCTTCAATGCCTTTAAATTGTTTAACTTTGGTCAAACGTTTCGGGTAGCCTCCCACAAGCTTCCCACAATAAGTTTGTGAATTTTGTAGGCCTCCAAAGCACCCCCAAAACATGATGCTGCCACCCCCATGTTTTACGGTTGGGATGGTGTTCTTCGGCTTGCAAGCCTCCCCCTTTTTCCTCCAAACATAATGATGGTCATTATGGCCAAACAGTTCTATTTTTATTTCATCAGACCAGAGGACATTTCTCCAGAAAGTACGATCTTTGTCTCCATGTGCAGTTGCAAACCGTAGTCTGGCTTTTTTATAGCGTTTTTTGAGCACTGGCCTCTTCCTTGCTGAGTGGCCTTTCAGGTTATGTCGATATAGGACTCGTTTTACTGTGGATATAGATTATTTTGTACCTGTTTCCTCCAGCATCTTCACAAGGCCCTTTGCTGTTGTTCTGGGATTGATTTGCACTTTTCGCACCAAAGTACGTTCATCTCTAAGAGACAGAACGCGTCTCCTTCCTGAGCGGTATGCTGGCTGTGTGGTCTCATGGTGTTTATACTTGCATACTATTGTTTGTACAGATGAACGTGGTAACTTCAGGCGTTTGGAAATTGCTCCCAAGAATGAACCAGACTTATGGAGGTCCACAATTTTTTTCTGAGGTCTTGGCTGATTTATTTAGATTTTCACATGATGTCAAGCAAAGGGGCACTGAGTTTGAAGGTAGGCCTTGAAATACATCCACAGGTACACCTCCAATTGACTAAAATAATGTCAATTAGCCTATCAGAAGCTTCTAAAACCATGACATCATTTTCTGGAATTTTCCACACTGTTTAAAGGTGCAGTCAACTTTAGTATATGTAAACTTCTGACCCACTGGAATTGTGATACAGTGAATTATAAGTGAAATAATCTGTCTGTAAACAATTGTTGGAAAAAATTACTTGTGTCATGCACAAAGTAGATGTCCTAACCGACTTGCCAAAACTATAGTTTGTTAACAAGAAATTTGTGGAGTGGTTGAAAAATTAATTTTAATGACTCCAACCTAAGTGTATGTAAACATCCGACTTCAACTGTATTTAATGCATTAGAACCTTGTTGTAAGTCATGTTTAAATAATGTTTTGTTCATTTCCCTTTCCCTTAAAATAATTGTTTAATGGTGCCATTATGTCTAATATTCAATGCTACTTACTCTTATTTAAAAAAAACTTTGTCTAAGAATGACTCCTATGTCCCGGGGACAGTTCCCAGCAGTACTATAGCAACCAAGGCATCTGTATGGCCCTTTGGCCTCCTGCTTCCTTCCACATGCACTAATGTCTCTCTCAGTCTACTCACTGCACATTTAACTGCACTGTCAATGAAATATTAGCTGCGTGCTCAGCATGTACTGACAAAATCAATTTAAATCTTCTTCTGAAAGTAATTTAGTGGGATTCTCCTGGGTTGAAGACTTTACCTCCATGCGTTATTGTGATCCGGAGCGGCCACTCAAATACAGTAGATTATGTTACTCTGTAGTTTGGTTTACTACACGATTTTGGTTTCAGCAAGGTAGTTAAGTTCACGGTAAGTGAATAACTAACTCTTGATAAGGTAAGGTATCACTGCAGACATGTTAATGGCAGACCCACTCTTGCATGCAGCTTTACAGTAAGCATTGGGTCTTGTTCCTATGCCCGGTCCCTGCAATAACTGCAATTATCGATCATTGACTAACAGTGAAATGAATCTCCTTCTGAAGGATATACAGTTCAATTAGTTTCCCCGTAGAGCTTCACAAGTGCTTACAGTATCAACACCATGATGTGTTTACTCTGAAGGGCCTCTAGACCTCCCCTACTAGAGAGTCGGGGTCAGACTTGGACCAGAAATTGGCCCTGGTGTTTCTAACGCCACTCGTCCATTTTTCTTTTGTCCCCCGATTATTAGCTAAATAATGATCATTTAAAACAAATAAAAATTTTGACAAGCCCACTGAGCTGAAGATGGACCAGGGTCGTTCCACCCGGGAAAAACACAAGAAAGAGGTATGACACCCACCATCTCAGATTGTTCTAGAATTGTTTCTGTTGTTAGAAAAAAGATGGGATTAGCATTCCTGCAACATCACTGTGTTGAAATATAATTTAATCTCTTGATAAATTAAGCCAATTGATTGCACACCACATTTTCTTCATAGGATTCATATACAGTGGCAAGAAAAAGTATGTGAACCCTTTGGAAATACCTGGATTTCTGCATAAATTGGTTATAACATTTGATCTGATCTTCATCTAGGTCACAACAATAGACAAACACAGTCTGCTTAAACTAATAACACACAGACAATTATAGGTTTTCATGTCTTTATTGAACACACTGTGTAAACATTCACAGTGCAGGGTGGGAAAAGTATGTAACAGGTTGATCCTCCTTTGGCAGCAATAACCTCAACCAAACGTTTTCTATAGTTGCGGATCAGACCTGCACAACGGTCAGGAGGAATTTTGGACCATTCCTCTTTACAAAACTGTTTCAGTTCAGCAATATTCTTGGGATGTCTGGTGTGAACTGCTCTCTTGAGGTCATGCCACAGCATCTCAATCGGGTTGAGGTTAGGACTCTGACTGGGCCACTCCAGAAGGCGTATTTTCGTCTGTTGAAGCCATTCCGTTGTTGATTTTGCTTCTGTATTTTGAGTCGTTGTCCTGTTGCATCACCCAACTTCTGTTGAGCTTCAATTGGCGGACAGATAGCCTAACGTTCTCCTGCAAAATGTCTTGATAAACTTGGGAATTCATTTTTCCGTCGATGATAGCAAAGCTGTCCGGGCCCTGAGGCAGCAAAACAGCCTCAAACCATGACGCTCCCTCCACCATACTTTACAATTGGGATGAGGTTTTGGTGTTGGTGTGCTGTGGCTTCTTTTTATCCACACAGTGTTGTGTGTTCCCTCTAAACAACTCAACTGTAGTTTCATCTGTCCACAGAATATTTTGCCAGTAGCGCTGTGGAACATCCGGGTGCACTTTTGCAAACTTCAGATGGCAGCAATGTTTTTTTTTGGACAGCAGTGGCTTCTTCCGTGTTGTCCTCCCATGAACACCATTCTTGTTTAGTGTTTTATGTATCGTAGACTTGTCAACAGATATGTTCGCATGTTCCAGAGATTTCTGTAAGCCTTTAGCTGACACTCTAGGATTCTTCTTAACCTCATTGAGCATTCTGCGCTGTGCTCTTGCAGTCATCTTTGCAGGACGGCCACTTCTATGGAGAGTTGCAACAGTTCTGAACTTTCTCCATTTATAGACAATTTGTCTTAACATGGACTGATGAACATCAAGGCTTTTAGAGATACTTTTGTAACCCTTTCCAGCTTTATGCAAGTCTACAATTCTTAATCTTAGGTCTTCTGAGATCTCTTTTGTTCGAGGCATGGTTCACATCAGGCAATGCTTCTTGTGAATAGCAAACTCAAATTTTGTGAGTGTTTTTTATAGGGCAGGACAGCTCTAACCAACATCTCCAAACTCGTCTCATTGATTGAACTCCAGGTTAGCGGACTCCTGACTCCAATTAGCTTTTAGAGAAGTCATTAGCCTTGGGCTTCACATACTTTTTCCAACCTACACTGTGAATGTTTAAATTATTCATTCAATATAGACAAGAAAAATACAATAATTTGTGTGTTATTAGTTTAAACACACTATGTTTGTCTATTGTTGTGACTTAGATGAAGAACAGATCCAATTTGATGACCCATTTATACAGACATCCAGGTAATTCCAAAGGGTTCACATACTTTTTCTTGTCACTGTAATATTCAATAAATATAGTACCTAACATCCGATTTGGACCAAACTTTTTTCTAACAATGAGTTAGACATGAGGAATCAAAAAACATTGTCAAAAACCACACCCACACACCACGCCAGTCCCACACCAACAATGAGTATATACACTGCTCAAGAAAATAAAGGGAACACTAAAATAACACATCCTAGATCTGAATGAATGAAATATTCTTATTAAATACTTTTTTCTTTTACATAGTTGAATGTGCTGACAACAAAATTATCAATGGAAATCAAACTTATCAACCCATGGAGGTCTGGATTTGGAGTCACACTCGAAATTAAAGTGGAAAACCACACTACAGGTTGATCCAACTTTGATGTAATGTCCTTAAAACAAGTCCAAATGAGGCTCAGTAGTGTGTGTGGCCTCCACGTGCCTGTATGACCTCCCTACAACGCCTGGGCATGCTCCTGATGAGGTGGCGGATGATCTCCTGAGGGATCTCCTCCCAGACCTGGACTAAAGCATCCTCCAACTCCTGGACAGTCTGTGGTGCAACGTGGCGTTGGTGGATGGAGCGAGACATGATGTCCCAGATGTGCTCAATTGGATTCAGGTCTGGGGAACAGGCGGGCCAGTCCATAGCATCAATGCCTTCCTCTTGCAGGAACTGCTGACACACTCCAGCCACATGAGGTCTAGCATTGTCTTGCATTAGGAGGAACCCAGGGACAACCGCACCAGCATATGGTCTCACAAGGGGTCTGAGGATCTCATCTCGGTACCTAATGGCAGTCAGGCTACCTCTGGCAGGCACATGGAGGGCTGTGAGGCCCCCCAAAGAAATGCCACCCCCTCACCATGACTGACCCACCGCCAAACCGGTCATGCTGGAGGATGTTGCAGGCAGCAGAACGTTCTCCACGGCGTCTCTAGACTGTCACATCTGTCACATGTGCTCAGTGTGAACCTGCTATCATCTGTGAAGAGCACAGGGCGCCAGTGGTGAATTTGCCAATCTTGGTATTCTCTGGCAAATGCCAAACGTCCTGCACGGTGTTGGGCTGTAAGCACAACCCCCACCTGTGGACGTCTGGCCCTCATACCACCCTCATGGAGTCTGACCGTTTGAGCAGACACATGCACACTTGTGGCCTGCTGGAGGTCATTTTGCAGGGCTCTGGCAGTGCTCCTCCTGCTCCTCCTTGCACAAAGGCGGAGGTAGCGGTCCTGCTGCTGGGTTGTTGCCCTCCTACGGCCTCCTCCACGTCTCCTGATGTACTGGCCTGTCTCCTGGTAGCGCCTCCATGCTCTGGACACTACGCTGACAGACACAGCAAACCTTCTTGCGGCACACTCTCATTGATGTTCCATCCTGGATGAGCTGCACTACCTGAGCCACTTGTGTGGGTTGTAGACTCCGCCTCATGCTACCACTAGAGTGAAAGCACCGCCAGCATTCAAAAGTGACCAAAACATCAACCAGGAAGCATAGGAACTGAGAAGTGGTCTGTGGTTATCACCTCCAGAACCACACCTTTATTGGGGGTGTCTTGCTAATTCCCTATAATTTCCACCTGTTGTCTATTCCATTTGCACAACAGCATGTGAAATGTATTGTCAATCAGTGTTGCTTCCTAAGTGGACAGTTTGATTTCACAGAAGTGTGATTGACTTGGAGTTACATTGTGTTGTTTAAGTATTCCCTTTATTTTTTTAAGCAGTGTAGTATGTAGAGGGGTGGCAGATAGCCTAGTGGGTAGAATGTTAGGTCAGCAACCGAAAGGTTGCTAGATCAAATCCCCGAGCTGACAAGGTAAACAATCTGTCGTTCTGCTCCTGAACAAGGCGGTTAAACCCACTGTTTCCAGGCTGTCATTTTAAATAACAATTTGTTCTTATCTGACTTGCCTAGTTAAATATAATTTCTCTATGTATGACAAGTATTACAAAGAGGCTCTGAGAATTGTTTCGTCATCATATGCAATGTATTCTGTAAAAATGAATTTGGTGATGTTTTTTCCACAAAGTTTAGAGAAGTTATTAATTGAAGTTGTTAGGTTTACGTCCCATCCTCGATCCTGATATTAACAGGTTCTGACCACTAGATGGTACTGTTCCATGTGATTTTCCTTATCCCTGAACTCCAGACAATGGTACCAAATGTATCTGATTATTTGAAGGTGCAAGGTGCAAGGTGCAAGTTAATTCAATTGAATGACTTGATTAAACGTCTCCCTTAAAAAAAACAATGTTTTACTAGGTGTGTAGCCTAGTTCCCTGCGTTCCCTCCCACTCCTGCCCGACAGACAATGTGCTGTGTTCACCATACTCCTCTGCTGCAGTCACTGGCTCTTAATGGCCTCACAGCCATGAATATTAGATAAACTTTCCCTCGCCAGCAGAAAATGATGATGAGCTGTGATAAAATACACAGGCCGGCCAAGTGCTGAAAAAAACAACCTATAAAAAACACATCAATGTCCTATATTTTGAGGGTCCATGTTGTTGAGCTTGGTCTCTGTATTAGTAACTGACAATACAAACAATAGCCACAAAGTGAAAAAATTGTCTAGCCACCGGCGTGACTAAGTGTGTTTTTGCTCTGCCTAATGACACTGCGGACTCCAAGGCTCTTGGACAACTTCATCGTCAGTCATCTATTGAGATTCCTATGGGAGCCTCCCTCCTTATCGAGGTAATAATTCTGCAGCTGGGACACAGGCCATTACTAAAGCGGGGTGGGGAGAAGGGGGGGGGGATAAGAGAGCAAAAGATAAATTAGAGAGAGAGGGAGTCACACACATCTGCATCCTAAACCAAGGAACACCATTTGGTTTTCGCTCCTCTTGTCTTGGAACTCTTTCCTTTTGACTTAACCTCTAATTCAGGACCATTCAGGGTCATTCTTTTGGTGTATCACTGTGCCTGGTCTAGAGAGATGGATGTATGAGCGGATGGAAGTTACCTGCAACCACAAGCAGCCCAGAGAGTAGACTGTCTTCAGAGTGCTGGGTGTCTCTCACACGCTGAGGAGACATGGCGGGGGATATTGTGGTGGGGATTCTCTATAACTTAGTATTACCTCTTCTTCTGCTTGCAGGTAAGTTGACCTTTATTTTACTTTTTATTCTTATGGGGCTGGAAAAATGTACAGTAACAATTCAAGTGTCAGCCCCCAATGCAGAAGGACTGTGGATGTGTTAGTTATTGAGGTAATAGTAGTGACTTTTACAGTTACATTGAGAGATTCTACCTTTTTAAAGTGATCTAATAACATTGCTACAAGCACCATTTTGGATGCTTTCAGGAAAACACTTATTTTTTTTGGGAGACATGTTTCGGGGAATATGCAGATGAATCAATTATGTCTTGTTTCCCCTGATGGTAATTCTTTGACTGGACACAGAAACATTGTATATTGTGATCATGCAGCAATTGAGTAACTTGTGCTGTAAAACTGTAATGGGGAATACAATGTTTAAGTTGTTTGTCACGGTCTTCCTCCTCTTCATCTGAAGAGGAGAGGCGAGAAGGATCAGAGGACCAATATGCGGCGTAGTATGTGTTCATAGTGAATTTTAATAAAGAGAACACTGAACACTATACAAAAGAGTAACAAAAAACAATAAACCAAATACGACCGTGAAGCTACAAATCAGACCTGTGCTGACACAAGCCGCTAACATAGACAATCACCCACAAACAAACAGTGCAACCCAGGCTACCTAAGTATGATTCTCAATCAGAGACAACTAATGACACCTGCCTCTGATTGAGAACCATACTAGGCCGAAACATAGAAATCCCAAATCATAGAAAATCAAACATAGACTGCCCACCCAACTCACGCCCTGACCATACTAAATAAATACAAAACAAAAGAAATAACGGTCAGAACGTGACATTGTTGAATAGTATGTTTATTGTATTGTAAAATTTAAGACATATTTTACATGTTTAGGTGTCATTACATTCAGTAAGTATTCCAATTTTCTAGTTCAGAATTAAGTAAAGAAAATCAAGATTTCAAGTAAATTCAATAAGCGAAAAAATACAATTATCGTTCAATTATGCTTTCCTTCATTTGAGTGTTTTGTGTTGGTAAAAGATTGAGAAAGTTAAAACCATGACCCGTGATTTTGTTGTCAGTTTCATTGCCATTGTTGGTCCAAGAAGCCACACAGTTTTTTCTTTTTAGCTGCTAACTTGTTTACTGTGTGATGGAGTTTTGTTCAGTCCAACACTAATGCATTTTGAATTAGCAGGTGCAATGGATCATAGTATTTTATTACCAATGCCTTGTCTCTTTGATGGATAATACTGTGGGCTATTTGTTTCTAGCAGGTCTTCTTCATCTGTATTTATTTGGATTTTCAGTAGGACAGACTCAACATAATGAAAAATCTCATAAAATACAGCATCAAGGACAAGAAATGAAAATCATACCTCGATATTATATTCAGATTAACTTCAATGTAAAATCATTGTTTTCTCTCCACAGCGTCATCATTCCGGTACAATGGTCTGTCTGTGGTGTATTTCCTTTTCTTTCTCACCCTTCCCCTGCTGCCAAACCCCTCTCTCACCACCATGCAAGGTAAGACTTCAGAGGAACACCACCAGCTTGGAAATGGCACCCCTACAGTAGTAGACAATAAAGAATAGGGTGGATTTTATTCTAAGCTACAAGGCCCTCTCTGTTTGAATGTTTGCTAATAAACACGGACCCTGTGTTTTTTCAAAATAGTGTTAATCAAGGCCATGACATTTAATGCTGATGATGTTTGATTTCAGCCATGGAATGTGGGAACTGACGACCACTGATGGTGTGTGTGTGTGCGTGCGTGCGTGCACGCGTGTGATTCATCAACTCATTTTGATCAACATACAACATGTCCATTCTATTTTAGATTGATCAATAAGGTTGCTGAATTAAAGGATTGGTCATGTACTTTGTAAAGGGATGTGGCCTGTATGGTCTTATCTATTATGTATAACCTAGTAATTATATAGTCGAATTAAAAGTTGTGGTGTCAGCTCTTGTAAAATGGTTTTCTTGCATGCTGGACTTTTCTCTTCAATTCCTCGTAGAACCTTATCCATCTCTTCGTCTCGCTAATATGATATCACCCCTGGCTTGAGTGGCCACTCAAGCCAGGGGTGATATCATATTAGCGAGATGGTGCAGAGATTAAACACATCATGCTGAAGCAGAATTGACCGGCATTTACTTGAGAGGGCAGAAATTAAGAAAAGCTTTTTAGTAAAAGCATGGCATCAGAAAGAATTCAGACCCCTTCCCTTTTTCCACATTTTGTTACATTACAGCCTTGTTTTAAAATTGGTTAAAAAAGTAAAAAACAGAAATACCTTATTTACAGAAGTATTCAGAACTTTTGCTATGAGACTCGAAATTGAGCTCAGGTGCATCCTGTTTCCATTGATCATCCTTGAGATGTTTCTACAACTTGATTGGAGTCAACCTGTGGTAAATTCAATTGATTGGACATATTTTTGGAAAGGCACACACCTGCCTATATATGGTCCCACAGTTGACAGTGCATGTCAGAGCAAACACCAAGCCATGAGGACGAAGGAATTGTCTGTAGAGCTCCGAGACAGGATTGTGTCGAGGCACAGATCTTGGTAAGGGTACCAAAAAATGTCTGCAACATTGAAGGTCCCCAAGAACACAGTGGTATCCATCATTCTTAAATGGAATAAGTTGGAACCACCAAGACTCTTCCTAGAGCTGGCTGAGTCTTATCAGGAAAACTAACCAATCGGAGAAGGGCCTTCGTCAGGGAGGTGACCAAGAACCCGATGGTCACTATGACAGAGCTCAAGAGTTCCTCTGTGGAGATGAGAGAACCTTCCAGAAGGACAAACATCTCTGCAGCACTCCACCAATCAGACCTTTATGGTAGAGTGGCCAGACGGAAGCTACTCCTCAGTAAAAGGCACATAAAGGACTGTCAGACCATGAGAAAAAGATCCTCTGGTCTGATGAGACCAAGATTGAACTCTTTGGCCTGAATACCAAGCGTCACGTTTGTAGGAAACCTGTAACCATCCCTACCATCCATGGTGGTGGCAGCATCATGCTGTGGAGATGTTTTTCAGCGGCAGGGACTGGGAGACTAGTCAAGATCAAGGGAAAGGTGAACGGCGCAAAGTACAGAGAGATCCTTGATGAAAACATGCTTCAGAGCGCTCAGGACCTCAGACTGGGGCGAAGGTTCACCTTCGCAACAGGACAATGACCCTAAGCACACAACCAAGAAGTGGCTTTGGAACAAGTCTCTGAATGTCCATGAGTGGCACAGCCGGAGCCCGGACTTGAACCCGAGCGAACATCTCTGGATAGACCTGAAATTATCTGTGCAGCAACGCTCCACATCCAACCTGACAGAGCTTGAGAGGATCTGCAGAGAAGACTGGGAGAAACTCCCCAAATACTGAATACTTACATAAATGCATTTTAGTTTTTTTAATAAAAAAAAAACTGCAATCATTTCTACAAACCTGTTTTTGTTTTGTCATTATGGGGTATTGTGTGTAGATTGATGAGGAAAAAAATATTTAATTTTAGAATAGGGCTGTAATGTAACAAAATGTGGAAAAAAGTAAAAGGGTCTGAATCCTTTCTGAATGCACTGTAGAACGTTTCAAAATACAGAAAGTGTCACATGATGTGTTTTGTATCATATGATGCAAAACGCCAGTGATGGAAATAGTACTCTTTGTCATACTTGAGTAAAAGTTAAAAAGTTAAATTAAATGCTATATCAAATTCATTACATTATGCAAACCAGAGGGCAAGATTTTCTTGTTTTTAAAATGTACAGACAGACAGAGGTCCACTTCAACACTCAGACGTCATTTACCAAAGCAGTAGTTGTTTATAGTGAGTCTGACAGACCGGAGGCAGTTGGGATGACAGCAGGTTATATGGATAGGTGTGGGAGTTAGGCCATTTTGCTGTCCTGCCTGAGCATGCGAAACCTAACTATTATTTTGTACATATTTTCTTTAGGAATGTAGTGCAGTAAAAGTAAAAGTTGCAAATACAAATAGTAAAGTAAAGTACCACAAAAAACGATATAGTTACTTTACATTTTCCTTTAAATACAAGTGTTTTCTTTTTGATTAAGTTTGTTCTGATGTTCAGGCGAATCCAGTTCCATGTTGGCTACTTTAGTAGACTCTTGATCACAGAAACTGCTTGTAAGGCACAAAGGGCTCTATTTTCAGGAGGCGCAAGTGTCAAACGCCGGTTAGTTTGCAGTTTCGTCGTGTAAAAACTGGCGCACTGGCATTTTCCACTCCTTATGCCAGGCTCGGCAATTTACCTGTCTAACATTAGCCACTTGCGCTGGGGTGGCAATATTTGAGGTGTGTCCTTAAAAACAACCGCAACGTGGCATTTTCCTGCAGCGTCAAAGGGACGTTTTAAAACCAACCAAAGCAGGTCTTAACAGTAACGCAGTTGCTAATGGCATAGATTTTGAGAGTAGAAGCGCAGCCGTGATGCACAGTGCGCTTGGAATGAGAGGTGTACCTTTTGCACCGTGAATCTGGTATTAAGCAACATTAAAAAAAAACATTTGCATTCCCCCATTTAATTTAATTAGATATAAAAACCAAGCATTAATCAAAGCAGGTTAACAACTTGGCATAGGGGCGTCTTTTTTTCAATCCTGGCCATGCATTAGTCAAGTAGCCTATAAATAAAGGGGTTTTAAATGGTCTACTGAGTGTGCCTTGTCCTCGTGCTTTTTATGCTTCACAATTCACATAACTGCATAGTTAATTTCGCTGGTTCAATTAGACAATCCATCCCCATTTTCAAAAAGCACCACTCGTTCGATTATCAAAGACACGCTCCTGCAAACTACTCTGTATAATGCCATATCAACAGCGGATTTTTTTTTTGAATGTGCCTCGCACATAGGCAGTGAATGATACAATTGACAGGAGCCTAGTATTTTGTATAGACATGCGTGTGCACACACTGCCATGGCCGCATTCTATATAGCAATATTTCTGTTGTTCTAAAAAAAGATAGCTTGTTTTTCGTTTCATTTGATTAAAAACCAAGCATAAGCCTCTCCCCTCAATTAAGGCGTTTTTTTTTTACCAGCCCAACGCATTCGCCAAATAGCAGCCTATCAATAAATGGTTTGTCTCATGAGACTGCTTTGAAATAAATATTAATCACCAAAGCTTTATTAAAATATCAAGTTTGGGAGCAGAAAAACAGTGAGTGGACTTCCCCCTTTTTAATCATTATTTTTTTTGGACGTGCGTAAAACCCCCTCCGTTTATCCATATGCCCATCATGAAATGATGGGATGAGGGATGAAATGTTGCGGGTGACCCTCATATTTAGAAGCAAAAGTAAGGAGCCTTGCACGAGCCTTGGCTTGTGCGAGCCAGAGTCATATTTAGAAACATTTATGTGATTTTCCTGCAACATTAGCTTGTTTCCCATTTAATTGGATTAAAAACCTAAATATAATATATATTTCCATATTGAAGCCATGCACAGCTCACTCTCTGTAAGTATAGAGACAAATGGGATCTGCATTGCAGCAGTAGACTCCACCACTATCCTCAGCCATTAAGATAGGGGGGAAATGGAGTAGAAAAAGGCCATAAAAAGTAACATCCATCCATATGGATGATAACAGACTGTCTGATCTGAATGCTTTGTATGTGTCTTTGACATGTTGAAAGGAAGAAATATGTTTTGTTTCTCCAAAAAAAGGAACACATTATTTTTGACCTCTGTTAATCTGTGTTTCTGGTCTTGTATTTCGAAAGGAAAAACAGGGAAGTTCCTGCTGCTCATCTGTTCTACCAGCGTGACGTTTCTGGCTCTCCAGTGTTTCATGCAGATCACTTTTGCCTACGTACCTCAGAATGGTAAGATAACACCAGCCTCTATCAGCTCACGAAGCCACTAACAACAGACTACTCAGAGATGCTGCGGAACACCGCCCAAAATAGAGGCCGAAGAAGTTTGTTTAAGCATTTCAATACACGAAGAGTATGATGAACGTATTACTTACTCATTCAATGAACATTTGATGAGGGTGGATGTTGCTTTGGCATTTTGCTGATACGACTAAACTTGATCTTCTGTCTGAAATATTTGTGTTGTTCAACAGAGAACGAATATTGGGAAAATGTTCTCTACCATTTGGGCATTGTACGGTAGGGCCACATTTTGTTGACTTTTTTAAAGCAGACTATGGTGGTGTTTCTAATGCAGGTGTTGTTCATCAGATTGTCTTGTGTTCTGTCCCCAGGTTCAGTTTGGTGGATGCAGGGAACACTTTGCGTCTCTTAGCCCCTGATCTGGGGCTCTTCCTGTCTGGGCTCTTCATACTCTGCCTGGTCAAGAAGCTGCTGTGCCCCGCGCCACAACTTAATGTCCACGAGAACTGCATCAAACCCTCTGACCCTGAGGTATCCACATGGCCAATTTCATCTGCCACTTTTGTTCAATTCACAGCATAGTTTTACCATTATTGTTTTACCTGAGAGCTTTAGAAAAGTACATCATACATGGTGAAATGTTGTAAAGGATTTCAAGAATGTGAAGGTAGGGTGCCTCACCTTCTCACACAGTATGTCAGCACCTCTACTCTAGTGGTTTGCACCTCTACTCTGATGGTCCTCCATCAGCTTGAATCTGTTAGAAAGTCAAATTGTGTTATGAAACAACACCAACTTCTTGTCCACCAAACTTGTGCTCTTTTGACAAAGCAGGATGTGGAGATGTCCGACTCAGAGTCTGAAGTCGAAAGTGATGTCACAGATGGCTCGTCCTGTGACAGCTCAGATGAAATCACAGCGGCGCCGGTAACCCCTCCTCAGTTTGTCCAGAAGTTCATTGCATTTGCCCTTGGACTGCGCCTCTTGCTGTCCGCCATCATGAACACAGCAGGGAAAGTAGTGGTCACCATACTACTGGGGCTGGCAGGTACATCTCAAAAGGCTGCCACTTTGGACTCTCATGTATTTGTCTTGCATGCCAGACTTAAAGTCTTGCATTGGCTCAGCTTTCTCTGCTGTCCAGCTCAGCCAAAATAAGACACTATCTGCTCCCGCACAGTACTATAATCTTCTCTTTTCTCCCCTTGACTGGTCCTCTTCCCCTTGTACCAGGCATCGCCCTACCCTCCCTGACTTCGGCAGTGTATTTCGGGACATTCCTGGGCCTGGTGTGGTGGTGGGTGTTTCTCCGCTCCCTCAGCCTGCTGTTTTTCAGTACCCTCTGCGTGATGATGGCTATATTCAGCGCTGGTCACCTGCTGTGCCTCTACCTGTACCAGCTTCCCCTGGCCCAACAGATCGTACCCCCACAGGACATCTACGCCAGGTAGGGTCACGGGACCAGGATGTAGCAACGCTGGACACTGGCTGGATGCTGACTGTGCAGATACACACTGTCCTTTTAACCATATTGGTTTGCTGGCTGAAAAACCAGATTGTAGTTATTCACACTTGTCGAAATACCAAATAATTACACACTCTATTACACTGGACACAGGCATATACAAATCATTGTTAATTAATTGTCATAAACTAATACATGCCCGTCTTCCAATTTCAGTATATACTTGATCTATCTACTGTGAATGTTGTTTGTATACCAATCTGGTCTATCCAGAACTAAAGTCTTGCGTAATTAGTCAGATGCTCGATTAAGTTCTGAGTCTATATGTAGTAAGAGAAGAGATCAGAACCGGAACAAAGAGCAAACAAGTTTATGGGCCAAATGTCCACTCCCCTTCCAAAATTTGAAAGATGCTAACGCCTGGGAAATCGTGATTTGTCCGAAGCACCGGAACTAATACTGCTCGTTATCTCACGCATTCCGTTGTATCGTGAGAGATCTACGGTCCCATTTTTGTTTACGTGGTCTGTCCCAAGAGATTAATCGCCCTCTGGTTTTGTTCAGGCTGTTTGGTATGACAGCGTTCATCCGGACCAATGAGACTGAGCCATACAGTCTGGGTCTGCAGGCAGATGTCAGCTGGCCTGTCTTCATCAACCCCATGGTGCTGCTGCTCCTCTATTACACAATGGTGGCTTTGCTGCACAAGTGGGTCTACATCCCTGAAGAAGAGGTACTTTACCTAGACTGAGACTCTAATGCAACTAAGACCTTCATAGTGAATAGCTGCATCTGAAATTGAACCCTATTCCCTATATAGTGCACTACTGTAAATGGGGTAGGGCTTTATATAGTGAATAGGGTGCCATGTCAGACGCTGTCAATGTCTTGTGGATTAAATCAAACTTTGCTGGTTTATCCTTTGTTGGAAGTGTTAAGTGTGTCAGCCATTTCATGGTGCTGTCTGTGTATTTCTGCTAGGATACTCTGGTGAAGTCTGAGAGTCCAGTAGAAATCCCAGAGGATCCCCCCAGCTTCTCCAAGATCTTATTCATCTCAGGAGACAGATTGGAGGTCTTGAAATCTACTACAGTTCTATTTTTCTTCTACATTCTCCTGTAGTTTTACCATCATGATTTTCTTCTATTTTCAGATTTCTGGAACAATTGTATTTTTTATTTTGCAGCTACTGACCAGTACGGATGAGGAAACTTACATGCCAGATGAGGAGGTGCAGGAGGTACATTCTGCTCTCCCAATGTGTTGTCATAACTACCTTAACGGGACGTTACATGTCTGGTTAGACACCGTACATTCGGTGCGCATCACTTTTCTTCAAAGCCAAAATTCCTAAGCACACTGTTTTTCCTCTGCAGCCAATGGTCTTACTGATGAGCAGCTCATGGCATGATCTGAGAGGTCAGGAGATGGGGTTACTGCTGGGAGGGCCAGGGGCAGGGTATGCAAACTGCCACCCTCCACCACAATATGAAGGAATAGACTTGTCACCCTCACAAGGTATGTACCTGCCAGACTTGCCAATGTCCAAGTCAAATCTACTCCAGGGTCCATTATTTGGTAGAATTACCACAATGTTAGGTTATAGACGAAAGGTTTGACTTATGGGAAGTCTTTTTTTTATCCACCTGGATATTTTGATGTTACCCAGTCATGAATATATGGTAGGAATTGAATATTGAATACATCTTCATCACTAGTGTAGAAACTGATACAACATATCCTTAAAATATGACAATTATATGGTATAACAACTTTCCTAAACTCCATCTTCTGCTGTTTTCCTCTCTCAGAGTCGGAGGAGGTTGAAGAGAAGGAGAGGAGGAGTGAGGTGTCTATGAGGGAGGAGAGGAGTGAGGTGTCTATGAGGGAGGGATGGAGTGAGGTGTCTATGAGGGAGGAGAGGAGTGAGGTGTCTATGAGGGAGGAGAGGAGTGAGGTGTCTATGAGGGAGGGGAGGAGTGAGGTGTCTATGAGGGAGGGGAGGAGTGAGGTGTCTATGAGGGAGGGATGGAGTGAGGTGTCTATGAGGGAGGAGAGGAGTGAGGTGTCTATGAGGGTTGAGAGGAGTGAGGTGTCTATGAGGGAGGAGAGGAGTGAGGTGTCTATGAGGGAGGAGAGGAGTGAGGTGTCTATGAGGGAGGGGAGGAGTGAGGTGTCTATGAGGGAGGGATGGAGTGAGGTGTCTATGAGGGAGGAGAGGAGTGAGGTGTCTATGAGGGAGGAGAGGAGTGAGGTGTCTATGAGGGAGGGGAGGAGTGAGGTGTCTATGAGGGAGGAGAGGAGTGAGGTGTCTATGAGGGAGGGGAGGAGTGAGGTGTCTATGAGGGAGGGGAGGAGTGAGGTGTCTATGAGGGAGGGGAGGAGTGAGGTGCCTATGAGGGCGGGGGGTAGTGGGGTGTCTATGAGGGAGGGGAGGAGTGAGGTGTCTATGAGGGAGGGGATGAGTGAGGTGTCTATGAGGGAGGGAATGAGTGAGGTGTCTATGAGCGAGGAAGAGAATGGCCCCAGTGGACTGGCTGTGTTTGGCCTGTTCATCATGAAGCACAGCTACATCAGCGCACTCATCATCATGATGGTAAAGCACTTCCTTTCCACAATGCTATTAAAGTTTTGGTGTAGACATTAGTCATTCAACAATTAACTCTCTGAAAACAATTCCTTTAAAAGTCTAACTGAATAGAGCTACGTTACCTTCACATTACCTTGCAATCTTTAAACATGAACATGGGTATGACTATAAGATGTGTGGCATGCCTCCTGTGTTCCTTCAACCACTCAGGTGTGGAGCATCACCTATAACAGCTGGCTGACGTTCGCCCTGCTGGTGTGGTCGTGTGTGATCTGGATGATGCGTGACCGTCGGCGCTACGCCATGATGAGCGCTCCCTTCCTGGCGGTGTACGGCACCTTGCTGTTGCTGCTCGCCTTCCTGAGCGGCCTGAGGCTGCGGCGGGATGAGCTGTACCCTGGCCTGCCACATGCCATGCTGGTGGACTTTGACATGGCCATCTACCCAGCACCCTGCATCCACCTGGGAGGCAAGGTGTTGTACACCTTCAGCTTTTGGCTGCTGTTCAGGCAACAACAGAAGGAGAAACAGAAAGAGCAGGATCTCAAGGAGTCTGACGAGTCTCTGGAAGAAGTGAAAGTACTCCCATGTATGGACTCCTCTCTTTATATGCACCCTTTATGGCTTTACATTGATAAAGTCACGTTCTCGAAATCAGTTACGATGCATTAGAAATGGATGTGATATTAGTCCTAGGTGTTTATAACAAGCTTCACTTAACAGTGCTCTCTAACTCATAGGTGTTTGAACCTTGGCACAGGTACGGTGACATGTTCTACATTGTGCTCCTCCTCTCCCTCAGCGGATGAAGATGAAACCTCTCCCATAATGGAGATGCTGGGTTCAGCGGTCAAAGGAAACCTGGTGAAGTACTGGATCCTGTTCTGCTGCTCCATGTTCTTTGTGGTCAGCTTCTCCGGGAAGGTGATGGTCTACAAGATCCTCTACATCGTGCTGTTCCTCTTCTGTGTCGTCCTCTACCAGGTGGGCCTCATATATATGACTCCTAGAGAGTGTTGTGGTGTATGTCAGTGGTGATGTGTATGCTGCACATGATATACAATGTACCGTACAACTTTACTGTCCATGTTCCAGGGAACAACGGATATTACTGAACTCCTCCAGATTGCACACATCTCAGGGTGGCCGGTAGGCTAGCAGTTAAGAGCGTTGGGCCCGTAACCGAAAGGTCGAATCCCCGAGCCGACAGGTGATACATCCGTCGTTGTGCCCTTGAGCAAGGAACGTAACCCCAGTTGCTCCTGTACGTCGCTCTGGATAAAAGTGTGCGTGGTAAATCACACGGTAAATCACACATACGAGACGCTATAAACAGTCGGATGTTTTTCAGAAGGGAAGGGAGAGAGAAACAAATGTACTCTGTGAAAGATACGATTGTGTCAAACAAACAATCATAGTGGCTGTGGAATAGTTTCGTTCAATAGCTATATTAGTGGGTTTACCCGAAAGATTAATCCGACTCTGAATATGCAACTATCTTATCACTGACCTCACTATCGGTATGACACGTTTACCGCCCGGCCTTACGGCCAAGACCTCAACAACAGCCAAAGGCTCTAAACTCTTATCAATAGAGCTTCCGTTATGAATATTGATCCGACCTCGTAAACACAGACACAAAACATTTCCGCGGCCATTTTCCTGGTTTCCCTCGCCGTCTGGTATTTCCGCTGACCTTTCAGCGCTGACCACTTACCTAATGGCCGAGCTACGACCTCACAGCACACACACTGTCAGAAAGCCAATATGAACCTGCCGTTTATCAGTGCCAGCAGCACCAGTGTTTCACACACTGTCTGACTGAGGGGAAATAAACAGCAATTGTGTAAAAGACGTAGGTGTTCTTACGTAAACAAATGTTGAATTTGAAATGAACATTTCAAGACACTGATGATAGATGGGCTCCTGAGTGGCGCAGCGGTCTAAGGCACTGCATCTCAGTGCTTGAGGCGTCACCACAGACACCCTGGTTCGAATCCAGGCTGTGTCACGACCGGCTGTGGTTGGGCGGCGCACAATTGTGTCCCAGTGTCGGCCGGGTTTCGGCCGGTGTAGGCTGTCATTGTAAATCAGAATTTGTTCTTAACTGACTTGCCTAGTTTAATAAAGGTTAAATAAAAATAGATTCTTGTGAAAAGGCAACTTGTTTTGTGGTCGCCTGTTGTCATATGAAATTTGTAACATATTTGTAACACCTTTGATTATTGGTATACCAAAAATCCTGGGGAGCAATATTAACAGTAAAATAACAGTAAAATACATTATTTTATAAAGATCAACCTAACCCTCTGATTTCCCTTGGTTACTAGACACATTTCATAGTGATTTGACCTGATTAGCATCATGGGATCTACAGTGCCTTGCGAAAGTATTCGGCCCCCTTGAACTTTACGACCTTTGCCACATTTCAGGCTTCAAACATAAAGATATAAAACTGTATTTCTTTGTGAAGAATCAACAACAAGTGGGACACAATCATGAAGTGGAACGACATTTATTGGATATTTCAAACTTTTTTAACAAATCAAAAACTGAAGAATTGGGCGTGCTAAATTATTCAGCCCCCTTAAGTTAATACTTTGTAGCGCCACCTTTTGCTACGATTACAGCTGTAAGTCGCTTGGGGTATGTCTCTATCAGTTTTGCACATCGAGAGACTGACATTTTTTCCCATTCCTCCTTGCAAAACAGCTCGAGCTCAGTGAGGTTGGATGGAGAGCATTTGTGAACAGCAGTTTTCAGTTCTTTCCACAGATTCTCGATTGGATTCAGGTCTGGACTTTGACTTGGCCATTCTAACACCTGGATATGTTTATTTTTGAACCATTCCATTGTAGATTTTGCTTTATGTTTTGGATCATTGTCTTGTTGGAAGACAAATCTCCGTCCCAGTCTCAGGTCTTTTGCAGACTCCATCAGGTTTTTGGCTCCATCCATCTTCCCATCAATTTTAACCATCTTCCCTGTCCCTGCTGAAGAAAAGCAGGCCCAAACCATGATGCTGCCACCACCATGTTTGACAGTGGGGATGGTGTTCGGGGTGATGAGCTGTGTTGCTTTTACACCAAACATAACGTTTTGCATTGTTGCCAAAAAGTAAAATTTTGGTTTCATCTGACCAGAGCACCTTCTTCCACATTTTTGGTGTGTCTCCCAGGTGGCTTGTGGTAAACTTTAAACAACACTTTTTATGGATATCTTTAAGAAATGGCTTTCTTCTTGCCACTCTTCCATAAAGGCCAGATTTGCGCAATATACGACTGATTGATGTCCTATGGACAGAGTCTCCCACCTCAGCTGTAGATCTCTGCAGTTCATCCAGAGTGATCATGGGCCTCTTGGCTGCATCTCTGATCAGTCTTCTCCTTGTATGAGCTGAAAGTTTAGAGGGACGGCCAGGTCTTGGTAGATTTGTAGTGGTCTGATACTCCTTCCATTTCAATATTATCGCTTGCACAGTGCTCCTTGGGATGTTTAAAGCTTGGGAAATCTTTTTGTATCCAAATCCGGCTTTAAAGTTCTTCACAACAGTATCTCGGACCTGCCTGGTGTGTTCCTTGTTCTTCATGATGCTCTCTGCGCTTTTAACGGACCTCAGAGACTATCACAGTGCAGGTGCATTTATACGGAGACTTGATTACACACAGGTGGATTGTATTTATCATCATTAGTCATTTAGGTCAACATTGGATCATTCAGAGATCCTCACTGAACTTCTGGAGAGAGTTTGCTGCACTGAAAGTAAAGGGGCTGAATAATTCTGCACGCCCAATTCTTCAGTTTTTTATTTGTTAAAAAAGTTTGAAATATCCAATCAATGTCGTTCCACTTCATGATTGTGTCCCACTTGTTGTTGATTCTTCACAAAAAATACAGTTTTATATCTTTATGTTTGAAGCCTGAAATGTGGCAAAAGGTCGCAAAGTTCAAGGGGGCAGAATACTTTCGCAAGGCACTGTATGTTACGATTCCTCAGATCCGTTGTGACGTGTGGAGGCGAGTGCTGAAGTACTTCTGGGCGGTGGTGGTGGGCTACTCCATGGTGGTCCTGATTGCCATCTACATGTACCAGTTCAAGACTGTCTCTGGCCTGTTCAGACAGATCATGGGCATGTCTGAGGAAGGGTGAGTGGGCATGGTGGCACCGTGGCCAACCCTGTACATTCACAACGCTGCTTATGCCTCCATATTGTTGTAGTCATCCCAAGACTCTGATGTACTACATTGTTAATTGATTGATTCATTGATTCATTGGCGCAAAATTACTCATATCTTGTACCCTATGTCTAGAATTCTCCCTGATGGTCCATGGCTAAGGAACATTTGCGATTCACAGTGTCTTTGCATGAGTTATTCTTATACAGATGTAGTAGGATCTTAATTTTATCACTATTTTGTTGCTGCGATTTTTCCTGCATGGCAGGAAATGCAAATTTGTGGTGTATTTTAGTTTTAAAAAGGATTCTTTTAAGTTTGTCAGACTTGACTTTAAAGAAAAATGTATCAACCCCTACCAAAAAGTGTCCACATAATCCACATAATAATTCACATTTGCTGTTGTAGCAAACTGGCTCAAAATTAAGATCCTACATCTGTTCGCTCAGTGCTGTCCCTGTCCCGCTCTGTCCTCTAGTCTGCGTGATCTCGGGTTGGAGCAATATGATACTGTGGAGCTGTTTGCTCGTATCCTCCTCCCTGCAGCCTTCCTATTGGCCTGCATCCTGCAGCTACACTACTTCAACCAGGACTTCCTGGATCTCACCAACCTGGATAACGTACCTGTCCACCACGGACCAACCAGGTGGGACAGCTTACCTGATCGCAACCACTGGGATAATGTGCTTTATATCAGGGAGGAGGGAAATATTAGTCAATTGAGTGTTTCTCTCGTGTCAACTGGTATTTTTAGAGACATACATTTTCTTAATAAAAAGAAAATATGTACAATGGCGGTGTAGGCTGCTGAGGGGAGGACTGCTCATAGTAATGTCTGGAACGGTATCAAACCGCTCCAGCCATTAGCACGAGCCCGTCCTCCCCAATTAAGTCGCCACCAACCTCCTGTGCTGCAGAGAGATATTGAACATTTTGATCTGATTGGTCCCAAAAAAATGGTGTAATACATGCTGGGGTGTTCTTTCCTTTTTGGGGGGAAAAACAAGCTGTCTGTCATTCTCCACCCATCTCCTCTATGTTGTTGTGTCTCATCCGTTCTGTCCATCTCTTCACCCAGAGAGGAGGAGCTGAGGAACTCCGTCAATGTGATAGCTGACATGTAAGAGCTGTATTTTTGTCTCCGTGGACGGCATGCTTCACACAGTGGATTGCTCAGAGTTTGAGTCATCTTAAACAACCGTAGTTAGGCAAAAGCAAAGCAAGGAGTGTAAAAATAGGTTCCTCTCATGGTATGATAACATGTCGGCGCCGGCGAAAGCAGCACCCTTTGAGCGTACAGATATATCATTTCATTCCATCCGCCCGTCATGAATTCGGAGTCATTTAAAATACGTCTTTTTCAGATCATTTCATGGAATGGATTTCTACCACTGTAAGTGCAGTGTTTAACTGGTGTTTGTTTTTCCTCAGAATGAAAGAAAACGTTGAAAAGTTACAGAAACGGTACGTTCTTCATACACTTTCTTCCTCTACGTGGATGAAAACAGACCATGTATTGCATCACATATATATATAATGTTGTCATACCGTATAATGTATTAAAATGACTACATCCACGATGGACTTGCCTACCCTCTTTCTGCTAGGATGGCGAAGGAGCAGAGCGAGCAGATGAGTGGGGAGTCGGAACGTGTGGGGAGTCAGGACACGTTGGAGAATGATGGACTGTCTGCCTCATCAGAGAAACCCGAGGAGGAGCAGGGGGGAACAGGTGTGTGCCACTGAGATCCTGAGATTCCGATTCGAATTTACTGTACGAAAAGTACATTTTAACAGCACAACGACAGTACAAGCAAAACACACCACATAAACAAAAGTCTGGGAAATCTAGCACAGCATTTCAGATCTCATATCTGACCTTATATCTGACCTTGAGTCTGATGTCCTTTTTGTGTCTGTCAGTTCCCCCAGAGGAGCGTCTGACCCAGTGGGGGTTGATTGTGGACCGGGCCAGCCTGCTGCTGTTCCAGGCTCTGGCTCTCTTCCAGCGGGCTCAGGAGATGGGCTGGAGACTGCTGGAGGTTCACAGCCTCAAGATTGTTTCCACTGGCATCATCTGGGTGTCCCTACAAGAGGTCAGATGTCTTTATGTGACCCTTGAACTCCACATTCTCATTGTACCGTGACCCCATTTATAGTACCTTCTATATTGTATTTACTGCATTTACACTGCCCTGATTTTCACCACCTAATATGTTATGCAGTGTAGGGCGTCTGCACAAAACATTTGTTTTCTTTCTTTTTTCTTTGTGCCCAAGGTGTCCCTGATGAACTTCATGTTCCTGGTTCTGTGGACCTTCGCCCTGCCCTTTCCCCGGCTCCGCCCCATCGCCTCCAGTGTGTCCTCGGTCTGGGCCTGTGTCATGGTGGTGTGTAAGATGCTGTACCAGCTCAAGGTCATCAAACCTCTGGAGTACTCCTCCAACTGCACCGCTGTGAGTTCACTTACCACTAGCATGCGAAACACTGACCAAATATTCACTAATTATTCCACAGGCACAGCAATATATACTCAGTCATGGTTGGCTCCCAAGGGGATTATGTCGTCGTTTAGATACAATGGACTGTGTGTGCGTGTGCAATGCTTGCGTACGTGTGACTATCTACGTTTACAGTAGTATGTGCCTCTGTGTGTCAGAGCCTGGTGTCAGCTAACGGGACAGGGCTGGAGGGGAACATGGCAGAGCTGCTGAGGAGGTCTGTGCTGTATGTGAAGCCTGTTGACCCAGCCATATGGTGTGGAGCCCTGCGCAAGTGTGAAGACAGGATCCTGCCCTGTCTCAGCGTAAGACAAGCTTCTTACTCGGTGTCCGTGGTTATATCAACGTCATTTGTCAATCCTGCCATGCACTGTATAACCATGAAATTAATTGAAAGAGAGATTTTGAGATATATGCATATTAATAACAGATTAATGCACATCGGTAAATACGGCACATGTAAATGAATATCCTCTCTATTATTAGCGTGGTAGCTTCATTGATCTGTGGTTCTATAGTTCAGTGGTCTGAGTGTTCTTCGGTTGTGCTTTTCTTTGACGTCAGAACCACCTGACGGTGCTGGGGCTGCTGGTGTTTGAGGTGACGGTCTCTCGACACCAGCTCTACTACCGCCTTCACAACAACCTCAAGGTCCCCACCTTCAGCATTATCTTCCAGGGCATCACACGCCAGCACCTGGACCATGGCATCCTGCCCTGCATCAAGTACTTCGTCAACTACTTCTTCTACAAGTTTGGCCTGGAGGTAGAGTAGCTATAACCGATTCTTGGGGCCGCAATAGCCTCTTTTACGGTTGACTTCCATTTGAGATTTGTATGACCTTTGCAGTGTTTTAAATTGAAATGCGGCTTCTGAAGTTATCTATAGTCGTCTTTGCTGTTAATCTATATGTTTTAATTTTTGTAGTGTCGTCACGGTGGTTGTATAGCTCTTTGAGATGGTCCTCCTGTCCCTCAGGTGTGCTTTGTGGTGGCGGTGAATGTGATTGGCCAGCGGATGGATTTCTACTCGCTGCTGCACGCCTGTGCTCTGATGGCCGTTCTGTCACGACGACGCAGGAAGGCCATGGGGGAGGTGTGGCCTAAGTACTGTTGCTTCACTGCAGGACTCATGGTGCTGCAGTACCTGCTCTGTATCGGCATCCCTCCCGCTCTCTGTGTCGGTAAGGAGAGATATGCAAAATGATTTTTGGTCCAGACAGGACCAAAAATCAACGTCAGTAGACGTTTAAATCAAGGCCGGTCCAGGCTGCACCAAAAAAAGACCTGAAAAAGACCACCTGGTCCAAATAGGAGCAAAAAAAGACATCCAAATGACATCACCTGACGGTAAACGCTTAGTGGAAACCGTCTTCTTCACCATAGTTAATGTGTGATTAGGATTTGAGTGACACGTGTGGTGGAATTATTGTAATCAAAAAAAAAATCTAAACAATCAAACGTTGTTATTTAATTACTGCAGTAATGGAGCTGGTCGGTAATCACCCCTGGAGGTGATCACTGAGAACTCAACGAGCGGATTTGAGCCACTGCATTTTATAGCAAAGTCCATCCTCCTGGATGTTCATGACAAACAACAGATGTATGGAATGGCCAGTATCTACAAAGTGACTTAGGGTAGGAGTGTTGATCTAGGATCTGTCCATACAATCTCATTCATTATGATCTAAAATACTAAACTTATCCTAGATCAGTATTCCTACTCTGAAACTCCTTATGGAACAAAAATATAAATGCAACATGCAACAATTTCAAAGATTTTAATGAGTTATAGTTCATATAACGAAATCAGTAAATTTAAATAAATTCATTAGGCCCTAATCTATGGATTTCACATGACTGGCAATACATACATGCATCTGTCGGTCACAGATACCTTCAAAAAAAGGTAGGGGTGTGAATCAGAAAACCAGTCAGTATCTGGTGTGACCACCATTTGCCTCATCTCCTTCACATTGAGTTGATCAGGCTGTTGATTGTGGCCTGTGGAATGTTGCACCACTCTTCTTCCATGGCTGTGGAAAGTTGCTGGATATTGGCTTGAACTGAAACATGCTGTCGTACACAATCGATCCAGAGCATCCCTAACATGATCAATGGGTGACATGTCAGGTGAGTATGCAGGCCATGATAGAACTGGGACATTTTCAGCTTCCATGAATTGTGTATAGGTCACATGGGGCCATGAATTATTATGTTGAAACATGAGGTGATGGCGGTGGATAAATGGCCCAACAATGGGCCTCAGGAACTCATCACCATGGGGCATTCAAATTGTCATCGATAAAATGCAATTGTGTTTGTTGTTCGTAGTTTATGCCTGCCCATATCATAATCCCACAGTCACCATGGGGCACTCTGTTCACAAAGTTGACATCAGCAAACTGCTTGCCCACACAATGCCATACACGCTGTCTGTGGTTGTGAGGCCGGTTGGATGTACTACCAAATTCTGTAAAACGACATTGGAGGCGGCTAATGGTAGATAATTAACATGAAATTATCTGTCAACAGCTCTGGTGTACATTCCTGCAGTCAGCATGCCAATTGCCCGCACCCTCAAAGCTTGAGATTTTTGTGGCATTGTGTCGTATGACAAAACTGCACATTTTATTTCCCCAAATACAAGGTGAACCTGTGTAATGATCCTGCCGTTTAATCAGCATCTTGATATGCCACACCTGTCAGGTGGATGGATTATCTTGGCAAAAGAGAAATGCTCACTAACAGGGATGCAAATAAATGTGTGTCCAACATTTTAGAGAAATAAGCTTTTTGTGCTTATGGAACATTTCTGTGATCTTTTATTTCATCTCATGGAACATTGGACCAACACTTTACATGTTGCGTTTATATTTATGTCCAGCGTAACTTCTCAATCTTCTCTTCTCTCTGTCAGATTATCCATGGAGGACTTCCAGTCAGGCTTTGACCTCCAACCTCATCAAGTGGCTTTACCTGCCTGACTTTGCCATGCGTCCCTCCCCTTCCTTCATCTTCTGTGAGTATCTTGATGTTCATCCCAGCCATTTCCAAATTCACAAATTGTGGGGAAATCTCACATTGGCATTCATTCTTGATTTACGTGGAAGTATGAGTTACATGCATATCTCAAGGATTCAGGCCATTGTCTTCTACATATAGTGTGTACTGTGAATCCCTTCATACACCATCAATCTCTAACTCCTACAAAAGTGAACAAGGCAGCCATTTTGTTTTGCTGTGTGTCCAGACGACCACCTCCTGCTGCTGTGCTCCACGCTGCAGTGGCAGGTGTTTGAGGAGGAGAACCGGGCTGCCGTGCGCCTCATGGCAGGGGAGAACGTGGAGATCAGCCGCAGCCTGGACCCGCGTTCCTTCAACCAGTACATTCCCGTCAACAACTTCCTCCAATGCAGGTCAGAGGGCTCTCTTCGCTAGCGTGGGCTTTAGACAACTGCTTTGTCGTTTTCGTGAAACGTGGCCTGATTAGGAAAACTTTGAATTTTCAACAAGGTTTTTTTTTGGTCACATTGTCTGGAAAAAAAATCTTGGACTTACTCATATGGTTATATGGATATGTATGTGTCTCTCCTTACCTCAGGTCCTACCTGGACATCGCCAAAGTGTTTGTTTTCAGCTACTTCTTCTGGCTAGTGCTGTGCCTCATCTTCATCACGGGCACCACCCGCATCAACATCTTCTGCCTAGGCTACCTGGTAGCCTGCTTCTACTTCATGCTGTTTGGAGGAAGCCTGCTAATGAAGCCCGTACGATACATCCTCAGGCTCTGGGACTGCCTCATCGGATACACTTGCTTCGTCATTGGCATGAAGAACCTGCTATCGGTACATTAGCTAACTAATTATTAATTGCCTAGGATAGCCTATGCTAATAACCCAGTCGATTTTAATCACTCGTCAGTGCTAACTGCCTGTTCTGTGTTAGTGCTTCACAAACTTCACAAACTCAAGTCCAGTCTTCTCTCTCCTCTGTGCTATCTGTCTTGCTGTATGTGTGTCCACAGCTTGGCTCGTGTGCTTATCTGGACAGCCTGTTGAAGAATGGCTGCTGGCTCATTCAGGCCTTCAGCATGGTCTGTACAGTCAAAGGCTATGATGTCTGTAAGTGTGACTGATAATACCGATTAACACCGTCTGTGTGTGTGGGTGTGTGCGCGCGCGTGCGCATCTTCTCAGTTGTGTATATATATGTGTGTGTGTGTTCCCAGCTGCTCCTGATGATGAGTGTGAGCTGCCGGAGGGGGAGGCGGGCATTGTGTGGGATGCGATCTGCTTCACCGTGCTCTTGGCTCAGAGAAGGGTTTTCCTCAGCTACTACTTCCTGTATGTGGTGTCTGACCTCAGGGCATCCAAGATCCTGGCCTCCAGGTTAATAATAACAATCATTTAGTTACTGACCACTTCCCTATCAATGATTTTAGATGTTTTTAGAATACTTGGTACAATGGTACTATTGGAAATAGTCATGTTTATCTATGGAATGGTACCAACTGAAAGTAGGACTTCATAGGTTGTTTGTCTCTCATATTTCAAGGGGTGCTGAGCTCTTTGAAGCCAAGGTGAAGAAACTGGTTGCTGCCAGACTGGAGATGGAGAGGAAGTCTGTGGCGACGCTGAAGAAACAGTAAGACTTATTCCACATCAGTTTGTTTGTTCTCATTTAGTTTTCAGTCTAATGGGTTTGCTATTGTTGCATTGTTTGAATTCACTGTGTTGATTCCTTCCTCTAGGATGGAGAAGATCAAATCCAAACATAAGAGTAAGCCTGGCCAGGGAGACGCAGCAATGCCCCCTGCTGATATAGTGCCAAAGGGTGAGCCTCATGGGGCTAGCTAGTGGAAGTTGTCCTTAACCACTGACGGAGGGTCAGTTCTTAAACATATACTCTTTGACCGGATCTTTGTATTTCCACCTACTAGAGTTGGTGCTCAAATTGCTTTACATCATTTTAAGGAGGTGGGAGACTCAACTCATCATGATCATTATTCTTGTCATTCTCACTGAATGAACGGATACATTTATGATGTCAGGATGAATGGGTGAACATGTTTTCCAGGTGAGAGTGAGAAGGCTGGGAACGATCAGGGGAAATGGTGGAAACCATGGGTCTCTCGGCCTGGCGGTAAGTGTTCCATAAATCTAACTAACATGATTCCGATTTTGTCAGATACAGAAAGAACCTTGAATGGGGAAATGGGATGGATATGGCTTGAAAAGATAAACAACGTGCTTGATTCCACCTTATTAGATCGGGTGCTGAATCCTCGTGTGTATATAATGGGATATGGTTTAATTTCATCTCATTATAAATACTCACTTTTTGAATGAAGTCATCAAAACCATTTATATACTGCAACAGTATAAAGTAGGATGTATAAGTAGGAGTTTGTCTTTGTTGTCTGACATTTCTGTCATTTCCCCTCAGTTGAGAACAACTGTGGCTACCATCTTTTTGAGAGTGACAGTGAAGAGGAAGAGGAGGAAGTCCAGGAAAAGAAAGAGGAAGAGGCTCCACTAAAGAAGAAATCTTCTTTTCAGGCGAGGGCCATAAAAGACAAACTATAAAGACTAGTAAAATAGTATGTGTGGATGTTTTTGAATGTGATGTCAAACTGTGTGCCTCCTTTCTCCACAGATAGCCTATGAGGCATGGGCCACAAGCTCCAAAGCAGCCCTGGATTTGCACAAAAAAGAAGAAAACAAGATGAAAAATGAGGAGAAGAGGAGGGCAAAGAGAGAGCTGCAAAGACAGCAAGGTAAAGAGGGGCTCGTTTGCATGGGGCTGTTTGCATAATGTTGTCATGGAGACAAAATAAGTAGTGTCTTATTTTGTGTCGTTGTCTGATCCAAGGCATTGAGAGAGCCGAGTCTCACGAGTTGGACGAGTCGGAGGTGGAAGAGAGCGATGAAGAGGAGGAGAAAGGTAAACATTCCACCTCCACAGACCCTTCATGGATTTACAGTAGACTAACTAAGTCCTTGCACGGCTTCTAACTTGATAGGTTTCTAACGACTCCGTCCTCTCACAGATAACCTATTTCAGAGGATCATCTACTCACTCAAGTTTCTATGGGTGTTTATCCTGTCCCTTTTGGATGACCTCACTGAGGGCCTTAACTCTTTCTGCAAAGATAACCAGGACATCACCAAAGTGCTACGCTTTGAGAGGGCTCTTCTAGGCCAGCAACAGAAAAAGGTGTGTGAAACATTCATCCACTCTAACTCTCCAAGATGATTTTTGTGTATTGCAGGGGATACTTCCATTTGACTTCACTCAATTGAACTCTGTTTTAATGATGTCCTGCCTGCAGTGATGATAGTCTTTTACTTGTATCTTTTCCCCTGTGCCTTCGACAGGGGAAAGAAGTGTCACAGGAGAGCGTGACGCGCTTCTATGAGAACTGGATGTCTAGGCAGAGCACTCTGGCCTCGCTGGAAGACCAAGATGACATAGTTCTCCCCATCTCCTCACCACCACCTGTACCCTCATCACCGCGAGGTTACTCAAAGCTGAAACACACCCATTCCAAAATCTCCTGGGGTAGCAGCTTGTCCAGGTCTGCATTGATGTAACACCTATCGTCATGATTAGTGAATTCATTTCTATTCCGTACGTAGACGTCTTGTGTTATACAGAACGGATTACTTTTGAATGAATGATGGAGTAGTATTTTCTATTACTATGTTATTCTGCATTATAACCTCCTATATGGAGGATTTATAAATGGCCCCGTAAGACCAGGGTGGTCACCATGTTTCCCTGTTGTCATGTCTTAGCTGCGTGACGGACGAGACCCTGCTGGGGTCTCGACAGCCCACTCTGGATGAGCTGGATGACCCTCCTCTACTCCAGCCAACCGCCGAGCAACTCAGACGGAAACTACTGAAAACTGCCAACCTGGACCTTGGCTCATTTGACAGCGAAGTCCCTCCACCAAGGTGATGTTTTTGTTGTTTTATTTATTAAGATCCCCATTAGCCGGCGCCAATGGTCGACGGCTAGTCTTACTGTGGTCCAACACATAACAAAAAAAATCATTACAGACTAAATCATTTACAATTTATCTACATTTAAAAGCATTAACATGTCGTGTGTGTGTGTGTGCATCTATCAGTTACACATACATGTCAGTACATACACACAACAAGTAGGTCACATGGGGGAGAGGCGATGTGCCGTGAGGTGTTGTTTAATTTGTTTTTTAAAAAAAACAGGTTTGCTGTTCACTTGCGCTATATAAGATGTCAGGGAGTTTCATGCACTCATGGTTCTGTATAATACTGTATGTTTCCTTGGATTTGTTCTGGACCCGGGGACTGTGAAAAGACCCCTGGTGGCATGTCTGGTGGGGTAAGTGTGTGTGTCAGTGCTGTGTGTAAGTTAACTATGCAAACAACTAGCAATTTCCAACACATTAATGTTTCTTATAAAAACAAGAAGTGACATAGTTAGTTTTCCTCAACTCTTAGCCAAGAGAGACTGACATGCATAGTTTTAATACAATGAAGAGAGCCAGGAGAGACTGGCATGCATAGTTTTAATACAATGAAGAGAGCCAAGAGAGACTGACATGCATAGTTTTAATACAATGAAGAGAGCCAGGAGAGACTGGCATGCATAGTTTTAATGAAGAGTAAAAGGTGCCACTCTGTTCTGGGCCAACTGCAGCTTTTCTAGATCTTTCTTTACAGCACTTGACCATATGACTGGACAATAATCAAGATAAGATACAACTAGAGCCTGCAGGACTTGATTTGTGGAGTGGGGTGCCAAAAAAGCAGAGCATCTCTTTATTACAGACAGACCTCACCCATCTTTACAACCATCTCTTTATTACAGACAGACCTCCCCATCTTTACAACCATCTCTTTATTATGGACAGACCTCCCCATCTTTACAACCATCTTTTTATTATGGACAGACCTCCCCATCTTTACAACCATCTCTTTATTATGGACAGACCTCCCCATCTTTACAACCATCTCTTTATTATGGACAGACCTCCCCATCTTTACAACCATCTCTTTATTATGGACAGACCACCCCATCTTTACAACCATCTCTTTATTATGGACAGACCTCCCCGTCTTTACAACCATTGAATCTATATGTTTGGACCATGACAGTTTACAATCTAAGGTAACACCAAGTAATTTAGTCTCCTCAACTTATTCAACAGCCACACCATTCATTACCAGATTCAGCTGAGGTCTAGAACTTAGGGAATGATTTGTACCAAATACAATGCTCTAAGTTTTAGAGATGTTCTGGACCAGTTTATTACTGGCCACCCATTCCAAAAGATCATTGAGATCATTGACAAGATCCTCCCGTGTAGTTCTGGGCTGATTCCTCACCGTTCTCATGATCATTGCAACTCCACGAGGTGAGATCTTGCATGGAGCCCCAGGCCGAGGGAGATTGACAGTTCTTTTGTGTTTCTTGCATTTGCGAATAATCGCACCAACTGTTGTCACCTTCTCACCAAGCTGCTTGGCGATGGTCTTGTAGCCCATTCCAGCCTTGTGTAGGTCTACAATCTTGTCCCAGACATCCTTGGAGAGCTCTTTGGTCCTGGCCATGGTGGAGAGTTTGGAATCTGATTGATTGATTGCTTCTGTGGACAGGTGTCTTTTATACAGGTAACAAGCTGAGATGAGGAGCACTCCCTTTAAGATTGTGCTCCTAATCTCAGCTCGTTACCTGTATAAAAGACACCTGGGAGCCAGAAATCTTTCTGATTGAGAGGGGGTCAAATACTTATTTCCCTCATTAAAATGCAAATCAATTTCTAACATTTTCGACATGCATTTTTCAGGATTTTGTTTTTGTTATTCTGTATCTCACTGTTCAAATAAACCTCCCATTAAAATTATAGACTGATCATTTCTTTGTCAGTCGGCAAACGTACAAAATCAGCAGGGGATCAAATACTTTTTTCCCTCGCTGTATAGGAGTGGCTATAGAGTCAGCTGCCATCCTCAGTAGCTTTCTATCTAAGTTGTCAATGCCAGGAGGTTTGTCATTATTGATCGATAATAATACTTTTTTCACCTCTCCCACACAAACAGTTTTCAACTTGCAATGCTTTTTTTCCCTTATTAGTTTTTTATGCATGAGAACGATGGCTGACTGTTCATCGTTTGCATTTCCTGCACAGCTTGCCCACATTTTACCTTTATTTAACTAGGCAAGTCATTTAAGAACAAATTCTTATTTACAATGACGGCCTACCCCGGTCCAACCCAGACAGCGCTGGGCCAATTGTGCGCTGCCCTATGGGACTCCCAATCACGGTCGGTTGTGATACAGCCTGGAATCGAACCAGGGTCTGTAGTGACGCCTCTAGCACTGAGATGCAGTGCCTTAGACCGCTGTGCCAGTTAAATAATCATTCAAATAATTGGCAACATCAAATGATTTTGTGATGAATAAGCCATCTTTCTGCCCAGAATTTCAGTTAAAGTACTGAAATAGTACAGTTTTTTTCCCCCCATCATTCTTTAGCATTGATCTTGGTTTCATAATACAGTTTCTTCTTCTTTTTTGTTGAGTTTAGTCACATAATTACTCAACTTGCTGTGAGTCAGATGTGCTGCCAGACTTATTAGCCACTCCTTTTGCCCCACCTCTTTCAACCATACAGTTTTTAAATTCCTCATCAACCCATGGAGCCTTAACATTTCTAACAGGAGTTAGCCACTATATTGTGATCACTGCATCCAATGAGTACGGATACAGCTTCAGAACAAAGTTCTATAGTATTAGCAAAACTGGGATCAATACATGTGGATGATCCTGTTCCTGTAGTGTTTGTAAACACCCTGGTAGGTTGATTAATAACCTAAACCAGATTACAGGCACTGGTTACAGTGATAAGCTTCCTCTTGAGCAGACATCTGGATGAAAACCAGTCAATATTCAGGTTCCCAAGAAAGTAGACCTCTCTGTTTACATCACATACACTATTAAGCATTTCACACACATTATTTAGATACTTACTGTTAGCACTTGGTGGCCTATAGCAACACCCCAAAAGAAAAGGCTCCAGATGTGCCAAGTGAACCTGCAACCACAACACCTCAATAACACTTGACATAAGATCTTCTCTTAGCATTACAGGGATATGGTTCTGAATATATATATACAGCAACAACTCCCCCATAAGTATTCCTGTCTTTCTATAGATCCTGCCTTTCAATATCCTTGTATTGCTACTACTGTGTCATCAAATGAATTATCTAAGTGGTGACTTCACTTAGGCACTTGTGATTTTTCTCTACTCTGTATACCAGACTTACTGTATATATTGTTTCATATTTACTCACTCTCTATACACCTCTATAAACTCTTCTATCTTAATAGTGTCTTTGACTCCATCTTATTACTTTCTATAATTACATTTTTCAGCAGCCATGATGATACTGTTCCTGATAAGGAGGGCCGTGAAGGAGAGGATGCATTTAAAAAGGAGGGGGAGTCTACAGCGGGGGAGGAGTATAGAATGGAGAAGGAGGAATGGAGGGAGGAAGAAGAGGAAGAGAGGGAAAAAGCTGTGATGTTTTCGGGATTTATCTCCTTGGACTATCTGGAGTGTGATGAGAAGTGCGACGATTTCCCAGACTCCCCCCGGCCTCTGAGTGAGACCAGGAACCTCACGGCTAGTGAGCTGCTGCTCAACAAGTCAGTCATGGGAGATTGGGACTTTGTGGTTTTTCTGGTTACAATTGTGGTATAGTCAAGTGGACCCATTCAGTTGTGTCACATTACCTCATAGTAAATTAAAGTTGAGTATCACATATTCAATTTACACTTCAGGATACTCACATACTGCTTTTGCCCTCTATTGCAGCATGTTTGATGACGATGAAATTGAAGAGTCTGATAAGTTTTTCCAGTCTCTCCCGAGGCACCTGAGACTGGTGTTTGCCCTGTACAACACCATGGTGTCGAAGTCAGAGATGCTGTGCTACTTTGTGATCATCCTGAACCACATGGTGTCTGCCTCCCTGCTCAGCCTGATCCTGCCTATCCTCATCTTCCTCTGGGCCATGCTCTCTGTGCCTCGCCCAACCAAGCGCTTCTGGATGACTGCCATCATCTACACAGAGGTACGCACAGCAGGCACCCCCAACGGAGTGACATGTTGGTTGGTTGATTGGTTAGATGGAGGGTTGATTGATGATTCCTATCTCTTCCAGCTGATTGTGGTGGTCAAGTATTTTTTCCAGTTTGGCTTTTTCCCCTGGACCACCTCGGTCTACCGAGGCATCAATGCAGACCGGCCCTTTGCTCTGCCCAACATCATTGGGGTAGAGAAGAAATATGGCTATGTTCTCTTTGACTTGATACAAATGCTGGCTCTGTTCTTCCATCGCTCCATTCTGAAGGTACTGGCGGGAATGGTGGTTTCTGTGTTACATCATACAGGGTATACTAAAGCACAACTTCTCAAAACGTTCTTCTTCTCTCCGTAGTGCCACGGTCTTTGGGATAACAAAGAGGTGGAGATGCCAGACTTCTTCAAGAAGTTAAAGAAGAAGACGGAGAAGATTAAGATGAGTGGAGGAGAAAAAAAAGGGGACGAGCCGAAGCGAAGACTGCCCTGCCTCCCTCTCCAGGCCTCGACTGCGTCCTTGTTTTGCAGATGTGGAAAAGCCAACTCCACTGAGACAAACGGTACATACATTCAGCAGCATAAGCATAGTGCTGAAAACATCTCATTTGTTTGAAAGCCTACTGAAGTTGAAATGGTGACAGATGTGAAATGTTACCCAACCTGAAACTACGACCGTCTCTTGATGTGGATGGGATATTCTTGCAGGTGATATGCGGCTCACAAAGCGCCACTCCAAGAAGAAGAGGCACCACAATAAAGTTCCCCTGACCAGGAAGGAGAGCATCAAAAAGCTGATTAGAGAAAGGATGCTGGAGGCTAAAGCTTCTATCATTGAAGTGTGAGCATTTAGTGCACTATCATGTACTGATATGTGTTGTCGGTGTGTTCTGATACTTTAGTTACACATCTCCAGTGATAAATGGCAGTTTAAAAACAAGTTCAGGCGGCAGCACTTTTGACTGGACATGAATGCATCTTTAAGTGCCGATTTTTGGTTTAAAAATGAAAGAATATTTTCAGCCATGGTCGTCTTTTGTCTTCGCAGTGCCCTGCATATATACCTACCCATCAGGCAGTTCTTCTATGACATAATTCACCCAGAGTGCAGCCCAGTGTGTGACGTCTACGCTCTCATGTTTCTGATTGACGTGGTCAACTTCATTGTCATCATATTTGGATACTGGGCGTTTGGGGTAAGTGCCTGTTTGAGTCAAAAATTGTATTTGGAAAGCTATTAGGCCTATTTGTTTCTAGTGGATTTCTTTCACTGTTTTCTTTTTTTGTGTGTCGGAACAGAAACACAGTGCTGGTGCTGACATCACAGATGCTCTTGGGGAGGACCAGGTCCCATCGGCCTTCCTGGTCATGCTGCTCATCCAGTTTGGCACCATGATAGTGGACCGCGCTCTGTACCTCCGCAAAACCCTAATGGGAAAATGTGTCTTCCAAGTGGTGCTGGTGTTTGGTATCCACTTTTGGATGTTTTTCATACTCCCTGGGGTGACTGAGAGGTCAGAGTTCATGTTTACTACTGTGTAAATAAACATGCAATAATAAAAAATAATAAAAAGGAGCTGCTTATTTACCTTTTTCATTGTCATTCTCTTGTGTTCTAGGAGGTTCAACATGAACCAGGTGGCACAGTTGTGGTACTTTGTGAAGTGCATCTACTTTGGCCTCTCCGCCTACCAGATCAAGTGTGGCTACCCAAATTGTGTGCTTGGAAACTTCCTGACCAAGAACTACAACTACCTCAACCTATTCCTTTTTCAAGGGTACAGTCGATGCTCTATGATAGATAAGCAAAGGCAAGTTGAAAAGCCATCCACTTCCTTGTAAGGGTCTTAGATAATCCCATAATACCAGTGCATTGGGTTGTCCATGTCTCCTCCTCAGGTTTCGACTGGTTCCGTTCCTCATAGAGCTGCGTGCCGTGATGGACTGGGTCTGGACCGACACCACCCTCAGCCTGGGCAGCTGGATCTGTGTCGAGGACATTTATGCCAACATCTTCATACTCAAGTGCTGGAGGGAGTCGGAGAAGGTAACTGGGATGCCGAACTGCCAATAGGCTGGTAGCAGTTGAGAGTTCCCAACTGAATCACTATAGAATTGAAGGGGTTTGTCTGTCTTTGTTTGATGTCTATGGACACTAGAGTATACTAAGTATTCTTGTATCAAGAAGAATTGTGTTCAACTTGAACTGATTTGAAATTGTATTGAACTGTGAATTTGTACAGAAATACCCACACATCCCAGGGCAGAAGAAGAAAATGGTGGTGAAGTATGGAATGGGTGGCTTCATCATATTCTTCCTCATCAGTGTCATCTGGTTCCCCCTCCTCTTCATGTCATTGGTCAAGTCAGTGGCTGGAGTGACCAATCAGCCTCTAGATGTCTCTATTCAGCTCAGCATCGCAGGATATGAGGTTTGCGATGGCCCCATCAGCTCACAATCGCTCTGTTTTCTGTGATGTTTTTTCTTCTTCTGTGAAACTGTTAATGCTGCTGTGGTTTTCTGTGTGTGTTTCTCACAGCCAATGTTCACAATGAGCGCCCAGGAGCAGAACCTGGTGCCATACTCAGTTGCAGGCCTCAACCGGCTCAACAACCTCTATGCCACTCACCCAGTAAGTGTTCTCCATCTCGCTACAACAAGTTGCAAGTTTGAGGATCTCTGACGTACTCCTCTCTCTCTCTACCTCTCTCATTCTCTCCTAGTCAGCTATGCAGTTCCTTGGGAACTATATGGCCGAGGACATTGTCATTGCAAAGATCAAGAGTGATGCCAGTCTGCTGTGGAGCATCAGCCCTGCCAGCCGTGACGCTATGATCCATGAACTCAGCAACTCCACCCATATCTACATCACCCTGCGATGGGTACTACTCAGGTACATGCAGTGTAGCAGGACCAGCTACGAACAAGCGTTGGATAGGTCTCTGGGTTGGTTATACGTGAACAGGGTCTAACACCGTTGAGGCTCAAGGACTGTCTTTTTTGGACTTTGTGTAACTGCCAAGACCGTATGATTGGTGAAATAAACATACACCATATGATACAGCCATAAACAACTAGACGTAACCAGTGAGTGAGTGGTTGTGATATCACTGAGTTTGTACATGTGCCCCTCCTCCCAAGGAATGCGTCTCTGTCGATGAACGTGGAGACCATGGGGGAACACACTGTGAAGTATGAGGACCGGACCCTGAGGGATCAGATAGTTCAGATGCTCAAAGGGACACGCAGTGACTCTGTGTGAGTCTCATCACAGCACTCTCACTATATCATCAAATGTTATTGGAATTCACAGTCAACATTACATCAATAACAAAACCTTAACTCTGAAAGCTAGATGTAAATGAACTTATTACATTCAGAATAACCCCAACTATAAAAGAGACGTATATATTGGTGTTGATATGCTCAACAACTCTCATTCATTCTCTCTGATAGGATCATTGAGTCTCTCCTGCCCAAGTTCCTCAGAGGTTCCGGAGGACCTGTGTCCAATATGGCCACCCGTCTGAAAGTAGGTTAGTGACACTATTCAACCATCATACTGTATAGAACCCTCAAACTCAACTTTGGACCTCTTATGGTAAGAGTTCAATACCCCTGGTATAGAACATCAACATAACAAATGCAGATGCATGTATTACTATGGGATCTTAAAAATGTCATGGTCTCTGCTTCTCGTTTGATTCAAATCTTCCCTGTCCCATCTAACACCGCAGAACACTCGGATCGGCCTGAGGACCTGCAGACTTTTGCCTTCTTCTTGCCCCTGTCCATCAAACTACAGCGCGCAGAAGACAACGGAAGTGCAGAGGGGGGTCAGTGGTGGATAGTGCAGGAATGCACTCCTGGACAGGGGCACATCCAGAGCAGCTGCCACAAGATTGAGATAGTGGTGTTCAACGACAAAGTCAGTCCCCCCAGCCTGGATGCTCTTGCGGGACAGGGGTAGGTTAAAAAACAAAACCCATGCAATGCTTCCCCAGGAGCCATTTACATTTTGAGAGGAATATCCCTTTAACTTGTTGATTTGTTCTCACTGCTAAATAAAGTCTCTTTCTGCCCTTTTCCATGGAATGCCATATGATAATGTTGCTTGCCTGGCCTCGACCTTCAACCTGATTCCACCTTGCTACGGCAGAATCGTGGGCCTGTACATGTCTGTGGTGCTGGTCGTCGGGAAGTTTGTCAGGGAATTCTTCAATGGGATATCCCGCTCAATTATGTTTGAGGAGCTGCCGTGTGTGGATCGGGTGTTGAAGCTCTGCACGGACATCTTTGTTGTGCGAGAGACTGGCGAGATGGAGCTGGAGGAAACACTGTTTGAGAAGCTCATCTTCCTGTATCGCTCACCGGAGACCATGATCAAGATTACCAGAGAGAAGAGCGACTAGAGAGCATGATGACATTTGTTATGAAGAGGACGATTTGGCTTTTGGTTCTTATCTGGGGTGTATTCATCATGCCTATTTTGCAACAGAAACCGTTCACTCAAAAGTTTTGTAACAAACTAGTTTCTATTGGACAAATTCAGGTAGGTCCCTCCCTGTTTCGTTTAAGAACCAAACAGCTTCCATTGCAAGATGTAATGAATACACCCCTGGAGTTGCACTTTTGATTGTACTCCTGCACAATGCATGCAATTTTCAGTGACTTATGATTTTACAATGGAAGACCATAGGCCAATTAGAAGTGTTCCAAATGTTAAACAATTTAATTTAAGTTTAGTTGCAACATCATAGATGTTTTGTATAAAGCTGATAGAAATACATTATGTAGAACAGACCTGCTTCTCTCTCAACATTCTGTAACTTTACACACTGAACACGACCCCGTTTCATTCCACTGAAAAGCTAATCTAAAAGTATTCATTCTCATTTCACACTGTAGTTCATGTACAGTATTTAATTCAATGAATAAAATATTTGAACTACAAGGCCAAGTTCAGAGCTTTTAGCCTACTTTTACATGTGTTCACAGTTAATATTGCCAGATAAAGCATGAGTTAATCTAGCAGACAATTATTTTTAGATGGGAGTTTTATTTCATTTTCTTAATTACAAATTAAAGGGGAAAAATCAATTCTGTTAAGTTTTCCATCTCTCGACAAATCTAGATGTAACCCTTGCGTTGTCATCCATCACAAAGATATGTTGGCCGGGACAATGACAAATCCTCTTGGTCCCGAAGAACATCCATTACATGTTGACGTACTCAGATCCTGCAAGATAAAGTGTGTCAAGTTAAACTGATCTTAGAAACTAGTGATGGTAGCTAGCTATTTGTTGAAAACTACAGATTATCAGAGTAATGACCATAGACAATCTGATATAGAGCGGATATTGTCCCACTATGGGCATTAAGGTGTGTTGATAATCTGCAGGTTGTAGTGTTCTACGTCTATGGGAATGACAAATACTTGACATGCTTACTTGGCAGCTGCAGTAAGTACAAAAAAAATATCAGGTGTGATATTAAGAGCTATCCCCAATACTGTAGTGATTTCTGATTTGTCTTTTCAACACTTACATGCTACAGCCTTTGGTACGTAGACTTTGACGCTGGACTCGGCAACCTTCAGTGCCTCGACTTTGAACTGGGGTTTCAGTGCCGCACGCACTGCACTTGCGCAGATCGCAGAGAAGCGAATGTAGCTGCAGAGGACACAGATAATCACACTTTAGCCAACATGCCGAGGCTAGCATCTGAATGATACTTAATTCATTGTCATGTGTTCTTAAACCACGATGATACGTATTACAAAAAGAGTGCTACCACACCAATTAAGACAATTGATATAACTCACGGGAAACATGTTAGTTAGCTTGTCAAGTTCATTGAACGTGTTAGCATTCCGGCTAGCTGGATAGTCATATCCATCACACCAGAGCTCTCAAGCAAATATGCAATTTAGTAACTACATAATTTAAGTGCATCACCTTACAATCAGAATACAAGCAAAATGTGATATTGTGTTAAATATACAATACATTTACCTAAGGCCAGCTTGTCTCCAGTATGCAACCATTTTGCCAGTGATGTTTCGTTCAAGGACAACTCGGAAATGTGCGTGATGACGTCGTTAGCGTGGACCCGTCTTCTTTTTGGGGATTTGGTTGGCGGATCGCATCCAAATTTTAAGTGCATATACCGCCACCTACTGTACTGGTGTGTGATGCCATTCACGGCCTACCTACATTAAATGATTGTCTTTTTTTATTGAAACTTTATTTAACTAGGCAAGTCATTTAAAAACAAACTTACTGCAAACTTCCGACTTCAACTTGTATGTATTAAAATTATACACTTCAACAAACACTGTTGAAGTGTATAATTGTAATACATACAGTTGAAGTCGGAAGTTTGTAGTAAGTTTGTTTTTAAATGACTCCTACCCCATCAATGGTGGCAGGTAGCCTAATGGTTAGAGTGTTGGACTTGTAACTGAAAGGTCACAAGATCAAATCCCCGAGCTGACAAGGTAAGAAGCAGTCGTTCTACCCCTGAACAAGGCAGTTATCCCACTGTTCCTAGGCTGTTACTGAAAATAAGATTTGTTTCTTAACTGACTTGTGTAATCCTTTTAAAAATTTAACTAGACATTGTAACTATGCAATAGACGAGAAACATGATTTAAGTAAAGGCTGATTTGTAATTAATATATACAGAATAAAAAACAGTACATCCTGCCAGCATGCCCCACAAGTGTACTGAATGATGTGTGGAAGAGACTTGCAACAAATAATATATGTATCTTTCCACATCTACCTACACACTTATCTACCTACACACGGTTAATGTTCTGAGAAAAAAATGTATATATGCAGTTGAAGTCGGAAGTTTACATACACTTAGGTTGCAGTCATTAAAACTCGTTTTTCAACCAATCCACACATTTCTTGTTAACAAACTATAGTTTTGGCAAGTTGGTTAGGACATCTACTTTGTGCATGACACAAGTAATTTTTCCAACAATTGTTTACAGAAAGATTATTTCACTTATAATTCACTGTATCACAATTCCAGTGGGTCAGAAGTTTACATACACTAAGTTGACTGTGCCTTTAAACAGCTTGGAAAATTACAGAAAATTATGTCATGGCTTTAGAAGCTTCTGATAGGCTAATTGACATCATTTGAGTCAATTGGAGGTGTACCTGTGGACGTATTTCAAGGCCTACCTTCAAACTCAGTGCTTCTTTGCATGACCTCATGGGAAAATCAAAATAAATTAGCCAAGACCACAGAAAAAAAATTGTAGACCTCCACAAGTCTAGTTTATCCTTGGGAGCAATTTTCAAACGCCTGAAGGTACCACCTTCAGCTGTACAAACAATAATACGCAAGTATAAACACCTTGGGTCAGGTCTACAAACCTGACTCAGTTACACCAGCTCTGTCAGAAGGAATGGGCCAAAATTCACCCAATTTATTGTGGGAAGCTTGTGGAAGGCTACCTAAAACGTTTGAACCAAGTTAAACAATTTAAAGGGGATGCTACCAAATACCAATTGAGTGTATGTAAACGTCTGACCCACTGGGAATGTGATGAAATAAATAAAAGTTTAAATAAATCCTCTATTCTGACATTTCACATTCTTAAAATAAAGTGGTGATCCTAACTGACCTAAGACAGGGAATTTTTACTTGGATTGAATGTCAGAAATTGCGAAACTGAGTTTAAATGTATTTGGCTAAGGTGTATGTAAACTTCCGACTTCAACTGTATATATTGGTCATGGCTCCCGAGTGGCGCAGCGGTCGGTTTAAGGCACTGCTTCTTGGTGCAAGAGCTTTACTACAGTCCCTGGTTTGAAATCAGGCTGCATCCTACCGTGGTTGGGAGTGCCATAGGGCGACGCACAATTGGTTTAGCGTCATCCGGGTTTGGTCGGGGTAGGCCTTCATTGTAAATAAGAATTTGTTCTTACTTGACTTGCCTGGTTCAAATCTTTTTTTTTTAACTGGTGGCAACCGCAGCGTAATCAGGTGAATAGTGGCTGGTGCTGAAAATATAGCTAACTTGTTATGCAAGTGTTGCACACCAACAAATGGAGATGGAGCCTAGACCTATACAAAATAAAATAAAAAATAACTATGAGGCTTAACAGCCTAATATAAGTAGAATTTTTATTAGGCTTACTTACAATTGCAACTGGTCAAATATTTAGCATCCAACTTTAAAACCAATAATTTAAAGAAAAAAAGTCTGCACGTTCGAACTAAAACAATGTAACTAAAAATTAAAAGGCCAAATTTGTAAATCCCAAACTCTAAAAGTAATTGGAACGGTAGATGCAAATTGTGTGACATTGTGGTTACAATAAAGAATGTAGCCCATCATGCAAATGTTTCCTATTAGCAGGACAATATACTTTTTATAGCCCGGCTACTGTTGTGAAAACCCCTCAACTTGCAATGTTTTCGATACTTTTTAAAATTGTATTTAACCTTTATTTAACTAGGCAAGTCAGTTAAGAACAAATTCTTATTTACAATGACAGCCTATGAACAGTGGGTTCCCCTTTCCCATTTTGTATCACAACGTGTAATGGATCTAAATTGGGGGCGGTAATGCAACATATTGGATGCCAACCGCATTTAAACATCAACGAAGACGAATATTTTCGTCAACAAGAAGTACAACATTAAACATCCTTTCAGAGACGTCAGATAATTAGCTTGTTTTCTGTAATATCATATAGCTTTGGAATCGCGGTATTATGTACTTTAGAAGAAAATAGGCAGGTTTCTCGATTTACACCCTGCCTTTGAGAAGGCATTTCGTGAGGATTAGTTTAGCAACCGCGTCACGCAGCATGACAACGTGAACGCGGATTGGTCGACAGTCTGCTGGATGGGGTGCTATACATTCCTCCATTCATTGACCAATGGGATTCCTATATCCTCCTTTCTTTAATATCTCTTAACCAATTGATATATATATATATATAAATAAATAAAACTAACCCATTGTTCTAGCTGTGTCTCAACATTCTCCAAAGATTTGTATAACTAACCCACTGTTCTATATGTGCCTTCTCTCCGCAATCTTCTCTTGACTCGCTTCCTGGGGGCGGGACATTGTCTGTGATTTGCGATTGACAGACCGTTAAACTTGGTAGGCACAGCCTTTCACGTTATGTAAGGAGATATGTACGAGAAATTCGTACTCAAAAATACGCGTCAGAAAAATTCCAGAAATTACGGTGCAGTGTACTCGGTCATGTTTTTCTCTGATTGGTTGATCTTTTTTTTTTATAGAAGTGGGTGGAGGGGGACGGACCATAATTTTTCCACTAGTGGGCAACGTCGCTTCCTTCACAGCTGAGGTCAAGCTGTCGTAAGTGGCCGACTCGCAAGCCCTGACAAAACGGTCTAAAACATGAAGATCTGGACCTCCGAACACATATTCAAGTGAGTAAATTATTAATAAGGATTTATAAAGTGCGTATTTTAAATACGCTTGATATTACGTTATCTTGCTAGCGTATTTAAGTTTGTAGCATGCTAGCGCTGGTAGTGGTAGCTAGGTTCCCAACCGGCCAACGTTAGCTCTTTGACTATAGCCAACTAACGCTAGCCTGCTGCCATTACAAATTAGTGAGTGTTTAGTTCGAGCATCTAACGTTGTAGCTAGCTAGCTAACAAGCTACTTGGCTAGCCAACACATCAAACTCTGTCCATTGTTATTGCTAACTATTGTTCTACGAATGGCAATCGAGAAAACAGGCAGCCATAATTATATTAACGTTACTAAACAGTATTTTTAACTAACCAAATAATACTAGCTAGTTTGCTAACGCTGCTAGTTAGCCACATTACAAGTAGCTAATTAACTATGTCAATGCATTCCAGTCGAAGTATCCAGCAGTGGTCGAACTTGCGAATTCATTATGTTCTCGTAACCTGCCATGGAAAAAGTCACTTCCGGTCGTAGCTGTATAGAAATGGCGTTAAAGGTGTTTATCTCATTACGTAACGGTCACTGAGGTATAATAAGAAGGGCAACAGTCCAAGCCAACAAGCTAAAATATGGCAACAGTAAACATGGCGTAACCCGCGGACGATGCAGCGCAACCCCTCGGGCCAATTGAGATAGTCACACTAACACATTTAATAAGTTAATTACTAGCTCCCACCTTGGGCCAATCGGTGTAATTTTGTTCGCACAAGTTTCCTCAATCGTCCCAGTGCTGTCTGAGAACGCGTGATTAACGGACGGATCCACTGTCGCTTCCCCGATTTCATCGTAAAAGGTTAAAGGCCATAACATTTCACTTTGGCTGCTGTTAAATGTTTTTTTTAAAACAGGCATTCACTCTGAGACTCGAATAAAGGGCGTTCTATTCCAGCTAGCTACCTACCTACTGTACTGGAGGCACAATGGTGGGATCATGGTTCTTATGTCCCAATAACCAGGGTTTAATACTCTGGGGATTTTATACCTCTAACCAGGTTTCCATCCTACCATTTTATGTGAGTCAAGTACATGTCTTTTTTAGATTTTTTATTACTGGACTGATTGTAACATTTTGTCTAAACTTTCCAAATGTTGACAAAATACAAAGAGATCCCACCTTCTCTACCGTATCTTTAAAATTAATTGTGAGAAATATTGATATAATATCGAAGAACTTGGAGTCACGCGACAATGTGTGGTCCTCCCACAACGACTAGTCAGGAAAGCATGCAGTTAAAATAAGTTAGGAAGAACTTCACAGGTTTGAAAAAGTGCCAGATGTTGAGCTCAATTGATGCTCCTTTCCAATAAATATTGTGGGTCTTATTCTGGTGATATGATCATCTATGCTTGGCTGCCTGTTTGACAAATAAAAATCATCTTGCTCTTTTGTCCATTATCTCATAACAGAGTGCGGGTAGGCCAGCCTACATCTGCAACCTGTTGGCTAGAGTGCACCTGCTAATACCAACACTCGCTATATAACACCATTATTTTGTTGTGAGAACCATCAATAGTTGAAAATGCAAAGCCCATTTAACTAGTTTTTTTGTTCTCTACATGGGAATTTAACTGCAAAAACGCATGTGTATTTGCACTACGTCATCACGCACAGCTTTTTATCTGCATCAAGTCAATTTGATGGACACATCTCTGGTGGGAAAATGCACATTTTAGAATATTTGCATAAATCATGTCGCCAATTAGATGGAAACCTAGCATGCGATTTGTAAACAAAGCTGCTATTGCACATTAAAAAGGATACATGGTCAAGGTCAAACCAAGTACATTTACTTGTATTACTGAACCCATAATGAATATTTCAAAATCCACATCCCACAGTATAATGTCTAGCTGGCTAAACCACTCCATGGTGACGGAAGTTTCTGATTAATTCCACCAATGGAGTGGAGCAGACCCCAGGCTTTGTGGAATTCAGCTCCAACTACATCGATTCGCCCAAGGTCAATACTTAAAAATAAAAAAAAGCTAATTCTGAAACGCTTACCTTGTACGAACGTATGTTTGTCCTCTGTAGTTCCGTGTCTGTTTGATTGCTGAAATCCTTACTTTTTAAATAAACATTAAACAAATACAACCATTGGCGGTTTGCTCATTGCTTTTGCTCGAAGATGACTGCTCAGGGCAAATGCACGTCACTTGAATCTCAACAAGGAAACAGTCGATTGTTGTATTTGATTAACGTTTATGGATAAAGTATGGATTCTAGCAAACAAAGGCATGCAACTACAGAGAACAAACATGGGTACAAGGTAAATGTTTCATAATATGTTTTTAATATGTAAGTATTGACCTTGGGCTAATCACTAGTCAGAGCTGAATTCCCCTAAGCCTGGTCTCTGCTCCACTCAGTCGTTGGAATTCATCAGAAACGTCCTTCACCGTGAAGTTTAGTCAGGTAAATGTCAGGACAGGTTTTCAAATGAATTCATTTTGGCGCATGCCATGATGTCCACGTGATAAGATTATGAAATGCACACATTATGATAGTATTACAGTCATATTGATTTCCTGTCTTGTCTCCCCCCCCCCCCCCCCCCCACACACACACACACACAGCCACCCGTGGGAGACTGTGACCAAGGCAGCAATGCAGAAGTATCCCAACCCAATGAACCCTGGCGTGGTAGGGGTTGATGTGTTGAACAGACATGTGGACACACAGGGCCGGCTATACAGCAACAGACTGCTCAGCACAGAATGGGGACTGCCCTCCTTGGCCAAGACTGTAAGTCCTCAGCACACTGGATGCCTGTCTCCAATATTGCCGCTGATATGATTATCCTGATGAGTGCATTGCAGGTCACCAGTCCCAATGAGGATACATTGTCTTCTCACTGCTGTAGATATTGATATACTTTTCTGTACACGCAACAATCCAAATCCATTGCTTTTATCAGAAGTTGAGTGTACTAATGTTGACAAATTCAATCGGAGCAGTCAGGTTTATTTCAGGGGCTTAGTCAGTATGTGTAGGCTTGCTGTTAGACTAGGTAAAATATTGAATGATGCTCATTCCAGTGAAGTGGGTAATGCTCAGAACAGTTGGCTGTCTACAACTCTGTGGTAGTTACATGATTGCACACTGCCATGACCTCAGCTCTGCTAGACCTATTCCTGAAGGTTGTCTCAGCTTGACGGTTCAGACTGGTGTTGTGTAATCAAGACCGCATGAAGTTTTTGGGTCAATGTTTCTTAAACATTACTTGTGAAACAACAGATCTGAGGATATATTGTTTTGTCATTGATGTCAAACATGTCACTGACAGTGACGTTAATGTTTATTTTTATCCCAGCTCATTGGTATAACACGAACCAACACATACATCCAGGAACATTCGGTGGTGGACCCCAAGGAAAAGACTTTTGAGCTGCAATCTACAAATGTGAGTTCAAACCTATTGTCGGATGTATACTGAACAAAAATATAAACAACATGCAACATGGATGATTTTGGCAAATGAGAAATACTCACTAACAGGGATGTAAACAAATTTGCACACCACATTTGAGGGATACTCTTTTTGTGCTCTTTTATTTCAGCACATGAAAAATGGGACCAGCACTTTACCTGTTGCGTTTGTTCAGTGTACATTTATGGATATTGTAGTTAACTCCAGCTTTAGCCCTGTAAACTGACATTGATGTACTTTCCTCTGCTTTCAGATTTCATGTACTAACATAGTATCTGTGGACGAGAAGTTAACATACAGGCCGCATCCGCAGGACCCTGAAAAGTAAGATAGATAGATAGATAGATACCTTTTTTTTAATGGGTTGTTTTTAAAGGTTAATTACAGCAAATTTGATAAATAGGTTTGAGTTTCACATCTAAACTTGTTTTTTCTTCTGTTTGTCCTTATGTTTAGGACCATACTGACACAAGAGGCACTTATCTCTGTGAAAGGAATTAGTCTGAGCAGTTACCTGGAAGGGCTCATGGCCAAAACCATCTCGGCAAACGCAGGCAAAGTAAGTCCTCTCACTTTACACCTGCAGCCTGGATGGAATATTTGAATGGAAATAGTATGAGATAAAACAATCTCATCCATGTATGGCCTTGTTTCAGCCCTTAACTTCCCCATGTGTGTTTGGTATTTTGTTCAGGGACGAGAGGCGATGGAGTGGGTCATCAGGCGGTTAAACACAGAGATCGAGGAGCTGGCAGCGACGGCACAAGCCACAATCCGCATCCCCATGGCAGCTGCAGTCGCAGAGAAATGATCAGCCGCCATCTCAATGGAACTCAGACATTTTCCCTGAAAAGGGAGACCTCCCATAAATCTGCCAGCACAGCCACCTCCTGTATTGGCCCACTAATTTTCTGTCACAAGAACGCATCCTTCCCTCAGCGGGCTGCCCATACAAGCAGGGTTACACACTGTTGGGTACACAGTGAAGCTGATGATGGCATGCTGCGTTCGTAACTAAATGGGAGGTGGGAATTTACCAGTTGTGAGGTCTTAAATACTAGTTGGATGCATTCACATGCTTTGAATTTGAGAAAAGCCTATTGGCTAATGGCAAACAAGCTGCGTAAACCTTAAACTAAAAGTAAAGCTATCATGTTTGCATACAAATTATAGTATTCAAAAGCCATATTAATAGATTCATTTATATAAATGTTGCATTTAATTGTCAATGTGGATTGTTTCCCACTAGTAATTACCAGCCTTTCAGGTGGCTTTTTCCAAGTAGTATGTGGCATATTCTGACTTCCCACTTGGTTATGAATGCAGCAGTAAACAGGGTTGAACCGGGTTGCATTCGAGGCTCATGGGATTTCTGGTCTTCTAACATTTTGAATCACACCGTGCCTACAGGTCATCAGGTTTATTTATTCTCCTCCTGTCCTCTTATTGTTATTCTGCACTGATCTGGTTTCCTCTCTGGCACTTGACGTTTCAATTGAACATCATTCTATGTTGCCTATGCCAGCCATGCACTTACAACCATGAATAGGCTAGTAGTCATTTTCAGGGAACAATTAACTTACTGAGAAGAGAAACTAATTATGTTTGTGGGTCTGTTTGGTGGGGTGTTGTAAAGTTACTGTTATATATTCAGTAATGAAAACGTGAATTTTAATTACTTTAACTCATTGTTATTGCACGTATTATTACCAAGTAACAAGAGTACCACCATTGTATTCACTATGTTCAGAAGTGTGGATATATTTGCTAAATTCTCCCAAATGGTTCTCAACAGTTACAACAGTATGTGATTTCCACAACCTTATGAATATTGGCCCTGTAGTGTTGGGTGTAGTCAGTGAATGTTAACGGTGGCCACTACGACGGGGTATGTTCGGGATCATTGGACAGGAGTGACTGTTGGTTTTTAACTCTGCAGTCTTGAACAACCCATTTTGTAAAATGTCATCATAGTATGAGTAAAACAAACAAATCACATATGTGATCCTGAACCTACCAGGATTGTTTCTTCCCCCTCATTTGGTGTCATATGACAGTATTTGTGTTTTTATAAGCTCTTAGTGGTGTAACCTACTGCAGTGGTTCATCTCACCAGTCTCCTCCCGCCAGCAGTGACATTTGCTGAGTTCGGTAGTAATTACCCATTGTAAAGTCATGTGTTGGATGCATTCACATGCTTTGAGAAACGCAGATTGGCTAATGGCCAACAAGCTGTGTCAACCACAAACTAACGTCTGTCATATAAACAAATTGGTGTTAAAAAACAAACATTTTGTGGCATTTTAAGGAAGAAAATGCTGTTATCGAGGTAATTTCCTTAGTAGGCAATGTCAGAGGTCAGCATGTGGGAGAAGGTGCTCGAGGATGACAGTTCCCCACTAGTAATTACCAGTTGTGGCAGTTTCAAGTGGATTTTCCCCAGTCGTATCTGGTAAATACCACCTTCTCACTTGGTTATGAATGCAGCGTTATTACGTCATAATCAGTTCTACATATGCCTATTTAGATACACTCCCCTTTAACATCCCAAACTCCCTTTTAAAAACTATTGTTACTGTTGTCCCACTTGTGTCAGGGTTGCATTGATGTTGGGTGAAGTCTGAGTGGCACTCCAGATATCAGTCACTTGTTTCAGGAATGAAGTGTCATGCGCGGAACGTTTGAAAACAATGGCTATATATGAGTACACATTCCGAGAATGTCAAACAGAAGTACTTAACACTGAAATGATCTCAATAAAATGTTATTGTTTCATGAACAGGGTGTCTTAGATGTGATCATGTGGGCAAGTACTAAAAGTTTAAACTGTGTATTTATAGATATACAGCTAATTTTTACTCTTACATGGCCATAGCTAAAGGCTGGAATTTCTTAGGCCAATCGGTGGTCTACTCACATGAATATTTTTTTAGGGTCGTAAAACGCCCATATCGTTCTGTTGGTACGCCCACATAATTCCAACACAACCTCCTTTTAACATGTTTTAACATATTTTAAGGAAAACTATTTCACTCATATTGTAAGTAATTATAGGTTAAGTCATAATTCATAAATCTGGAAACACTGGACAGGTACTTTAAACATTACACATTTCCCAGCCTACAGTCTATCGAACTACTATCAAATATAGAATAATTGTTTAAAAATATACACTAATAGATATTAAGACTGAGATACAGACCTGCTGGACCTTCAGCATAGGGTTAACCATGTAATGCATGGTGGGTAAAGCAATGCCCTCCAGTTTGCCTGCCACAAACAAAAGCCAGTGGTTCAGGGTAACTATTTCAGCAGGCCAGTTATTAGGCCTAGGCTTACACAATGGTTTTGTAGGGTAAAGTAATTTCATGATGACGTGATTTGACGATGTACAGTATTTAGTCAGCCACCAATTGTGCAAGTTCTCCCACTTAAAAAGATGAGAGGCCTGTAATTTTCATCATAAGTACACTTCAACTATGACAGACAAAATTAGAAAAAAAATCCAGAGAATCACATTGTAGGATTTTTAATGAATTTATTTGCAAATTATGGTGGAAAATAAGTATTTGGTCAATAACAAAAGTTTATCTCAACTTTGTTATATACCCTTTGTTGGCAATGACAGAGGTCAAACATTTTCTGTAAGTCTTCAAAAGGTTTTCACACACTGTTGCTGGCCCATTCCTCCATGCAGATCTCCTCTAGAGCAGTGATGTTTTGGGGCTGTTGCTGGGCAACACAGACTTTCAACTCCCTCCAAAAATGTTCTATGGGGTTGAGATCTGGAGACTGGCTAGGCCACTCCAGGACCTTGAAATGCTTCTTACGAAGCCACTCCTTCGTTGCCCGGGCGGTGTGTTTGGGATCATTGTCATGCTGAAAGACCCAGCCACGTTTCACCTTCAATGCCCTTGCTGATGGAAGGAGGTTTTCACTCAAAATCTCACGATACATGGCCCCATTCATTCTTTCCTTTACACGGATCAGTCGTCCTGGTCCGTTTGCAGAAAAACAACCCCAAAGCATGATGTTTCCAACCCTATGCTTCACAGTAGGTATGGTGTTCTTTGGATGCAACTCAGCATTCTTTGTCCTCCAAACACGACGAGTTGAGTTTTTACCAAAAAGTTATATTTTGGTGTCATCTGACCATATGACATTCTCCCAATCTTCTTCTGGATCATCCAAATGCTCTCTAGCCAACTTCAGACGGGCCTGGACATGTACTGGCTTAAGCAGGGGGACACGTCTGGCACTGCACGATTTGAGTCCCTGGCGATGTAGTGTGTTACTGATGGTAGGCTTTGTTACTTTGGTCCCAGCTCTCTGCAGGTCATTCACTAGGTCCCCCCCGTGTGGTTCTGGGATTTTTGCTCACCGTTCTTGTGATCATTTTGACCCCACGGGGTTTGATCTTGCGTGGAGCCCCAGATCGAGGGAGATTATCAGTGGTCTTGTATGTCTTCCATTTCCTAATAATTGCTCCCACAGTTGATTTCTTCAAACCAAGCTGCTTACCTATTGCAGATTCAGTCTTCCCAGCCTGGTGCAGGTCTACAATTTTGTTTCTGGTGTCCTTTGACAGCTCTTTGGTCTTCGCCATAGTGGAGTTTGGAGTGTGACTGTTTGAGGTTGTGGACAGGTGTCTTTTATACTGATAACAAGTTCAAACGGGTGCCATTAATACAGGTAACGAGTGGAGGACACAGGAGCCTCTTAAAGAAGAAGTTACAGGTCTGTGAGAGACAGAAATCTTGCTTGTTTGTAGGTGACCAAATACTCATTTTCCACCATAATTTGCAAATAAATTCATTAAAAATCCTACAATGTGATTTTCTGGATTTTTTTTTCTCATTTTGTCTGTCATAGTTGAAGTGTACCTATGACCAAAATTACAGGCCTCTCTCATATTTTTAAGTGGGAGAACATTCACAGTTGGTGGCTGACAAAATACTTTTTTGCCCCACTGTATATGGTCAATATGAACATGATTAGGCCTACTGTAGTGGACTAGGGTTGTGCTTATATTCCTGCACACATTACAGAACTTCCCACTCAGTCTAGATAACACTGACATCTTCAAAACATTTTCCAGGTCTGCAAAAGAGTGATGTCAACATTTAGCATCTCTTTATTTATCCATGCAGGGCCAGTTTCCCAGATACAGATTAAGCCTAGTCCTGGACTAACAACCATTGACTGTATGTAACAGTGTAGCTTCCGTCCCTCTCCTCGCCCCTACCTGGGCTCGAACCCCTACCTGGGCTCTGGACCCTTTGCACACGTCGACAACAGTCATCCTCAATCACAAGAATTGTTCGTCGGTAGCTTCATGAAATAGATTTCCATGGCCGAGCAGCCGGACAGAAGCCTAAGATCACAATGTGCAATGCCAAGCATCGGCTGGAGTGGTGGAAAGCCATCGGATTCTGGAGCAGTGGAAACGTGTTCTCTGGAGTGATGAATCACGCTTCACCATCTGGCAGTCTGACGGACAAATCTGGGTTTGCGTATGCCAGGAGAACGCTAGCTGCCCCAATGCATAGTGCCAACTGTAAAGTTTGGAGGAGTAATAATGGTCTGGGACTGTTTTTCATGGTTTGGGCTAGGCCCCTTAGTTCCAGTGAAGGGAAATCTTAACATTACAGCATAAAATGACATTCTAGACAATTCTGTGCTTCCAACAATGTGGCAACAGTTTGGGGAAGGCCCTTTCCTGGTTTAGCATGACAATGCCCCCGTGCACAAAGCTAGATACATACAGAAATGGTTTGTCGAGATCGGTGTGGAAGAACTTGACTGGCCTGCACAGAGCCCTGACCTCGACCCCATTGAACACCTTTAGGATTAATTGGAACGCTGGCTTCTAACCAAGCCTAATTGCCCAACATCAGTGCTGGACCTCACTAATTCTCTTGTGGCTGAATGGAAGCAAATCCCCGCAGCAATGTTCCAATGTCTAGTGGATAGCCTTCCCACGAAAGTGTTATAACAGCAAAGGTGGACCAACTCCATATTAATGACCATGATTTTGGAATGAGAATGAAATGTTTGACGAGCAGGTGTCCACATATTTTTGGTCATGTAGTGTATGTCCTTGAACCGATTACTTTAAAATCACACACATACAAAGTTATAAGGACAATTTTAGTTGCTAATGGCAGCTTGCAGTACTTTGGTTGGCCTTCAATTTGAGATACTCCTTGAGAGGGGGCAGCACTGGGCTAGCATGCAACATCACTTCCTAGAGTCGCTCAAACTGCGCATGCAATGTTTCCAAAAACTCCTCCATGTAGCAAGATGGCGACACGCTGAAATGACATTTCCTAATCATCAAACGCGCCACCGAGCATTTTCATAGGAAACAACAGGGTGATGTCAACGATGGCTTCGTCCATATCCAATAGGCATCTAAGTGTTGTTGGATGGATGCTTGGAAAGTCACTGTCATAGTTGAAAACACTTTATTTCAGATACAGCAGGTTTAGCTATTTAGCTAGGCCTACTGTTTCATGTTGTTTGGGCTGTTGTTTATAAGACAGTTGCTAAGATGAAACTTGGCTGTTATTGTTGCAAATACTGTTATTTTGGATTTAGCAGTCAGGATAACTAGCATGCTAACTGGCTAGATACGGTAACTCTGTGTTATGGTTAGTGTAATTACCTTCTTAGTATCTATCTTCAAATTATTTTCGGAGTGTATTACAGTTAATTGGTGACAATGATATTAACATATATTTAGCATGACATTCATGCATTATTTATAATATATTTACAACCCAAAAGTAATGTGAAATGCACTCATAACTTATGACATAAGCTTCATTTGGGCTAAGCTTCATTTGGGCCCGATAGCCAGCTAGCTAAGCTAATTGCAGGCTAATGACGCAGAGCATTGCATAATGGGTGAAGATATGCACCCTTGGAATCGTAATATGCTGTAGACAAGGGCAATAGAGACGCTTCAAAATAACAAAAACAAGGAATTGTGCAGTATGACTAAGAAAACCCATAAAACATACAAATGTATCAAATCTTATACTAAAAGCATAATAACCCGGTTATAAAGTGTCAGAATTATCCTTTAAATAGAACCATGAGGAAACCTGCAGGAAATGTAATGCTGAAGAACTGAAATTTCCACAGAAGAATATTGTTTCTTAACGTTTTTGGAACCATTTCAGAACATGACTCTAAATAGAACCATAAGGAAACGTTATGCTGAAGTACTGAAATTCCCACAGAAGAATGTTGTTACTTAACCTTCTCTGAAATATTTTAGAGCATTCCTAATGTCAAACCAGTTGGAGAACGTTCTTAGAGCATTGCCAAAATTGAAATGAAATGTAACCATGTTTGAACTTTTAGGAAACATTCTGTTAAAGTAATGAAATGCCAAAAAAATAATATATTTTTGTTAAGTTCCTTAAATGTGCTGAAAATGTTTCACGGACAAACAACTATCTTGCACCATTCCGAGAAAGTTGTGGGAAGGTTGTATGCAAAAATAACCAAAGGACAACCACGTTCTCACCAAGCTCTAAGAAACATATGGTTCTCAGAACGTTATGTGCCAGCTGGGGTGTCCCTCTGAAATAGCACTGCTTTCCTATAATGCCATGAACAACATTTTAGTTACAATAAAACTATATTCAGCAGATCGCAAATAAAAAATAATGTTGTTATCAGTGCTTTGCATAAGAGATATGTTGTTTCCAGTGCATTTGGAAAGTATGCACACCCCTTGACTTATTCCACATTTTGTTGTGTTACAGCCTGAATTCAAAACGGATTAAATTAAAATAAAAAAGCCCACCCATCACACAATATCCCATAATGACAAAGTGAAAACATGTTTTTAGAAATTTTAACAAATGTATTGTTAATGAAATACAGAAATATCTAATTCACATAAGAGTCAATACTTTATAGAAGCACCTTTGGCAGCAATTACTGCTGGGAGTCTTGGAACAAAAGCTTTCCACATCTGGAGAAGAATGTAATTGCTTTGCTCCGTTTTTTGCAGTATTACTTGTGTCTTGTTGCAAACAGGATGCATATTTTGGAACATTTTATTCTGTACAGGCTTCCTTCTTTAAGGTATTTTGGTGTAATTATAAGGTTGTTGATACATCCTCAGTTTTCTCCTATCACAGCCATTAAACTCTGTAACTGTTTTAAAGTCAACATTGGCCCTAATGGTGAAATCCTTGAGCAGTTTTGTTCCTCTCCGGCAACTGAGTTAGGAAGGACGCCTTTATCTTTGTTGTGACTGGGTGTATTGATACACCACCCAATGTGTAATTAATAACTTCAACAAGCTCGAAGGGATATTAAATGTTTTATTTTTTACCTATCTTGGAATAAGTGTCCTTCTCTGTGAGGCACTGAATAACCTCCCTGGTCTTTGTGGTTGAATCTGTGTTTGAAATTCACTGCTCGACTGAGGGACCTTACAGATAATTGCATGTGTGGGATACAGAAATGAGGTAGTCATTCAAAAATCATGTTAAACACTATTATTGCACACAGAGTGAGTCCATGCAACTTATTATGTGACTTGTTAAGCACATGTTTACCCCTGAACTTATTTTGGCATGTCTCAACAAAGGGGTTAAATACTTATTGACTCAAAACATTAAAGCTTTTATTATAATTTTTTTTTGAAAAACATAATTCCACTTTGACATTATGGAGTATTGTGTGTAAGCCAGTGCCAAAAAACCACACGATTTAATCCATGTTAAATTCAGGCTGTAACACAACAAAATGTGGCAAAAGTCAAGTGGTGTGAATACTTTTTGAAGGCATGTAAAAATGCAATGAAGAATTTACCTAAGTTGATTCCTAGTTCTCGTCTAGATGGTTGTAGTTCTGATTTGGGACTCAATTGCGATCAAATCATGTGATATTTATACAGTGAACACTTTCCTTATATTGAGTTGCAGACCTTTTGGCACACAGAACAGCCTCAATTCGTCAGGGCATGGACTCTACAAGGTGTTGAAAGTGTTCCACAGGGATATTGGCCCATGTTGACTCCAATGCTTCCCACATTTGTGTTAAGTTGGCTGGATGTCCTTTTGGTGGTATACCATTCATGATACACACGGGAAACCTTTGAGCGTGAATAACCCATCAGCGCTGCAGTTCTTGACACACTAATACCGGTGCGCCTGGCACCTACTACCATACCCTGTTCGAAGGCACTTCAATCTTTTGTTATGCCCATTCACCCTCTCCCACAATCCATGTTTCCATTGTCTCAAGGCCTACAAATCCTTGTTTAACCTGTCTAATCGCCTTCATCTACACTGATTGAAGTGGATTTAACAGGTGACATCAATATGGGATCATAGCTTCCTTTTCATTGTAAAGTGAAACTGTTGAACTCCTATCCTCTTTGGTGAGTGGTCAGGTACAGTGAGGCTTGAGAGAAATGTTTGTAGTTGTAAAGCTAATTTCCCGCAATTCTACACATTTTGCTATCATATGCTATCTGGGGGTATGTCTTTTCATTTTTGGTCCACTGAGGTCCCCAAAGTTTCCAATGCTGACCCCTAGTTATGAGAGCATCAGAACTTTCACAAGCATCATGTGGGACCCATACCAGAACATCCTCATTATGAGAAGAATTGTTACTATTGTTACTATTGCAAATCAGGAAATTAAAGATGTGGTGCTTTTTACAGTGCAGAATAATGTCATTTCAAATAATATTTGTTATGCTTAATATATGGGATCCGGAGTGGCGCAGCGGTCTAAGGCACTGCATCTCAGTGCTAAAGGCGTCACTACAGACCCTTTTTCGATTCTAGGCTGTATCACAACCGGCCGTGATTGGGAGTCCCATAGGGCGGCGAACAATCGGCCCAGCGTCGTCCGGGTTAGGGTTTGACCGGGGTAGCACGTCATTGTAAATACGAATTTTTAAGACTTGCCTAGTTAAATAAAGGTTCAATAAAATATATGGCGTGTTACGGCTACAACATGATTCAAGTAAATTTTGAAAATTTGAATACATGTTGAGTCTAAGCATACAGGCAGACAATGCACATGTGCATGTGAGGTGAGTGAGCAGAATCCTCCTCCACACAACAACATACTGCCTTCCTAATCCACAGACTCTGCTTCCATTTGACCGTTTTACAGAAAGCCCTCCAAACTTTCTATATTCATCCATAAAAACATAGATTTTATTCACCCATATATTATTTTTTTCCCACAAACATGAGCGTGCACAAATTATAGACATATAACGAATCCAAAGATATGAACATAACGCATAAAATATTCGATTAATTTCTCTGCTAATTCAACACATACTATTTTCTTACACGTCATGATAAATTCAATGAAAGCACAATTCACGTTCAACAGATAGGTAGACTACAGAAGACAGATGGTTTCATATAAACATTTAGAGCCACTGGTTTGCACTGCAATAATTCACTTCATCCATAATGACACTTGAAACACCAAAAACCAAGTACAGTTGAAAACTAATCGAAATATTTTGATTAACCAACTACATTTATCCTATAGCTCCATCCCACGTGGATGCCCCGAGCGTGTTTTATCTTTAAATCGACTGGATCTGGCATGAGAATATTATCTAATTATTTAGCAGCTAGAAACCAAAAATAAAACGCTAATAAACTCATTCTCAATGCAGATATCAACACATCCACACATAAGTGAGGCCTATGCACACCTCATCTTCACATGGGCTGTGCTAACCTTGCCTGATCGAACCTTGCATGATATTCACTGCTTCAGAGATGATCCATTCTCCAAGGACACTGCATTACCCCCTTCCTAGTTAACACAACATTTCAGCACTGAATACTCTACACTATGATTATAAATTTGATTATTGCACATTGTCATCAAGAAGGCAAAACAAAAATACTAAGTAAAACAATTACACAGTATCCCTTATGCGCTGTCAATCAGTCTGTCATTACGCGCCTATGATTGATGAGAGTATGACCAAATTTAAGGTATGGGCTACAGAGGTAGAACGTTCTTATTCTTCGACTCCATATTTGAATGCCTCGATGAGCCCTTCTACTGAGTGAATACAACCAGAAATGCTGCATATCCCCCCTATGACAAATATGGCGACGTCAAAGAACACGTGGTGCCATAAAAGTTTCCTCCACATCAGCTTTAGATGAAAGAGAGCTGGGAGAAGAAAGCACAACCCGGCGCCGGTAAGACTCCCGGTGAGGCCCATGAGGAGTGCGAAGTGAGGGACAAAGATGGCCATGATCAACGTGAACACCACCAGGAGGCACCGGAGGCCCAGTCCCCAGGACTTAATCCTTCCTCCCGGGCCATAACAGTCAGGGAATATGGCGCGCCCTCCATCCTGGAAAAAAGACTTCTCCAAGACCTCTACAGCAGCGAAGAATGGCAGCGGATATGACAGCAAGGCCTTAGCCACAAGGAATAGGTTGACCACCGCTCTGATGGTGGACGGCAGGTTGTCCGTGATGACCTCTTTGGTGGCATCTGCCCAAGTCAAGTAGGCCACCAGAGCGAACAGGCCCTTCAGGACGCAGGCTCCAATGTGGGTCCAGTCCATCATACAGTGGAACTCGCTTGGCCTCTGCATGTTCCCCTCCAGCGAGGGCAGGAAGATCTGGGACGTGTAGCTGAAGACGATGATGCCAATGGAGATGGGGAACTTCTTGACATCAATATAGAATTTGACTTTGTCCCAGGCCCAATCGCGGGCTCTGGAGAGGCAGTAGGCTATTACCAGGATGTTGATGACGAAGTGCGCGATAGTGCAAAGCAAGCTGAACTTGGACACAGCCTTGAGGCTCTTGAGGAACGCGCAAGGCAAGAGGGCGGCCGTGGCGACTACAGACCAGGCCTTCTGCGAGACCGGCAGATTGGGGAAGCTGTTGACCATCAGGTTGCCACTGACCACCACGTACAGGATACAGGTCATGACTAACTCAATGATCTGAGCAACGTTAACGATATGCCCGCCCAGAGACGGGAACCGTGGCTGGCAGCACGCGTTGGCGATGTCCACGTAGGAGTCCCTCACGCGCACCAGAATTCCATCCTCGTTCTCCTCATACAGACACGCAATAAGAATCTTTCCGGTGTAACAACATACAACAGCCGCAAATATGATTAGAAAGAGTCCGAGGTATCCTCCGTGAAGAATGGCGTAGGGTAACCCAAGGACGAACATCCCCTGCGGATACACAAGCACAGTTGAGTCGTAATGGTCATGGTCTTATCGAAGTGACAGGCTCCCCGCCCCACATATACAAGAAATGAATGACATTCAAAGTTGCATAATTATAACAAACAGCATTTATTTGCATAATAATATGTGTGAAAATCTAAATGTAACGATTGGAGTTGGGAGAAAAAAGTATAGATCTGTCAGGCCACTAAGCGTGCAGGCTCAGAATTGGAATTTGATTTGAAACTATGCTTATTTTTTGTTGATATTAATTTAAAATGTAAAAACTAAGATATTTCCTCACCATGACCGGATTTATTTTATATAATCCACTGTGAAATGTTATCAAGAATAATGAAATGGTCCTTATTGTGCCTGAGGCTAATCCAAATAATTGTATTCATTCCAGATGGAGTTGGGTCTGTTTTTTACTGATAGGCAATAGGCGATCTAGAATAGATCCCTATTTTCCTTTAAAATCTCAAAATGCTTCGTATTTAATTGACATCCTTGTCTGATGAAATGAAGGCAAATGCCATTGTTTATGTTTAAATATATATATATATATATATATTTAGGAATCACTCGTTTTAAATGAGGGATTTTGAAATAAGAAGCCATAAAATAGGACAATTCATTTATCTGGAAGAAATAAATGAAAGTCTATTTTTACATGTGAATGTGAAAAATTATAGTCGTTTTAAAGGTCTGTTTGGGGTTTTTGTAGAATGGAGATTGGGGTCTTCTGAATGATAAAGCGTAATGCATTATGCTCTTAAATGATATGTATGGCGTATATTCCAAGGCGATTGTTGACAAAAGGCCTACATTGACGTAGTGACAATATGTTCATGTCATTCTTCAAATAATTTCTACCTGAATGGCATTGGTGACGTTCCACCCCGCTTCCCAAGACGTAATTTTGGGTTTGACCTCTGATGCCAACTCGTTACACGCCCCAGTGTTCTTGATGGAGGAGGATGATGGGCCGGTGCCATCTCTCTGGTAGTGGCTGTCTCCCTCCATCAACTCGTCTCCTCCGTCCATCTCTCCCCCTTCCTCGTCGCCCTGCATGATGTCCATCTGCATCCCCTGCCTGTAGTCATAGTCCAAGTCATCGCAGTCCACGAACCCCAGACCCTCTTCATCTGTAGCGGCCTGGAAACCCAGTCTGGCGAACACTCCGCTGACCTTGGCCTGAGACTTATTGGACACTGTGTTGGCTGCATTGGTCAGCTTGTTGCCGATCTTGTGTCGAATTAAGTGAGCCATTGTTGTGAGATAAAATGTGAATCTTCAGATATTCATTGGATCAAATTTGAAAATTGTTGAATAAATACATGCAGTGTGCTTATGAGCTATTTTGGCTGCTGCTGCTGTGGGAGAAAGATAATCATGCCTGTTGCCAAGACGTATCGACGTTGTTCTTAACGGCTGCCCAACCGTTACATCCACACAGGCTGTCGTTTAAAATCCCGTCTGTTGGTCTTGATTATCCATGTCACTCTCAAATCCCTCCTGTCACTTTCTTGGCATCAGAAGAAACGAAGTAAAACAATTCCTCCTCATTCAAATTGATCATGTTGGTGATCGAATGTCCCTGTTTGTGACCTCTCCATGCAGTTATCGGTGTTGGTCTTGATGTTGCGCTCAGTTTTGCTATAGCCGTGACAAGTGCAAACCACAAGCCGTAGAATCTTAGAGGGGGACTAGGCACGTGTCCTCATAGACTGCCAATGCAATGACTTGCTCAGCATGCACAAACCCCTCATGGTTCTGAAGCGGTGTGTGTGTATGTGAGAGAGTGAGAGAGTGCGTGAGTGAGTGACAGAGAGAGAGAGAGATTACTTTGAGATTTTGGAAGGAGAAAGGAAGGTGTTTGTTACCAGAGGCATGGATGCTAGCTCCTACGCTTCATTTATACCAAATATTTTACTTATTCGAATAAGCAAATTTTGCATATTTGATTAGGCTTAATTATTTTGTATTTTTTTCAAATTTGTTTTTCAATTTGATTCATTATTTGTTCCAATATTTTTCGTTATGATTGTATTGATCCGGCAGAGGTAATATAAGTTTCCTATAAATCTAGTTTCTAATTGCAGACACGTATGTTCGTTTCAAAATCAGACATTAGGGAGTTACACTGCGCACCATTCATAGGCCTATATCTCACACACACACTGTCTTAGTCTTTTTTTATTCCTAATGCAAAAACAAATATCAGAGGTGTAAAATCACTTGAATGTTTATGGAGTAAATATAAAATATTTAAATATCAAAGCCTAGTATATTCGTTAGATTATTTATTTTTGTGTTTTAGTTTAATCGCTATACGAATTTGGATCCAAAGTTGTGTTTCATGCCCCTTTGACCCAAGTAGCCAATGCACTTAAAAAATATATATTTAATGTAGCCTAATTTATAGCAAAACAAAACTGTTTTTAATATGGTCTCTTATTTGTTGTCGGAGCATTTTAATTGATAATAGGCAACTTACTACCTGCTACACCTGCGTAGCCTAAGTACAGTTTTGTTCATGGAGTCAGATACTTAAAAAATGTAATAAATTCCATGTTTTTTCAGCTGCTAAATTAGAGAGAATGACCCGCGTGCATCGGCATGAGAAAATTCAACTCGTTTCATTGCATTGCAGAACCTTGGACAGGCCTTGCTAGTACCATTCTTTTTAGATAACGTTTCACTGATTCCTTCGGTGTCATATGCCAAAGAGTAGGTTACAAGGAGTGGAATGTTAGCTAAAAAGACTGGTAAGCCTACCCAGACGAGAGCTTTGCGTTTGCGCATGTGTGCTATAAACTGTCTGTAATAGCCTAGTACATTTTAAATGCCCCCTGTAGTTTTACATTATATTTCCAATGTAGCCTACTCAGAATGACTCAATTCCTCAAGGTTAGGTGGCCTGGAAACCAAATGGCTAATATATTATGTCGGGTGTCTGGAATACGCATGGCATTTTAGTTTGATTCAACACTCATGTCATGTGCGTCTGCTTTATAACTCCCAAATTACGATATGACATTAAAATGCAGAAATATTTAAGAAAATTAAGAAGAATAGGCTAAATCTCTGAAACATTTGATGCCTCCAACAGTAATCCGTCAGATGATAAGAGGCACCTCATATTTTCCCTCGTAATCGGTTCCGACAGGTCACAACGCATTGCAGTATTACTGTCGTCAGGTTTTGGTGCCTGCGTATGCAAAATGTGCTCGAGCACATTGTTGAAGAAGATGACTTCAAAGCCTTTCTAATGTTTCCTGTTGGAATATATTATGAAAATGAATGAAAGACGCAACTGCCATTTTGCTCGTGTTGAGTTGTGCGTTGGTAAGAGACAAAACGTGAAAGACAATGAAAGCTCTAAATTTAGTATCAACCCAGAGGACAGAGAAAGTTCCACATATTTTTATGCTTGGCATAGGCTGCTTTGCCATGCTGCCATTTGTGTTCAGGCATGCACAGTGTGTGTATGTGTACGTGTATGTATGTGTGTGTGTGTGCATGTGGCTCACCCACCCTTGTGAGATAGGGCTAATCTCTATATGTGTGTGGAGGCACATGTGTGTGTGTGTTTAGTGGAGGATAGTGAGGAAAGAATATTCCCGGGAGAGTCCTTGGGGCATCTCAGTGACTAAGCCTCCCTCCCCCATCATGTGCAAAACCCTGGGCTAATACTGGGACAGAGGATAGGCTGCAAATGTCACACACACACACACACACACACACACACACACACACACACACACACACACACACACACACACACACACACACACACACACACACACACACACACACACACACACACAACCAACTGGATTCACATTAACAGCAACTGCACCTTCATAATGGAACATGGGTTTGAATTCAGTGAAATGTGCAAACAAATCTGAAAACTAAAACATTTTGTTCTCTATCTGTATTTGCACATTTGGAACTTCAGAAAAAAATGGATCTTCAGACATTATTACTGAGATGGCATCAAATTGGTTGTTGCGATGACCAATTTAGCTTCGGGTTACAGAGGCGAGGATTAATTCAGCAAAGATGAGAGAGGAATATGTGAAGGGGGAAAGATACTGTTGGCGTATAGCCTGCTAACAACCAACTGGGGGGAAAAGTCTCAGATAGTTGCCATGGTCACAATAATTGGGTGGCAAGACTCAAAAGGAACTCAGGTTGTCTGTCTGAAAATCCCACAGGATGAAAAGGGAAGCCACTTGAACCAATCTAGCGCCCTAACAACAGGGAGGGATCTAAGAGAAAAATATAGTGTCCTGGATTGAGAAAAAACAGAGCATTTTTGTTTAGAATTGAAAACTGCAATCTGCTGCTTATACAAAATGGTTGACAATGACATGCAATTCACATAGGAAAAAATAAACACACAGACACACACACACATATCATTTTTAATTCTTGACTTGGATCCACTATGAACACAACTTACACGTGCGTACACAGACTCGACACAGCCAGGGACGCATGCAAAGTGACACGTGCATAAACACAGTAATCACTCTATGGCCTAAAAATATCTGTTACGCTTACAGGGCTTCAGACTGAGAAGACAGGTAGTGGCAGTCTCTGTGTGTGAGGAGGCGCAGGGATGGAGGAGTATTTAGGTTTGCTGCTGTGGCTCTGATATCAGAGGCAGCAGTTGGAATCTCCATGCAAGCCTCACCCTATTATGTAAACCGCGTTCCCGTCGTCCACCTCATTCATTAATGTCACAGATACTTGGAGGTTCTCTCGTTTTATCTCACTAGTCCTGCGTGCACAAAGATTCAAAAGGACATTTCACCATTTCATCTCATGATCTGAGCAATAGGAGTTGCAGCAGAAAACAAGTATTTTAGCTATTTGCTGCTCTACCACAACTATATTATAATACTGATAATATTATTAACATTGTAGTAGCATGACAATAACCCAATAAATGTCATTAATGAGTCTTGCTGGAACACTTGAATATGATCGCCGATGACAAGCTAATTAGGATCGCTCTACCCTGTGCTGCCACTGAAAGCTAGTCTTCTGCTCCGACAAAATGGAGGAGCTGCATCATGCAGTCCCAAAGCGGATGTAGCATATTAATTTGTCTGCTGTTCATCACAGTATGACATGCACAACAAGCAAGAGCTCTCCGTGTTAGGGACGGCGGTACAATGTCACGTCTTGCCTTCTGGGAGCATGTGTGGGAGATGACCTAGATCTGCTCAGTAGCATCAGAGGATACTGCCGGTCTTAGAGCTTTGTGCCTGAGCAGTGAACTGTGCCCCTGATTCAGTGGCACAACATCAAGCTACAGCCTTCCCTCCTCCCAAATCTGTGGTATCCCACCAATCAAGTCCCTGTCCTGAAATAAATATAAAATGTATCAACCATTTGTTTGATTACACAGAAAATATGCCTGTTGTCTCTAATTTAAATGATATTATGGTGCATGCATGCTCTGATAGGTAAGACCCTTGAGCATAATTCTGTGGTTTTAGAACAATGGTGGCATGAAAAATGCATATGTGAATGTGAAGTACTCCTCTTATTGACTGGCTCATGGTACGGTATTGCTGAAAGGATGCAGCATAGTACATGGGCTGATGCTGATTCAGAAGGGCAGAACGATAGAGGATCTTCATGTGACCCCTTACCATTGGAGTGATAGGGGCCAGAGCCTTTGGTGGTGGAGTGTCTACTTTCAGTGCCAAGGGTGCCACATATCACCAGCTGAGGCTCCACTTTGTCTAGTCAATTGACAGTAATACTGCCAGTGCCAGACCAGACTAAATCAAGGACTTTTCAGAAATGGGGTTGATAGGGATAGTATATCACATCAACCTAAGAATAAATTGATAGGAGGAGCTCATGTCTTCTTGGACTTAATTCTGAATGTCCAAAGGACAAATTCACGCTTTGTTCGATGCTTATTCATTCAGACACTCTAATGCAGCAGACCATCTTTCATTGCCCCCTCTGGTGGTAGACACTCATTCACGGAGTCCTTATTGCAGAAGGCCTACTGTAAAAATGAAATGTTATGGGTCATACAGTAGATTATCACCAATGATTTGTAAACACTAGATGACTTGTAGGAAGCACTGTGTTGAACCCTGCCTCCATCTTGGCACTCCCCCAAGTTTGTTTTATTCACTGCCTTAGCACACTCTTCCAACCCAGATGTCCTAGCCGTGTCTGAATCCTGGTTTATCCTGGAAATTTCCATCCATAACTATAACATTTTCTGACAAGATAGAACTGCCAAAGGAGGAGGAGTGACAATCTACTGCAGAGATAGCCTACGGAGTTCTGTTATACTATCCAGGTCTGTGCCCATACAATTTCGAGCTTCTACTTCTAAAAATCCACCTTTCCAGAAACAAGTTTCTCACCGTTGCCGCTTGCTATAGACCACCCACTGCCCCCAGCTGTGCCCTGGACAACATATGTGAATAGGTTGCCCTGTCTATCTTCAGAGCTTGTGCTGCTAGGTGAGCTAAACTGGGACATGCTTAACACTCCGGCATCCTACAATCTAAGCTTGATGCCCTCAATCTCACACAAATGATCAATGAACCTACCAGGTACAACCCCAAATCCGTAAACACGGGCACCCTCATAGATATCATCCTAACATTTCAAGAAGCATTTATCTACGGCTGGCCATGCTTTCCACCTGGCTACCCCAGTCAACTGCCCTGCACCCCCCACAGCAACTCGCCAAGCCTCCCCTATTTCTCCTTCACCCAAATCCAGAGAGCTGATGTTCTTAGAGCTGCAAAATCTGGACCCCTACAAATCAGCTGGACTAGACAATCTGGACCCTCTCTTTCTAAAATTATCTGCCAAAATTGTTGCAACCCCTATTACTAGCCTGTTCAACCTCTCTTTCGTATCGTCTGAGATCCCCAAAGATTGGAAAGCTCCCGCGGTCATCCCCCTCTTCAAAGGGGGAGACACTCTAGACCCAAACTGCTACAGACCTCTATCTATCCTACCCTGCCTTTCTAAGGTCTTCGAAAGCCAAGCAGATCACTGACCATTTTGAATCCCACCGTACCTTCTCCGATATGCAATCTGGCTTCCGAGCTGGTTATGGGTGCACCTCAGCCACGCTCAAGGTCCTAAACGATATCATAACTGCCATCGATAAGAGACCATACTGTGCAGCCGTATTCAGCGACCTGGCCAAGGCTTTCGACTCTGTCAATCACCACATTCTTATTGGCAGATTCAACAGCCTTGGTGTCTCAAATGACTGCCTCGCCTGGTTCACCAACTACTTCTCAGATAGAATTCAGTGTGTCAAATCGGAGGGCCTGTTGTCCGGACCTCTGGCAGTCTCTTTGGGGGTGCCAAAGGGTTCAATTCTCGGGCCGACCTGCTTCTCTGTATAAACCAATGATGTCGCTCTTGCTGCTGGTGATTCTCTGATCCACCTCTACGCAGACGACACCATTCTGTATACATCTGGCCCTTCTTTAGACACTGTGCTAACTAACCTCCAGACGAGCTTCAATGCCATACAACTCTCCTTCCGTGGCCTCCAACTGCTCTTAAATGCAAGTAAAACTATACGCATGCTCTTCAACCGATCGCTGCCCGCACCTGCCCGCCCGTCCAGCATCACTACTCTGTACAAATACCTAGGTGTCTGGCTAGACTGTAAACTCTCCTTCCAGACCCACACTAAGCATCTCCAATCCAAAATTACATCTAGAATCGGCTTCCTATTTCGCAACAAAGCATCCTTCACTCATGCCGCCAAACATACCCTCATAAAACTGACTATCCTACCGATACTCGACTTCGGCGATGTCATTTACAAAATAGCCTCCAACACTCTACTCAAGAAATTGAATGCAGTCGATAACAGTGCCATCCGTTTTTGTCATCAAAGCCCCATATACTACCCACCACTGCGACACTGCACATCTATCACTCCAGTGTGTAATTGCTATATCGTAATTACCTCTCCACCATAGCCTATTTTATTGCCCTACCTCCCTTATCTTACCTCACTTGCACACACTGTATATATACTTTTTTTCCTACTGTATTATTGACTGTATGTTTGTTTATTCCATGTGTAACTCTGTGTTGTATATATCTATATAATAACATAATATATATCTTTATAATAACATTTTCCTTAAAGTATAATTGATTCTTATTTTATTTACCTCATTGGTAGTTACAGTCTTGTCTCGTCGCTGCAACTCTTGTCGCTGCAACTCATTGACACAATGCCCGCTTAACCCGGAAGCCAGCCGCACCAATGTGTGGGACGAAACACCGTACACCTGGCGACGGTGTCAGTGTACATTGCGCCCGGCCGCAACAGGAGTCGATAGTGCGCAATGGGACACAGCCATCTCTGCCAGCCAGACCCTCCCCTAACCCGAACGACGTTGGGCCAATTGTTCACCGCCCCATGCGTCTCGCGGTCGCGGCTGTCTGCGACAGAGCCTGGACTTGAACCAGGATCTCAGCTTAGACCACTCGGGAGGCCAAAGTATATATTTTTGAGATTGCTAATGTTACTCTTCCCAACAACAAAGATACTTAAATACATGTTTATTTATTTTATTTTTTTATTTCACCTTTATTTAACCAGGTAGGCTAGTTGAGAACAAGTTCTCATTTGCAACTGCGACCTGGCCAAGATAAAGCATAGCAGTGTGAGCATACAACAAAGAGTTACACATGGAGTAAACAATTAACAAGTCAATAACACAGTAGAAAACAAAGGGGGGGTCTATATACAATGTGTGCAAAAGGCATGAGGAGGTAGGCAAATAATTACAATTTTGCAGATTAACACTGGAGTGATAAAAGATCAGATGGTCATGTACAGGTAGAGATATTGGTGTGCAGAAGAGCAGAAAAGTAAATAAATAAAAACAGTATGGGGATGAGGTAGGTGAAAAGGGTGGGCTATTTACCAATAGACTATGTACAGCTGCAGCGATCGGTTAGCTGCTCAGATAGCTGATGTTTGAAGTTGGTGAGGGAGATAAAAGTCTCCAACTTCAGCGATTTTTGCAATTCGTTCCAGTCACAGGCAGCAGAGTACTGGAACGAAAGGCGGCCAAATGAGGTGTTGGCTTTAGGGATGATCAGTGAGATACACCTGCTGGAGCGCGTGCTACGGATGGGTGTTGCCATCGTGACCAGTGAGCTGAGATAAGGCGGAGCTTTACCTAGCATAGACTTGTAGATGACCTGGAGCCAGTGGGTCTGGCGACGAATATGTAGCGAGGGCCAGCCGACTAGAGCATACAAGTCGCAGTGGTGGGTGGTATAAGGTGCTTTAGTGACAAAACGGATGGCACTGTGATAGACTGCATCCAGTTTGCTGAGTAGAGTGTTGGAAGCCATTTTGTAGATGACATCGCCGAAGTCGAGGATCGGTAGGATAGTCAGTTTTACTAGGGTAAGCTTGGCGGCTTGAGTGAAGGAGGCTTTGTTGCGGAATAGAAAGCCGACTCTTGATTTGATTTTCGATTGGAGATGTTTGATATGAGTCTGGAAGGAGAGTTTGCAGTCTAGCCAGACACCTAGGTACTTATAGACGTCCACATATTCTAGGTCGGAACCATCCAGGGTGGTGATGCTAGTCGGGCATGCAGGTGCAGGCAGCGACCGGTTGAAAAGCATGCATTTGGTTTTACTAGCGTTTAAGAGCAGTTGGAGGCCACGGAAGGAGTGTTGTATGGCATTGAAGCTTGTTTGGAGGTTAGATAGCACAGTGTCCAAAGACGGGCCGAAAGTATATAGAATGGTGTCGTCTGCGTAGAGGTGGATCAGGGAATCGCCCGCAGCAAGAGCAACATCATTGATATACACAGAGAAAAGAGTCGGCCCGAGAATTGAACCCTGTGGCACCCCCATAGAGACTGCCAGAGGACCGGACAGCATGCCCTCCGATTTGACACACTGAACTCTGTCTGCAAAGTAATTGGTGAACCAGGCAAGGCAGTCATCCGAAAAACCGAGGCGACTGAGTCTGCCGATAAGAATATGGTGATTGACAGAGTCGAAAGCCTTGGCAAGGTCGATGAAGACGGCTGCACAGTACTGTCTTTTATCGATGGCGGTTATGATGTCGTTTATGTATTGAAACATTTAATTTAAATACTGTAGAATTCCATTCATTCCTATGGAGGACTGTGCCGACTGGGGCCGACTGTTGGTTTCAAAGCCTCTCAATGGCTAATAGATAGCACCAGTAATCCAAGGTTTATATACATAATTGGTCATCACACACATGCTGTACTCACATCAACCTGTTCTGGAGAGAGAGGCAACAAATAAAGGTCTGCTGTAGATAAATTAAGCCACCTATATAAAAATACTTGTTAGGGGATCTACTATAATAGAGGATGTAATATATACATATTTTAACATTGAAGGGCCAATCAGCAGTTTAAACAATAACAACAGGAACCCCGCCACTGTTTCAGTAGAAAGCTAAGGGATGGGGCTTGAGAAATGTAATCACTTTCAAATTCATAGACAGGGCTATGGATGCATGGACTGACCATCCATGATATCAAAAGTATAGTTTAACCATGTTTTGTTTACAAACATTGGAGTAAAACAAGCTTATATTTTGGGTTCTGATGGGGTACAGCAGTTAAACTAAGTTCATGAGGCGTGTATAAGTTATATTCTTTAAGAATCTATTGGTACAATTAATTTATAAGTCAAAAAATGGATGTACCAACTTCTGACTGACCCTTTAATAATTGTTACGTTGTCAAAACGTAACGAGAGCTATGCGGAACTGTTGATTTCTGGTACAAGCTTTCTAGTCGGACGTATTTTGTAGTAACACCCTTTCAAAATGACTTCCAAAACAGACACAACATGCAAAATATTTTCTTTTCAAGACTACAAATCCTCTCCCGATCCGATTTTCGAGATTTCTGCCGAATGTTTACAACCATCACCAGTTCCGATAATAATAGATAACGGCTCTTTTCAAACAAGGGCCGGTTGGGCATGCAAAGGGAACGAACTAGGCGCACCGCGCCTTCTGTTCAAGTCCGTGGCGGCGAGGAGCAGAGGGGCAGCGCGAAGTGAAACCCAAATCGGCAATGACATTTCTAACCTCGAGCCTGTGCGATGGCTCCTGAAAAGCCAGTTTGACCGAAATGTGGTTGTAAACTTCGAGATACAGGAACTGATGTTCGATTACATATTCAGCCACCTCGGAGTTGTGACTGAGGTAAGGTGTTCAAGTTATGTTGCACAATTTCCTATGTTGCTTGTCCTGTTTAGACCGTTCTGCCTTCTCAGTCTTGAATATAACTTACTGACAACGGTAGCTAACTAGATAGTTGCTCCTTCAAGCACATCTGATGTGGTTTCTCTCCTTTCTCTCCCCTCTTTAGGGCAGTGTTGAACATCCTATAGTGCTCACAGAGGCGCCCTGCAACCCGCTCCACAGTCGCCAGATGATGTCAGAGCTGCTCTTTGAGTGCTACAGAGTTCCTCATGTGTCCTATGGCGTAGACTGCCTGTACAGCCTCTACTACAACAATGCTCTCAGCAACCTCACACACCAAAACACCGGCATTGTCCTCTCCTCTGGCTACCACTGCTCTCACATCCTACCCGTTATCAATGGAAGGTAAAACCACTATACAGCAAATCACATTTTATTGGTCACATACACATGGTTAGCAGATGTTATTGCGAGTGTAGCGAAATGCTTGTGCTTCTAGTTCCGACAGTGCAGCAAAATCTAACAAGTAATCTAACAATTCCACAACAACTACCTAATACACACTAATCTAAGTAAAGAAATGGAATAAGAATATATACATATAAATATATGGATGAGCAATGACCAAGCTGCATAGGCAAGATGGTGTAAAATACAGCATGAACATATGAGATGAGTAATGCAAGATATGTAAACATTATTCAAGTGGCATTATTAAAGTGACTAGTGATCCATTTATTAAAGTGGCCAATGATTTCAAGTCTGTATGTAGGCAGCATCCTCACTGATGGCTGTTTAACAGTCTGATGGCCTATTTTTCAGTTTCTCTTTCCCAGCTTTGATGCGCCTGTACTGACCTCGCCTTCTGGATAGTAGCGGGTTCAGCATTCAACACCATAGTACCCCAATAGGCAGTGGCTCGGTGGTTGTTGTCCTTGATGATCTTTTTGGCCTTCTGTGCTGCGGGTGCTGTTGGTGTCCTGACCTCACCACCCTCTGGAGAGCCCTGCGGTTATGGGCGGTGCAGTTGCTATACCAGGCGGTGATGCAGGCCGACAGGATGCTCTCAATTGTGCATCTGTAAAAGTTTGTGAGGGTCTTAGGTGACAAGCCAAATTTCTTCAGGCTCCTGAGGTTGAGGAGGCGCTGTTGCGCTTTCACCACACGGTATATGTGGGTGGACCATTTCAGTTTGTCCGTGATGTGTACACCGAGGAACTTAAAACTTTCCACCTTCTCCACTGCTGTCCCATCGATGTGGATAGGAGGTGCTCCCTCTGCTGTTTCCTGAAGTCCACAATCATCTCCTTTTGTTTTGTTGACTTTAAGTGAGAGGTTGTTTTCCTGACAGCGCACTCCGAGTGCCCTCACCTCCCAATAGGCTGTCTCGTCGTTGTTGGTAATCAAGCCTACTACTGTTGTGTGGTCTGCAAACTTGATGATTGAGTTGGAGGCGTGCATGGCCACGCAGTCATGGGTGAACAGGGAGTACAGGAGGGGGCAGAGCACACACCCTTGTGGGGCCCAAGTGTTCAACTATGGTGTTGAATGCTGAGCTGTAGTCAATGAACAGCATTCTTACATAGGTATTCCTCTTCTCTAGGTGGGATAGGGCAGTGTGCAGTGTGATGGCGATTACATCATCTGTGGGCCTATGGGGCGGTACGCAAATTCAAGTGGGTCTAGGGTGACAGGTAAGGTGGAGGGGATATGATCCTTGACTAGTCTATCAAAGCACTTCATGATGACAGAAGTGAGTGCTACGGGGCAATAGTAATTTAGTTCAGTTACCTTTGCCTTCTTGGGTACAGGAACAAGGATGGCCAACTTGAAGCATGTGGGGACAGCAGACTGGGATAGGGAAAGATTTCATATGTCTGTTAACACATCAGCCTGGTCTGCGCATGCTCTGAGGACGCAGCTAGGGATGCCATCTGGCCCAGGAGCCCTGCGGGGGTTAACACGTTTAAATGTCTTACTCACGTCAGCCACGGAGAAGGAGAGCCCACAGTCCTTGGTAGCACTGTATTATCCTCAAAGCGGGCGAAGAAGGTGTTTAGTTTGTCTGGAAGCAAGACGTCGGTGTCCGTTACGTCACTGGTTTTCTTTTTGTGGTCCGTGATTGTCTGTAGACCCTGCCACATACGTCTTGTGTCTGAGCCGTTGAATTGCGATTCCACTTTGTCTCGATACTGACATTTCTCTTGTTTCATTGCCTTGCGGAGGGAATAACTACACTTTTTGTATTAGGCCATATTCCCAGTCAACTTTCCATGGTTGAATGCGGTGGTTCGTGCTTTCAGTTTTGTGCAGATGCCGCGATCTATCCACAGTTTCTTGTAAGGGTAGGTTTTAATAGTCACACTGGGTACAACATCTCCTATGCACTTCCTTATAAACTCACTCACCGAATCAGCGTATAAATCGATATTATTCAATGAGGCTACCCAGAACATATCCCAGTCCGTGTGATCAAAATAATCTTGAAGCGTGGATTCCGATTGGTCAGACCAGCGTTGAATAGTCCTTGTCACATGTATATCCTTTTTGAGTTTCTGGCTATAGGAAGGGAGGAGCAAAAGGGAGTCGTGGTCAGATTTGCTGAGGGAGGGCGGGGAGGGCCTTGTATGCATTGCCGAAGTTAGAGTAGCAGTGGTCCAGAGTTTTGCCAGCGAGAGTACTGCAATCAATATGCTGGTAGAATTTAGGTAGCCTTGTTCTTAAGTTTGCTTTGTTAAAATCCCCAGCTACAATAAATGCAGCCTCAGGATATATGGTTTCCAGTTTGTATAAAGTCCAGTGAAGTTCTTTTAGGGCCGTCGTGGTATCGGCATGAGGGGGGATATACACGGCTGTGACTATAACCGAAGGATAATACGGTCGGCATTTAATTGTGAGGAATTCTAGGTCAGGTGAACAAAAGGACTTGAGTTTCTGTATGTTGTTACAATTACACCATGAGTCATTAATCATGAAACATACACCCCCGCCCTTCTTCTTCCCGGAGAGATGTTTATTTATGTCGACGCGGCGCACAAAGAATCCCGGTGGCTGTACTGACTCCAATAGCATATCCCGAGAGAGCCATATTTCCGTGAAACAGAGTATATTACCAGTCGATATTTCTTACCAAGCAAAGCAGACAGACCCAGCGCCAGGATAAAGTGATTAAGGGTGCAGTTGAAATCGGTGAGAGGGGAAATGTTTTTTGGGGGTTCTTGCATTGGAATTATATTGAATTCTGCTTATTTCACGCTATACCACAATAAACACCAAGTTCAAATTCCGAGAACATTGTGAGCTTTTGAAGTGACAGGTTGCTGCCAAATCTGTAGCCCAACTCCCCTACGCTGTATCAGCACAATGGACAGTGCCCTACACACTAAAGAAAGGTCATTTTGGAAATGAATGTAGGGTACCAGACAGATAGGGTAATTCACCTGTTACAAACAGCCTATGTGAATGCAGCCAAACACAGCTGTCTCACCAAAATAATGCAAACTAAATGCTGAAAGTAGAAACCTAGTAACTCATGCAAAACAAAAAAACTGAATTGCAGTTTGGCTTAGAATACCTACAACTGCAAATGCAAACAAATGAATGTGAACAGAACGGGGGTAGGCCTACTATAGGCTTATAAACAAAATATCAGATCGATAAAGGCATAATACAATCTATATTTAGACTAGTTACATTAACAGTAAACAAACAAACACAGTAAACTAAAGGCGAATGCAAATAACCAAAACATACGCCTACGACGGTGAGACGCAGTCATGCACAGCTGTCTTGCCAAATAAATAGACCCGTAGGCCTATTTCAAACATGGATGCAGCTCATGAGTTCAGCAACATGTTGCGATACTGCACAATACACTTCTGTGGATCAAATTCGACCCACCCACTCAATCAAATAAGCAATGCCGGCCTACCACAAACACATTTCCAATACGCACAGTTCCATTTACAACCATGAAAAGCAATAGGCTACCAAGAAAGCTTACATTCTATTTCTATAGTCATCTATTTCTATAATGAAACATGCTTATGCATTATAATTATATTGAATTCTGCTTAGATCAATCACACTATACCACAATAAACAGAAAAGTTCAAATGCCGAGACCATTGAGTGCTTTTGACCAAGAAGTGACAGGTTGGCACTCTATCGGCACCACGACAGCGCCCCTACACACGAAGCAAGGTTGGTTTTGGCAATGAAAATAAAGGCTGGCTAAATAAGTCATTTTGCCATTTCTTACCCTAGGGTTTTGCTGAGAATGACACCACTTTATACCACCAAGATGTTGATCAAAATCTACCAGCTAAATCGTTTCTTACCCCTTTCCGAAGAGTTGCAGCCTCCTTGACGATCTGTTGAACGTCCTGAGTAATTGATCATTCAATACTTCCCCCAAAATCGTCTTGTAAGATCCCCCTCTAATGCCAGTTGGATTGGTTGAGCTCTCCTTGGGTGTAGCATGAGTCGTCGGTGCTGACTGAACACATTTGCCGAAGTGGAAAAGGAATTCTTAACAGCTGCCTGTCATTAACAAGTGTTGACACCTCAGCTTCCATTAGGGCTGTCCATGACCTAGAGCCAATTTATCTGACCATTTCTACCGGTGTACATGCCAGTTCTGATTTTTACATGCACATTTTCGTGGAAGATTTATTTAATTTATAATAAAGTCTTTGTATCTCACAATCATTGCATGTGGTTAATCAAAATTCTAAAAGTAACTTCTATTGCCATTGACAACTATGTGAAAAATAGCCTACGTTAAGCTAACAAATAAAAACAGCCTGCAGATAGAAAAAAATCCTGATTTAAAAATAAATATCCTATAAATCACATTGGCTTAAAAAAAAACACCACCCCAGCCGACGCTTGGCATTGCGCATGGTAATCTTAGGCAGTCTGACGTCGCTTCCAGAGGCAGTTTGGAATTCGGTAGTGAGTGTTGCAACCAAGGACAGACGTTCTGTGAGCTTTGTGTGGCCTACCCATTCGCAACTGAGCCGTTGTTGCTCCTAGATGTTTCCATTTCACAATAACAGCACTTACAGTTGAATGGGGCAGCTCTAGCAAGGGAGAAATTATAGAAACGGAATTGTTGGAAACATGATGGTGCCATGTTGAAAGTCACTGGGCTCTTCAGGAAGGCAGTTCTACTGCCAATGGTTGTGTATGGAGATTGCATGGCTGTGTGCTCGATGTTATACACCTGTCAACAACGGGTGTGGCTGAAATAGCCGAATCCACTAATTTGAAGGAGTGTCCACATACTTTTGTATATATAGTGTATTTAATCACAGTGTGCTTAAAGCATCAGACAAGCTCAGTAGCCTACATATAGTTGATTTTATTAAAACACATACATTTGGGTGTGTTTATATAGTGAAAAATACACAAAAAATGTTGGTCGAAAGAACCAACGATTCTAGGTCGACCAAATGTTTTTTTTTGTCGGGGACAGCCTTTACACTCAATCATTAGAACCTTTTTGCTATTTTGATTTAGGGGACACAAAACTTTAACTGAGATGGCACAAGTTTCAACGGAGCCTCCTTTTGCCCCCTTGTCTAGCTCACCAACAGAGCTGTTTTTATCAAGATACAAATATCCTGGGCTTTTTCATTTGGTGCATACAGACACAGCTTGGCTACACTTTAACCGTGAAGCGTCCACGGTGTGCTCTCATATGGAACTCAGCGAGGACTCTTACTTTTGTAACTAATTTGTAAACATTTTAACAATGTGATTTAACTGATTTGAAGTTGTGAAAATAGATGGTAAAAATGCAGAATGGTGTTAAATGCCTGCAAACAGCTTGGGGAGTTAAATTATTTCACAGATTTAATCATGTAAATATTAGGCTTACTGATTATTTCTTTGACAGTCCACGAGCTACCAGACATGAAGTTTTCTGCTAATGTGCAACATTTGGTAGGCTGATGGAAGGCTACTCAGAGTCAGAGTCTGTGCTACAGAGATGCCTAATCTCAACATGCCGTGCTCATCATGTGAAATTAGTTTGCTGGTGGTGCACGCAGCTCAAATGATATGTAACAACACCACAGGACATGAAACAACGACGCAAATGTAACAGCAGCACAATAAAATAGATAAAACATGTATTTTTCAAATGGTGCAACTAGTGCTTTCTAGTGGGGCGGGAGTGAAGCAACACTTTCCAGTCAGCAAAACCATTAATCTTGTGGTGATGGGGGTGGAAAATGCGGTCTGTTAATTATTATATCATATATTAGATTGATGTATCTATTTTAATACAGACTTGCTCAAAACATTACCAATCATTTGAAAATGACAAATGGTTAAAAAAAAAGTGGAGGTGCAAAAACACAAATTTGCATCCCTATTTTGAAAGTGGGGGTGCAGCTTGCTCTGTTTGCTCTGTTTGCTCCATTGCTCAGGCGTGCCTATGTGCCATTTTAACACATGCCACACAACTTGTAACATTCTTTCTTCTGGTGTTTCCCCAGGCTGGATGCAGGGAACTGTAAGCGTGTGAACGTGGGCGGGAGCCAGGCGGCCTCGTATCTCCAGCGTCTGCTCCAGCTGAAGTACCCTGGTCACCTGGCTGCCGTCACCCTCAGCCGAATGGAGGAGCTGCTCCACGAACACAGCTACACAGCCACAGACTACCACCAAGGTCTGCCTGCCATGGGGCCAGAGATGTAGTGAGATTACATGAAACAGTAACTGTGGTGCTTTACTTTATATGTGACTCATTTCCTGACTCTCTCTCTCTCTCTCTCTCTCGGTGTCTCTCTCTCTCGGTGTCTCTCTCTCTCTCTCTCTCTCTCTCTGTGTCTCTCTCTCTCTGTGTCTCTCTCTCTCTCTCGGTGTCTCTCTCTCTCTCGGTGTCTGTCTCTCTCTCGGTGTCTCTCGGTCTCTCTCTCTCTCTCTCTCTCTCTCTCTCTCTCTCTCTCTCTCTCTCTCTCGGTCTCTCTCTCTCGGTCTCTCGGTGTCTCTCTCTCTCTCTCTGTGTCTCTCTCTCGGTGTCTCTCTCTCGGTCTCTCTCTCTCGGTCTCTCGGTGTCTCTCTCTCTCTCTCTCTGTGTCTCGCTCTCTCTGTGTCTCTCTCTCTCGGTGTCTCTGTCTCTCTCTCTCTGTCTCTCTCTCTCTCTCGGTGTCTCTCCTCTCTCTCGGTCTCTCTCCTCTCTCTCTCTCTCTCTCTCTCTCTCTCTCTCTCTCTGTGTGTCTCTCTCTCTCTCTGTGTCTCTCTCTCTCTCTCTCGGTGTCTCTCTCTCTCTCGGTGTCTCTCTCTCTCTCGGTGTCTGTCTCTCTCCGTGTCTCTCAGAGCTGGAGAAGTGGCGCAGTGTAGAGTTCTATGAGCAGGAGGTGCACCGCATGCAGCTGCCCTTCTCTGCCAAGGGGCTGGGCGGCGTGGTGAGTGTGGAGGAGAGGCAGGAGAGACGCACCCAGCAGCTGCGCAGGCTACAGGAGATCAACGCCCGGCGCAGGGAGGAGAAGCTACAGCAGGACCAAGAGCGGTTGGATAAACTACTGACAGTGCAGGCAAGAACCATTACCTTTTAACGACTTGGTCAGCTATGAACCTTAACGTCGACCCCTTTTCTCCCCTAAACCACCACATTTCACTCATAGACCTAAGTTCTAAAGCTTTCCTTATCATTTTAGCCACCAGTCGTATCCATTGAGGTAAACCGTCAGCGTATGTTGCCTGTGTGCATGTGTGTGCTTGGTCATGTGCATAGGAGCTGTTGGAGGACGGCTACCTGGAGCAGTTCCATAAGAACCTGGTACAGCTGAATATGGACTCTGCTGAGGAGCTGCAGTCCTACATCAACAAGCTGAGCCTGGTGGTGGAGCAGGGCAGGCAGCGGCTCTTACAGGTGATCATAGGGGCTAGCAAACGATAGCATTGAGTTAGGATGGCAACGATGTCCAACAAAACAGTTAGTTCAAAACAGCCTAGACTATGGCAACATATCACAGTGTTGGGAATAATGTTGGTGTTAAACTAATTGACAAGTAAGACATCTCTCTCTGTCAGGCCTCAGAAATGGAGCAGCCAATGGATGAAGGGGACGGGGTGACAGAGATGGATCCGGACTTCAGTGAGGAAAACACAGAGACAGAAAAGCCTGTGCAGGTGAAGCAATATTCTCCAATATTTGAATGGTATAAACACAACAGTCTGAACCACATTCATACCGAACTAAATATAGATTGTGATTAAAACTCTTGTGATGGAGGCTCCACTAGCCCTGTTGACGACCTCCTCTCGCCACAGCCGGTGTTTAACATGGCAGAGTACCATCAGCTGTTTGTGGGCACGGAGCGCCTGCGAGTCTCAGAGATCCTCTTCCAGCCGTCGCTGATAGGAGAAGACCAGATGGGCATGATGGAGACGCTGCAGTATGTCTTAGCCGGGTAATCTACTGCACATTTCCTCGCTATACATGTTTGATTGTACTTTTTAATTTTTTTAAAAACAAAACGCAGATGGCCACAATAACTAGAGCATGATTCACATAGTAGCTGAAGAGGTTGATCATAGTTTGCATGACTTGACTGTGTGCAGGTATACTCCTGAGCAGCAGGAGGCACTGGCCCGTAATGTGTTCCTGACGGGAGGGAACCTACAGTATCCAGGTATGAAGGAGAGGATAGAGAGAGAGCTGCTGGCCATGAGGCCCTTCCAGTCGCACTTCCAGGTATAGTAAACGTTTGGTTTTTGTGGTAATTCACTGCTCCGAAGGACACCGTTGTGTCATGCAACTTATATTGGTTCATGTTGAGACAAAAGTAGGGCAAGCATATTCTATACCAGCAGTATAAATACACAGTCACCTGTACAAGTCTTAATTGAAACAATATGGTGATAAGGAGAGAGCCATATTACAACTTACAGAACATTCGGAAAGTATTTAGGCCCCTTGACTTTTTCCACATTTTGTTACGTTACTACTTTATTCTAAAATTGATGAGGGGATAAAAATAAAAAAATCTATCTACACACAATACCCCATAATGACAAAGCAAAAGCAGTTTTTTTTTTAGAAATATCACATTTACATAAGTAATCAGACCCTTTACTCAGTACTTTGTCGAGCACCTTTGGCAGCGATTACAGCCCCGAGTCTTCTTGGGTATGATGCTACATGCTTGGCACACCTGTATTTGGGGAGTTTCTCACATTCTTCTCTGCAGATCCACTCAAGCTCTGTCAGGTTGGATGGGGAGCGTCGTTGTGAAGCTATTTTCAGGTCTCGTCAGAGATGTTCGATCGGGTTCAAGTCCGGGCTCTGGCTGTGCCACTCAGGACATTGAGACTTGTCCCGAAGCCACTCCTGCGTTGTCTTGGCTGTGTGCTTAGGGTCGTTGTCTTGTTGGCAGGTGAACTTTCGCCCCAGTCTGGGGTTCTGAGCGCTCTGAAGCAGGTTTTCATTAAGGATCTCCCTGTACTTTGCTCCGTTCATCTTTCCCTCGATCCTGACTAGTCTCCCAGTCCCTGCTGCTGAAAAACATCCCCACAGCATGATGCTGCCACCACCATGCTTCACTGTAGGGATGGTGCCAGCTTTCCTCCAGACGTGACACTTGGCATTCAGGCCAAAGAGTTCAATCTTGGTTTCATCAGACCAGAGAATCTTGTTTCTCATGGTCTGAGAGTCCTTTAGGTGCCTTTTAGCAAACTCCAAGTGGGCTGTCATGTGCCTTTTACTGAGGAGTTGCTTCCGTCTGGCCACTCTACCATAAAGGCCTGATTGTTGGAGTGCTGCAGAGATGGTTGTCCTTCTGGAAGGTTCTCCCATTTCCACAGAGGAACTCTGGAGCTCTGCCAGAGTGCCCATGGTGTTCTTGGTCACCTCCCTGACAAAGGCCCTTCTCCCCCGATTGCTCAGTTTGGCTGGGTGTCCAGCTCTAGGAAGAGTCTTGTTGGTTCCAAACTTCTTCCATCTAAGAATGATGGAGGTCACTGTGTTCTTTGGGACCTTCAATGCTGCAGAAATGTTTTGGTACCCTTCCCCAGATCTGTGCCTCGACACAATCCTGTCTCGGAGCTCTACGGACAATTCCTTCAACGTCATGGCTTAGTTTTTTGCTCTGACATGCACTGTCAACTGTGGGACTTTATATAGACAGGTGTGTACCTTTTCAAATCATGTCCAACCAATTGAATTTGCCCCAGGTGGACTCCAATCAAGTTGTAGAAACATCTCAAGGGTGATCAATGAAAACAGGATGCACCTGACCTCAATTTTGAGTCTCATAGCAAAGAGTCTGAATACTTATGTAAATAAGGTATTTCTGTTTTTAATTTTTTATACATTTGCAAATGTAAAAATATCTGGTTTTCGCTTTGATTAAATGTTTTATTTAACCTTTATTTAACTAGGCAAGTCAGTTAAGAACAAATTCTTATTTACAATGACGGCCTACACCGGCCAAACCTATACGAGGCTGGGCCAATTGTGCGCCGCCCTATGGGACTCACAATCACATCCAGGTTGTGATACAGCCTGGAATCGAACCAGGGTCTGTAGTGACGCCTCTAGCACTGAGAGGCAGTGCCTTAGACCCCGTCGCCACTTGGGAGCCCTGAGCGATTGAACATTTAAAAAAAATCTATTTTAGGATAAGGTTGTAACGTAACAAAATGTGGAAAAACTGAAGTGGTCTGAATACTTTCTGAATGTACTGTAGTTGAGCAGCATAGTACACTGTTTTGACTCTGCTCTCCAGGTGATGATGGCGTCGAGGCCTGCGGTGGATGCCTGGTACGGGGCTCGGGACTGGGCCTTGGAGCACCCCCCTGGCGGGGCGGGCTGGATCAGCCGGCAGGACTACGAGGAGAAGGGCGGTGAGTATCTGAGCGAGCACTGTGCCTCCAACGTCTTCATCCCCATGAAGATCGCCAAACCAGTCCCGCGCCTTGCTGAACCTTTGTTAGTGCCCATTACCACGATGACAGCAGCTTCCCCCGACAGTGTTTCAGCCTCTCCATCAACCTTCACCTTGGCACCGACCCAAACTTGAACTCCTCCACTTTCTCTCATGAGCACTTATGGGAAAGAGCATAACTAGGTGGGTGCATCTCACTGTATATATCATGGTGCTGTGCATTTTGGGATTTCAAATTAGCACAGATGATGATGGACCAATGGACCACTCATGTTGAATAGTTACAACTTTAGACCGGTCTGAAGGCATTGGGCTGTTTGGTTGTGTTAGTCCTTTTTATACTTCATCACATAAATGATTTAGTTTTTTTACCTGTGCAGTTTTTATAATACAATCAAGCTATGTTTCAGATTCAGTCAAGGATATGTTGTCAACCAAACACCTAGATACCACAAGCTGGCATTTTCTGTCAAATATTACAATAAAAACATACTTTTTGTATAAGACTGTCAAGTTCCTCTTTGTTGTATGCTGTATCTAGAAGAGCGAAATCCATATCCACATAAGTATTACTGCATTACACTATTGTGCCACAGGGTGGTGTTAGTCTACAGTACAGTAGATTTTTCCCCCCACACACACACCTTTGACCAAACAACTGAAGCTCTTCAGCAGCTTGTAAAGCACCATTGGCCGCATTACTGGGATGTAGGAACATCCCCTTTTTTAACAGATGTTTTGTTATAGAGATACACATAGAGTTAGATTTCTATTGTAGTATTGCCACACTGTGTATCCTGTTAGATATATAGTGCCTTCAGGAAGTATTCATAGCCCTTGACTTATTCCACATTTAGTTGTTATCCTGAATTTAAAATGTATTAATTTTATTTATTTTATCTCACCCAACTACACACAATACCCCATAATGACAAAGTGAAAACGTGTTTTTAGAAATGTATTGAAAATGAAATGCAGATATCTAATTTACATAAGTATTCACAGCCCCGAGTCAATACTTTGTAGAAGCACCTTTGCCAGCGATTACAGCTGTGAGTCTTTCTGGGTAAGTCTTTAAGAGCTTTCTAAACCTGGATTGTGCAACATTTTCCCATTAATCTTTTCAAAATTCTTCAAGCGCTGTCAAATTGATTGTTGAATCATTGCTGGACAACCATTTGCAGGTCTTGCCATAGATTTTAAAGTAGATTTAAGTCAAAACTGTAACTTGGCCACTCAGGAACATGTTTTCTGGTAAGCAATTCCAGTTTATATGTGGCCTTGTGTTTTAAGTTATTGTCCTGCTGAGAGGTGCATTCATCTCCCAGTGTCTGGTGAAAGGCAGACTGAACCAGGTTTTCCTCTAGGATTTTGCCTATGCTTAGCTCCATTCCGTTTATTTTTTAATGATGAAAAACTCCCCAGTCCTTCACGATTCCATGCATACCCATAACATGATGCAGCCACTACTCTGCTTGAAATTACGGAGAGTGGTGCTCAGTAATGTGTTGTATTAGATCTACCCCCAACATAACACCTTGTATTCAGGATAAAAAGTGAATTGCTTTGCCACATTCTTTGCAGTATTACTTTAGTGCCTTGTTGCAAACAGGATGCATGTTTTGGAACATTGTTATTTTGTACAGGCTTCCTTCTTTTCACTCTGTCATTTAGGTTAGTAGTGTGGTGTAACTACAATGTTGTTGATTCATCCTCAGTTTTCTCCTTTCATAGCCATTAAACTTTGCAACTGTTTTAAAGTCACCGTTGGCCTCTTGGTGAAATCACTGAGCTGTTTCCTTCCTCTCCAGCAACTGAGTTATATATGGATGCCTGTATCGTTGTAGTGACTGGGTGTATTAGTACACCATCCAAAGTGTAATTTAATAACTTCACCATGCTCAAAGTGATATTCAATGTCAGCTTTTTTTAACTTTTTTTTTTTTACCCATTTACCAATAGGTACCTTTCTTTGGGAGATATTGGAAAACCTCCCTGGTCTTTGTGGTTGAATCTGTGTTTGAAATGTATTGCTCGACTGAAGGACCTTACAGATAATTGAATGTCTGGGGTACAGAGATGAGGTAGTCATTAAAAAAAATCATATTGCACACAGTGAGTCCATGCAACTTATTAGGTGACATACAAATCTTTACTCCTGAATGTATTTAGGCTTGTCATAAAAAGGGGCTGAGTACTTACTGAGTCAAGACATTTCAGCTGTACATTTTTTTTCCCTGAATTAGTAAAAATGTCAAAAAACTATTTCACTTTGACATTTGGTATTGTATGTATGCCAGAGGCAAAAATCTCAACAGAATCCATTTTAAATCCAGGCGATAACACAACAAAATGTGGACAAAGTAAAGGGGTATGAATATTTTCTGAAGGCACGATAACACCCCTCAGTGTTGCTTCTCTGCCACAGCAAGCTTCGAACTTGTCAAAGGAGAGGGATAAGTATATGATTGATTTGAATGTTTGGGCAAACTTTTGTAGTTATTGTAAAGCTGGCAGCATCATAGGGCAACTCGCCTAGGAGTAACTCCCGTCTGTAAATACTCATCACACGGCATTGGCAGCCAGACATACAGTACCAGTCAAACGTTTGGACACACCTAATTCCAGGGTATTTCTTCATTTGGACTATTTTCTACATTGTAGAATCATAGTGAAGACATAAATACTATTAAATAACACATGGAATCATGTTAAACAAAATATATTTGAGATTCTTCAAAGTAGCCACCCTTTGCCTTGATGACATCTTTGTACACTCGTCATACTCTCAACCAACTTCATGAGGTAGTCACCTGTAATGCATTTTAATTAACAGGTGTGCCTTGTTAAAAGTTAATTTGTGGAATTTCCTTCCTTAATGCGTTTGAGCCAATCAGTTGTGTTGTGACAAGATAGGGTTGGTATACACAATATAGCCCTATTTGGTAAAAGACCAGGTCCATATTATGGCGTGAACAGCTCAAATAAGCAAAGAGAAACAACAGTCCATCATTACTTTGAGACAATGAAGGTCAGTCAATGCGGAAAATTAATTACTTTTAAAGTTTATTCAAGTGCAGTCACAAAAAAAACATCAAGCACTGATCTAACTGGCTCTCATGAGGACCGCCACAGCAAAGAAAGAATTTGCAGCCCAAATAAATGCTTCAGAGTTCAAGTAACAGACACATCTCAACATCAACTGTTCAGAGGAGACTGTAAATCAGGCCTTAATAGTCACATTGCGGCAAGGAAACCACTATTAAAGGACACCAATAATAATAAGAGACTTGCTTGGGCCAAGAAACACGAGCAATGGACATTAGACCGGTGGAAATCTGTCCTTCGGTCTGATGAGTCCAAATTTGAGCACCGCTGTGTCTTTGTGAGACGCAGAGTAGGTGAACGGATGATCTGCATGTGTGGTTCCCACCGTGAAGCATGGAGGAGGTGGTGTGGGGGTGCTTTGCTGGTGACACTGATTTATTTAGAATTCAAGGCACACTTAACCAGCATGGCTACCACAGCATTCTGCAGCGATACGCCATCCCATCTGGATTGCGCTTAGTGGGACTATCATTTGTTTTTCAACAGGACATTGACCCAAAACACACCTCCAGGCTGTGTATGGGCAATTTGACCAAGAAGGAGGGTGATGGAGTGCTGCATCAGATGACCTGGCCTCCACAATCACCAACCCTAAGCCAATTGAGATGGTTTGGGATTAGTTGGACCACAGAGTGCGAGAAAAGCAGCAAGTGCTTAGCATATGTGGAAACTCATTCAAGACTGTTGGAAAAGCATTCCTCATGAAGCTGGTTGAGAGAATGCCAAGAGTGTGCAAAGCTGTCATCAAGGCAAAGGGAGGCTACTTTGAAGAATCTAAAATCTATTTTGATTTAACACTTATTTGGTTACTACATGATTCCATATGTGTTATTTCATAGTTTTGATGTCTTCACTATTACTCTACAATGTAGAAAATAATAAATGTAAAGAAAAAAAACCTTGAATGAGTAGTTTGTCCAAACTTTTGACTGGTTCTGTACATCTTCCTCAGCACAGGATTTATGGGTATTAGCAGACACCAGTGTGTCCAGAGTTCCATGAGCATGGCCTTATTTCTATTACAGCATATTGGTTGACTGTCATTCATATTCCATTCACCCAGTTCAATGTAACAATGATAGGTTTAGGCTACTACATGATGCTATAATTTTCCCTATACCCATCGTGAGGTTGCTACAACCTAGCCTATGAATGAAAGTTTACAACGTAGGTGCACACTGGTCGAGATAAAAATTTGAGGTGACAGTGACACATTCACTACCGCCTTGCACACTTGCCTGCATCTAGCTGATATAGGGTGTAATCATTAGTCCAACAGTTGCAAACAAGAGTTTCTATTGGACAAATTCAGGTATTTTTATTCCTGTTTTGATCCTTTTGCGTCCGTTCATCAGAATCGGCGGAATGAATACACCCCTGATCAAGCATAAACACAGTTCACTTTCATAGCAGCCACGTTGTATTCCTTCTCTTATCTATGCGCTCTACTTCTCTCACCTTTTGCTTGTTTACTTCAATGCACAAAACATCAGCTGTATGTGAACAGGCAAAAAAAAACTTTCCAAACCATATCATAACCACTACACACAGCCTGCATCGTTGTCACCATATTAGCTAAAGTAACATCATAGTCAACATAGCTAATATAAATAATGCGTTAGAAAACCAGCTACAATCAAACAATAACGTTAGTCAGTAAGCAGTTTAGCAGTTACACAGGCAGGCCTGGTTGGCAATAAATGAGTCAAACCAAAAGCTTACCTTGACTTGGAAGAGTTCCAGTGTTGTGTTGGATAGTCATAGCCAGCTAGATAACATATTATCCCACTGTTTGTGCAGGGTGCTTTGAGTAGGCTAACCTAGCTGACTGCATTTGCTAGTAAGTGAAAATGAAAATGAAAAACAATTTCAAAATCTCTCTCGCTTCTCCTTCATTTAGGAAGAAATGTATTTGTTCACTTGTCTTTCTCTCTCATTGAGTCAACTACTCACCACATTTTATGCACTGCAGTGCTTGCTAGCTGTAGCTTATGATTTCAGTACTAGATTCTTTCTCTGATCCTTTGATTGGGTGGACAACATATCTGTTCATCTGATAGGTTGGAGGACGTCCTCTGGAAGTTGTAATAATTACTGTGTAAGTCTACGGAAGGGAGTGAAAACCATGAGCTTCCCAGGTTTTGTATTGAAGTCAATGTACCCAGAGGAGGACGGAAGCTAGCTGTCCTGTGACTACACCATGGTGGTAACTACAGAGTGCAGTTGAGGCTACTGATGACGTTCATTGCAAAAAGAATGGGTTGTAATCAATTATTTGGTAACGTGATTATATAGTTGTGATGACCCTCCCACTCTGTCTGCCGTATTCTCTCTTTGTTCTTGTTTCCTTATTAGGATGCCGGTGGGCGGAGTTGGGAGGGTCGTCAGCTACATGGGAAACACCTGGGCCCGGTGTGTTATTGACTTTATGTTTGTTTAGTCCATGTGTAACTCTGTGTTGTTGTTTGTGGATAAATAGACCTCTTCCACACTCATGGAGGAGACTCTCTCCATGTAGACACCTTTCTAGATTTTGTTGTGTATCTTGGTGGCCTTTTGGTTGTTTGCTTTGGCACCTTTCATCACCCTGCATTATCACATTCATGCATGCAAAACACTCACAAAACCCTCACTTACACTACTGATTACTGATTACACACACCATTGTATATTATACTTAGTTACTTATTTAATAAATATATATTTTGTTACTCCTTATCTCCATGTTGTCTCCCTTTTGTTACGGGCTTTGAGCCGGTTCGTGACATAGTATAGTTTTATCTAAGAAGGATAACTTTTTTAATGTTTTAAAATATATATTTTTATGAAATTCACTGAGGAGGATGGTCCTCCTTCCTCTGAGGAGCCTCCACTGGCAGACACAGTCTGACTTGAATGAATCCAGTCCAAAAAGTGTGTATATGATAAGATTACCTAAGAGGACTGATCTATGGTGGGGAGGAGCAGGAGAAATTATATTTATATTGTCCTCAGAACACACCATGAACAACCTCAAACTATAGTTTTCCAGAATCTTTTTTTGTAGAACAATTTAGCAATCCAATACCAAAACATAATCCACAATCTTATGCGTGATTGACATTCTTAATCAAGGATATACATGTGACATTGACTAGTTGTGCAACAGGAAGTTTTACAAATGGTTTTGTCCTGACCTTTGCAGCAGCCGTAGAACCATTGATAAGATAATGTACAAGGCTTTCGGCCAGCCCAAGGAAACAGCAGGGAGTCATTTTACCCCATAGATACAGACAATAACAATGGAGCTGTACCACGGCAAACAAGCCAAAAATCACATTAACAGGGGAGTGATGCAGAGCATCAAAACACTTGTTTCACTAAACTGCTTGATATGACTAAATTGTATTCCCTCTGTACCCCCCCCCCCCATTTCAAAAGTATAAAAGAGAGCGCATTCATTCTATTTTCCCGTCAAGTGTGGAACACTGCAGCTATGTTCGAGTGTCATTGGCCACCTGTCAACTGGATCATCATCACAGTCGGGAGAAAACAGCATTTCCTGCTGTGACCCTGGTGATAGAAAGACATTTTAACAGAACACATGCAGTGAATTATTTGTATTTTATTTATTTCACCTGTATTGATTTGTAGCCTCAGTGCAGTGGGCAGCTGGGAGGAGGTGCTCTTATTTTCCATGGACTTTACAGTGTCCCAGAACTTTTTGGAGTTAGAGCCACAGGATGCAAATTTCTGTTTGAAAATGCTAGCCTTTGTCAACATTACTACTACTGACTGCGTGTATTGGTTCCTGACTTCCCTGACAAGTTGCATATCGCGGGGACTATTCGATGCTAGTGCAGTCCGCCACAGGATGTTTTTGTGCTGGTCGAGGGCAGTCGGGTCTGGAGTGAACCAAGGGCTATATCTGTTCATAGTTCTCCATTTTTTGAAAGGGGCATGCTTATTTAAGATGGTGAGGAAATTACCTTTAAAGAAGGACCAGGCATCCTCTACTGACGGGATGAGGTCAATATCCTTCCAGGATACCCAGGCCAGGTTGATTAGAAAGGCCTGCTCGCAGAAGTTTTTTAGGGAGCGTTTGACAGTGACGATGGGTGGTCGTTTGACAGCAGACCCATAGCAGATGCAGGCAATGAGGCAGTGATCGCTGAGATCCTGATTGAAAACAGCAGAGGTGTATTTGGAGGGCAAGTTGGTCAGGATAATATCTATGAGGGTGCCCATGTTTACAGATTTAGGGTTGTACCTGGTGGGTTCCTTGACAATTTGTGTGAGATTGAGGGCATCTAGCTTAGATTGTAGGACTGCCGGGGTTTTAAGCATATCCCAGTTTAGGTCACCTAACAGAACGAACTCTGAAGATGGATAGGGAGATATCAATTCACATATGGTGTCCAGAGCATAGCTGGGAGACGAGGGGGGTCTATTACAGGTGGCAACAGTGAGAGACTTATTTCTGGAGAGATACATTTTTTAAAATTAGAAGCTCGAACTGTTTGGGCATAGATCTGGAAAGTATGACAGAACTCTGCAGGCTATCTCTGCAGTAGATTGCAACTCCTCCCCCTTTGACAGTTCTATCTTGACGGAAAATGTTGTAGTTGGTTGCCTTCCTAAGCCAGGATTCAGACACAGCAAGGACATCAGGGTTGGTGGAGTGTGCTAAAGCAGTGAGTAAAACAAACTTAGGGAGGAGGCTTCTGATGTTAACATGCATGAAACCAAGGCTTTTACAGTTACAGAAGTCGACAAATGAGAGTGCCTGGGGACACGCAGGGCCTGGGTTAACCTCCACATCACCTGAGAAACAGAGGAGGAGTAGGATGAGGGTACAGCTAAAGACTATCAAAACTGGTCGTCTAGTGCGTTCAGCCAGGGCCACCGGTAAACGTGTAGCGAGCAGGCATTTAACGCAGCACTTTTCAGTTAAGCTTACACAGTATGCTTCTCAGTCTAAATAGTTCGAGCATATATAGTACTATGTCAAACTTTTATGACGTTTTTGTTTGTTTTGGTGTCCGGGAGGTTGTTTTTAGGCTGTTCATGCACACTTCGAGGTTCTGTAGCCGAAGTCTACGCACCTTCATCAGTGATTGGTCAACAGTACTACAACTCCTAGTATGAGTGTGAACTATGGACGGTATTCTTCAAATAAGTGTTTGTTGTTGTCATTCAACGAGGTGCAAATAGTTTTCATGTACATTTTTTCACTTGAGAAATACTGGACCAAAAATCTTAGATGTAAAATTGCGTGACTAATTCGAGATTATCTTAGATGAATTCTGACTATTCTGAGGAGCCTCCACTGGCAGACACAGTCTGACTTGAATGAATCCAGTCCAAAAAGTGTGTATATGATAAGATTACCTAAGAGGACTGATCTATGGTGGGGAGGAGCAGGAGAAATTATATTTATATTGTCCTCAGAACACACCATGAACAACCTCAAACTATAGTTTTCCAGACTCTTTTTTTGTAGAACAATTTAGCAATCCAATACCAAAACATAATCCACAATCTTATGCGTGATTGACATTCTTAATCAAGGATATACATGTGACATTGACTAGTTGTGCAACAGGAAGTTTTACAAATGGTTTTGTCCTGACCTTTGCAGCAGCCGTAGAACCATTGATAAGATAATGTACAAGGCTTTCGGCCAGCCCAAGGAAACAGCAGGGAGTCATTTTACCCCATAGATACAGACAATAACAATGGAACTGTACCACGGCAAACAAGCCAAAAATCACATTAACAGGGGAGTGATGCAGAGCATCAAAACACTTGTTTCACTAAACTGCTTGATATGACTAAATTGTATTCCCTCTGTACCCCCCCCCCCATTTCAAAAGTATAAAAGAGAGCGCATTCATTCTATTTTCCCGTCAAGTGTGGAACACTGCAGCTATGTTCGAGTGTCATTGGCCACCTGTCAACTGGATCATCATCACAGTCGGGAGAAAACAGCATTTCCTGCTGTGACCCTGGTGATAGAAAGACATTTTAACAGAACACATGCAGTGAATTATTTGTATTTTATTTATTTCACCTGTATTGATTTGTAGCCTCAGTGCAGTGGGCAGCTGGGAGGAGGTGCTCTTATTTTCCATGGACTTTACAGTGTCCCAGAACTTTTTGGAGTTAGAGCCACAGGATGCAAATTTCTGTTTGAAAATGCTAGCCTTTGTCAACATTACTACTACTGACTGCGTGTATTGGTTCCTGACTTCCCTGACAAGTTGCATATCGCGGGGACTATTCGATGCTAGTGCAGTCCGCCACAGGATGTTTTTGTGCTGGTCGAGGGCAGTCGGGTCTGGAGTGAACCAAGGGCTATATCTGTTCATAGTTCTCCATTTTTTGAAAGGGGCATGCTTATTTAAGATGGTGAGGAAATTACCTTTAAAGAACGACCAGGCATCCTCTACTGACGGGATGAGGTCAATATCCTTCCAGGATACCCAGGCCAGGTTGATTAGAAAGGCCTGCTCGCAGAAGTTTTTTAGGGAGCGTTTGACAGTGACGATGGGTGGTCGTTTGACAGCAGACCCATAGCAGATGCAGGCAATGAGGCAGTGATCGCTGAGATCCTGATTGAAAACAGCAGAGGTGTATTTGGAGGGCAAGTTGGTCAGGATAATATCTATGAGGGTGCCCATGTTTACAGATTTAGGGTTGTACCTGGTGGGTTCCTTGACAATTTGTGTGAGATTGAGGGCATCTAGCTTAGATTGTAGGACTGCCGGGGTTTTAAGCATATCCCAGTTTAGGTCACCTAACAGAACGAACTCTGAAGATGGATAGGGAGATATCAATTCACATATGGTGTCCAGAGCATAGCTGGGAGACGAGGGGGGTCTATTACAGGTGGCAACAGTGAGAGACTTATTTCTGGAGAGATACATTTTTTAAAATTAGAAGCTCGAACTGTTTGGGCATAGATCTGGAAAGTATGACAGAACTCTGCAGGCTATCTCTGCAGTAGATTGCAACTCCTCCCCCTTTGACAGTTCTATCTTGACGGAAAATGTTGTAGTTGGTTGCCTTCCTAAGCCAGGATTCAGACACAGCAAGGACATCAGGGTTGGTGGAGTGTGCTAAAGCAGTGAGTAAAACAAACTTAGGGAGGAGGCTTCTGATGTTAACATGCATGAAACCAAGGCTTTTACAGTTACAGAAGTCGACAAATGAGAGTGCCTGGGGACACGCAGGGCCTGGGTTAACCTCCACATCACCTGAGAAACAGAGGAGGAGTAGGATGAGGGTACAGCTAAAGACTATCAAAACTGGTCGTCTAGTGCGTTCAGCCAGGGCCACCGGTAAACGTGTAGCGAGCAGGCATTTAACGCAGCACTTTTCAGTTAAGCTTACACAGTATGCTTCTCAGTCTAAATAGTTTGAGCATATATAGTACTATGTCAAACTTTTATGACGTTTTTGTTTGTTTTGGTGTCCGGGAGGTTGTTTTTAGGCTGTTCATGCACACTTCGAGGTTCTGTAGCCGAAGTCTACGCACCTTCATCAGTGATTGGTCAACAGTACTACAACTCCTAGTATGAGTGTGAACTATGGACGGTATTCTTCAAATAAGTGTTTGTTGTTGTCATTCAACGAGGTGCAAATAGTTTTCATGTACATTTTTTCACTTGAGAAATACTGGACCAAAAATCTTAGATGTAAAATTGCGTGACTAATTCGAGATTATCTTAGATGAATTCTGACTATTCTGAGGAGCCTCCACTGGCAGACACAGTCTGACTTGAATGAATCCAGTCCAAAAAGTGTGTATATGATATTTTTTTATTTTTATTTTATTTCACCTTTATTTAACCAGGTAGGCTAGTTGAGAACAAGTTCTCATTTGCAACTGCGACCTGGCCAAGATAAAGCATAGCAGTGTGAGCATACAACAAAGAGTTACACATGGAGTAAACAATTAACAAGTCAATAACACAGTAGAAAACGAAGGGGGGGTCTATATACAATGTGTGCAAAAGGCATGAGGAGGTAGGCAAATAATTACAATTTTGCAGATTAACACTGGAGTGATAAAAGATCAGATGGTCATGTACAGGTAGAGATATTGGTGTGCAGAAGAGCAGAAAAGTAAATACATAGAAACAGTACGGGGATGAGGTAGGTGAAAAGGGTGGGCTATTTACCAATAGACTATGTACAGCTGCAGCGATCGGTTAGCTGCTCAGATAGCTGATGTTTGAAGTTGGTGAGGGAGATAAAAGTCTCCAACTTCAGCGATTTTTGCAATTCGTTCCAGTCACAGGCAGCAGAGTACTGGAACGAAAGGCGGCCAAATGAGGTGTTGGCTTTAGGGATGATCAGTGAGATACACCTGCTGGAGCGCGTGCTACGGATGGGTGTTGCCATCGTGACCAGTGAGCTGAGATAAGGCGGAGCTTTACCTAGCATAGACTTGTAGATGACCTGGAGCCAGTGGGTCTGGCGACGAATATGTAGCGAGGGCCAGCCGACTATAGCATACAAGTCGCAGTGGTGGGTAGTATAAGGTGCTTTAGTGACAAAACGGATGGCACTGTGATAGACTGCATCCAGTTTGCTGAGTAGAGTGTTGGAAGCCATTTTGTAGATGACATCGCCGAAGTCGAGGATCGGTAGGATAGTCAGTTTTACTAGGGTAAGCTTGGCGGCTTGAGTGAAGGAGGCTTTGTTGCGGAATAGAAAGCCGACTCTTGATTTGATTTTCGATTGGAGATGTTTGATATGAGTCTGGAAGGAGAGTTTGCAGTCTAGCCAGACACCTAGGTACTTATAGACGTCCACATATTCTAGGTCGGAACCATCCAGGGTGGTGATGCTAGTCGGGCATGCAGGTGCAGGCAGCGACCGGTTGAAAAGCATGCATTTGGTTTTACTAGCGTTTAAGAGCAGTTGGAGGCCACGGAAGGAGTGTTGTATGGCATTGAAGCTTGTTTGGAGGTTAGATAGCACAGTGTCCAAAGACGGGCCGAAAGTATATAGAATGGTGTCGTCTGCGTAGAGGTGGATCAGGGAATCGCCCGCAGCAAGAGCAACATCATTGATATACACAGAGAAAAGAGTCGGCCCGAGAATTGAACCCTGTGGCACCCCCATAGAGACTGCCAGAGGACCGGACAGCATGCCCTCCGATTTGACACACTGAACTCTGTCTGCAAAGTAATTGGTGAACCAGGCAAGGCAGTCATCCGAAAAACCGAGGCTACTGAGTCTGCCGATAAGAATATGGTGATTGACAGAGTCGAAAGCCTTGGCGAGGTCGATGAAGACGGCTGCACAGTACTGTCTTTTATCGATGGCGGTTATGATGTCGTTTAGTACCTTGAGTGTGGCTGAGGTGCACCCATGACCGGCTCGGAAACCAGATTGCACAGCGGAGAAGGTACGGTGGGATTCGAGATGGTCAGTGACTTGTTTGTTGACTTGGCTTTCGAAGACCTTAGATAGGCAGGGCAGGATGGATATAGGTCTGTAACAGTTTGGGTCCAGGGTGTCTCCCCCTTTGAAGAGGGGGATGACTGCGGCAGCTTTCCAATCCTTGGGGATCTCAGACGAGATGAAAGAGAGGTTGAACAGGCTGGTAATAGGGGTTGCGACAATGGTGGCAGATAGTTTCAGAAATAGAGGGTCCAGATTGTCAAGCCCAGCTGATTTGTACGGGTCCAGGTTTTGCAGCTCTTTCAGAACATCTGCTATCTGGATTTGGGTAAAGGAGAACCTGGAGAGGCTTGGGCGAGGAGCTGCGGGGGGGGCGGAGCTGTTGGCCGAGGTTGAAGTAGCCAGGCGGAAGGCATGGCCAGCCGTTGAGAAATGCTTATTGAAGTTTTCGATAATCATGGATTTATCAGTGGTGACCGTGTTACCTAGCCTCAGTGCAGTGGGCAGCTGGGAGGAGGTGCTCTTGTTCTCCATGGACTTCACAGTGTCCCAGAACTTTTTGGAGTTGGAGCTACAGGATGCAAACTTCTGCCTGAAGAAGCTGGCCTTAGCTTTCCTGACTGACTGCGTGTATTGGTTCCGGACTTCCCTGAACAGTTGCATATCACGGGGACTATTCGATGCTATTGCAGTCCGCCACAGGATGTTTTTGTGCTGGTCGAGGGCAGTCAGGTCTGGGGTGAACCAAGGGCTGTATCTGTTCTTAGTTCTGCATTTTTTGAACGGAGCATGCTTATCTAAAATGGTGAGGAAGTTACTTTTAAAGAATGACCAGGCATCCTCAACTGACGGGATGAGGTCAATGTCCTTCCAGGATACCCGGGCCAGGTCGATTAGAAAGGCCTGCTCACAGAAGTGTTTTAGGGAGCGCTTGACAGTGATGAGGGGTGGTCGTTTGACTGCGGCTCCGTAGCGGATACAGGCAATGAGGCAGTGATCGCTGAGATCCTGGTTGAAGACAGCGGAGGTGTATTTGGAGGGCCAGTTGGTCAGGATGACGTCTATGAGGGTGCCCTTGTTTACAGAGTTAGGGTTGTACCTGGTGGGTTCCTTGATGATTTGTGTGAGATTGAGGGCATCTAGCTTAGATTGTAGGACTGGCGGGGTGTTAAGCATATCCCAGTTTAGGTCACCTAACAGAACAAACTCTGAAGCTAGATGGGGGGCGATCAATTCACAAATGGTGTCCAGGGCACAGCTGGGAGCTGAGGGGGGTCGGTAGCAGGCGGCAACCGTGAGAGACTTATTTCTGGAGAGAGTAATTTTTAAAATTAGTAGTTCGAACTGTTTGGGTATGGACCTGGAAAGTATGACATTACTTTGCAGGCCATCTCTGCAGTAAACTGCAACTCCTCCCCCTTTGGCAGTTCTATCTTGACGGAAGATGTTATAGTTGGGTATGGAAATCTCTGAATTTTTGGTGGCCTTCCTGAGCCAGGATTCAGACACAGCAAGGACATCAGGGTTAGCAGAGTGTGCTAAAGCAGTGAGTAAGACAAACTTAGGGAGGAGGCTTCTGATGTTGACATGCATGAAACCAAGGCTTTTTCGAACACAGAAGTCAACAAATGAGGGTGCCTGGGGACATGCAGGGCCTGGGTTTACCTCCACATCACCCGCGGAACAGAGAAGGAGTAGTATGAGGGTGCGGCTAAAGGCTATCAAAACTGGTCGCCTAGAGCGTTGGGGACAGAGAATAAGAGGAGCAGGTTTCTGGGCATGGTAGAATATATTCAGGGCATAATGCGCAGACAGGGGTATGGTGGGGTGCGGGTACAGCGGAGGTAAGCCCAGGCACTGGGTGATGATGAGAGAGGTTGTATCTCTGGACATGCTGGTAGTAATGGGTGAGGTCACCGCATGTGTGGGAGGTGGGACAAAGGAGTTATCAGGGGTATGAAGAGTGGAACTAGGGGCTCCATTGTGAACTAAAACAATGATAACTAACCTGAACAACAGTATACAAGGCATATTGACATTTGAGAGAGACATACAGCGAGGCATACAGTAATCACAGGTGTTGAATTGGGAAAGCTAGCTAAAACAGTAGGTGAGACAACAGCTAATCAGCTAGCACAACAACAGCAGGTAAAATGGCGTAGACTAGGCAACGGGGCCAACAGATAAAACAAACAAGCAGAATGGAGTACCGTGAATTATGGACAGTCCAGCGTGCATCAGCTATGTAGCCAAGAGATCAGTGTCCAGGGGGCAGCGGTGGATGGGGAAGGGAAGCTGGACTGGCGAGTGTTATCCAGGTTAAAAAAAACGAACAATGACTAAATAGCTTGTAGCTAGTTAGCTGGTTAGCTTCTGGAGGTTCTTGAGTGTGTTCTAAAAATAAATAAAAAAATAATAGCGATCCCGTATCACATTGGGTGAGGCAGGTTTCCGGAAGGTATAAACAAATTAAAAGTCAAAAGAGATAGAAAGTAAATATGGGTCCGGTGGGCGTTTGGGACGCGGCGATTCAGGCGGTTAGCAGGCCTGTGCTAACAAGCTAACAGTTTGTAGGCCCGGGCTAGACAAGGTAGCAGTTAGCGGACCGGAGCTGGACAAGCTAGCAGTTAGCAGGCCGAATTAGCAAGCAGGGAGATAGCGAGGGCTAGAGAGTTAGCCTTTGGGGGACGTCGCGATGGGGTGAGTCTGTTTATTCCTCTTCATGCGGTGACATCGATAGACCGGTCGTGGGCCCGGGTATTGTAGCTCAGGAGTATGCTACGGTGGTAGCGCAGGCAGGGCTAGCTTCAAGCTAAGTGGGTGGAAACGCTAGCCAGGGGTAATCGTCCAGGGTTGCGTTTTAGCTAGATAGCTAGTTGTGAAGATCCAGCGTATTTGGAAGCTTAGGTTTAGCAAAATGTTTTTAAAAAGGGATAGCTATGTAAAAAACAAAAAATATGTAAAAAAACGAAAAATAAACAAAATATAAACAAAATATACAGGGACACGACACGACAGGACGACTTACTGCTACGCCATCTTGGATAAGATATGATAAGATTACCTAAGAGGACTGATCTATGGTGGGGAGGAGCAGGAGAAATTATATTTATATTGTCCTCAGAACACACCATGAACAACCTCAAACTATAGTTTTCCAGACTCTTTTTTTGTAGAACAATTTAGCAATCCAATACCAAAACATAATCCACAATCTTATGCGTGATTGACATTCTTAATCAAGGATATACATGTGACATTGACTAGTTGTGCAACAGGAAGTTTTACAAATGGTTTTGTCCTGACCTTTGCAGCAGCCGTAGAACCATTGATAAGATAATGTACAAGGCTTTCGGCCAGCCCAAGGAAACAGCAGGGAGTCATTTTACCCCATAGATACAGACAATAACAATGGAACTGTACCACGGCAAACAAGCCAAAAATCACATTAACAGGGGAGTGATGCAGAGCATCAAAACACTTGTTTCACTAAACTGCTTGATATGACTAAATTGTATTCCCTCTGTACCCCCCCCCCCCATTTCAAAAGTATAAAAGAGAGCGCATTCATTCTATTTTCCCGTCAAGTGTGGAACACTGCAGCTATGTTCGAGTGTCATTGGCCACCTGTCAACTGGATCATCATCACAGTCGGGAGAAAACAGCATTTCCTGCTGTGACCCTGGTGATAGAAAGACATTTTAACAGAACACATGCAGTGAATTATTTGTATTTTATTTATTTCACCTGTATTGATTTGTAGCCTCAGTGCAGTGGGCAGCTGGGAGGAGGTGCTCTTATTTTCCATGGACTTTACAGTGTCCCAGAACTTTTTGGAGTTAGAGCCACAGGATGCAAATTTCTGTTTGAAAATGCTAGCCTTTGTCAACATTACTACTACTGACTGCGTGTATTGGTTCCTGACTTCCCTGACAAGTTGCATATCGCGGGGACTATTCGATGCTAGTGCAGTCCGCCACAGGATGTTTTTGTGCTGGTCGAGGGCAGTCGGGTCTGGAGTGAACCAAGGGCTATATCTGTTCATAGTTCTCCATTTTTTGAAAGGGGCATGCTTATTTAAGATGGTGAGGAAATTACCTTTAAAGAACGACCAGGCATCCTCTACTGACGGGATGAGGTCAATATCCTTCCAGGATACCCAGGCCAGGTTGATTAGAAAGGCCTGCTCGCAGAAGTTTTTTAGGGAGCGTTTGACAGTGACGATGGGTGGTCGTTTGACAGCAGACCCATAGCAGATGCAGGCAATGAGGCAGTGATCGCTGAGATCCTGATTGAAAACAGCAGAGGTGTATTTGGAGGGCAAGTTGGTCAGGATAATATCTATGAGGGTGCCCATGTTTACAGATTTAGGGTTGTACCTGGTGGGTTCCTTGACAATTTGTGTGAGATTGAGGGCATCTAGCTTAGATTGTAGGACTGCCGGGGTTTTAAGCATATCCCAGTTTAGGTCACCTAACAGAACGAACTCTGAAGATGGATAGGGAGATATCAATTCACATATGGTGTCCAGAGCATAGCTGGGAGACGAGGGGGGTCTATTACAGGTGGCAACAGTGAGAGACTTATTTCTGGAGAGATACATTTTTTAAAATTAGAAGCTCGAACTGTTTGGGCATAGATCTGGAAAGTATGACAGAACTCTGCAGGCTATCTCTGCAGTAGATTGCAACTCCTCCCCCTTTGACAGTTCTATCTTGACGGAAAATGTTGTAGTTGGTTGCCTTCCTAAGCCAGGATTCAGACACAGCAAGGACATCAGGGTTGGTGGAGTGTGCTAAAGCAGTGAGTAAAACAAACTTAGGGAGGAGGCTTCTGATGTTAACATGCATGAAACCAAGGCTTTTACAGTTACAGAAGTCGACAAATGAGAGTGCCTGGGGACACGCAGGGCCTGGGTTAACCTCCACATCACCTGAGAAACAGAGGAGGAGTAGGATGAGGGTACAGCTAAAGACTATCAAAACTGGTCGTCTAGTGCGTTCAGCCAGGGCCACCGGTAAACGTGTAGCGAGCAGGCATTTAACGCAGCACTTTTCAGTTAAGCTTACACAGTATGCTTCTCAGTCTAAATAGTTTGAGCATATATAGTACTATGTCAAACTTTTATGACGTTTTTGTTTGTTTTGGTGTCCGGGAGGTTGTTTTTAGGCTGTTCATGCACACTTCGAGGTTCTGTAGCCGAAGTCTACGCACCTTCATCAGTGATTGGTCAACAGTACTACAACTCCTAGTATGAGTGTGAACTATGGACGGTATTCTTCAAATAAGTGTTTGTTGTTGTCATTCAACGAGGTGCAAATAGTTTTCATGTACATTTTTTCACTTGAGAAATACTGGACCAAAAATCTTAGATGTAAAATTGCGTGACTAATTCGAGATTATCTTAGATGAATTCTGACTATTCTGAGGAGCCTCCACTGGCAGACACAGTCTGACTTGAATGAATCCAGTCCAAAAAGTGTGTATATGATAAGATTACCTAAGAGGACTGATCTATGGTGGGGAGGAGCAGGAGAAATTATATTTATATTGTCCTCAGAACACACCATGAACAACCTCAAACTATAGTTTTCCAGACTCTTTTTTTGTAGAACAATTTAGCAATCCAATACCAAAACATAATCCACAATCTTATGCGTGATTGACATTCTTAATCAAGGATATACATGTGACATTGACTAGTTGTGCAACAGGAAGTTTTACAAATGGTTTTGTCCTGACCTTTGCAGCAGCCGTAGAACCATTGATAAGATAATGTACAAGGCTTTCGGCCAGCCCAAGGAAACAGCAGGGAGTCATTTTACCCCATAGATACAGACAATAACAATGGAACTGTACCACGGCAAACAAGCCAAAAATCACATTAACAGGGGAGTGATGCAGAGCATCAAAACACTTGTTTCACTAAACTGCTTGATATGACTAAATTGTATTCCCTCTGTACCCCCCCCCCCCCATTTCAAAAGTATAAAAGAGAGCGCATTCATTCTATTTTCCCGTCAAGTGTGGAACACTGCAGCTATATTCGAGTGTCATTGGCCACCTGTCAACTGGATCATCATCACAGTCGGGAGAAAACAGCATTTCCTGCTGTGACCCTGGTGATAGAAAGACATTTTAACAGAACACATGCAGTGAATTATTTGTATTTTATTTATTTCACCTGTATTGATTTGTAGCCTCAGTGCAGTGGGCAGCTGGGAGGAGGTGCTCTTATTTTCCATGGACTTTACAGTGTCCCAGAACTTTTTGGAGTTAGAGCCACAGGATGCAAATTTCTGTTTGAAAATGCTAGCCTTTGTCAACATTACTACTACTGACTGCGTGTATTGGTTCCTGACTTCCCTGACAAGTTGCATATCGCGGGGACTATTCGATGCTAGTGCAGTCCGCCACAGGATGTTTTTGTGCTGGTCGAGGGCAGTCGGGTCTGGAGTGAACCAAGGGCTATATCTGTTCATAGTTCTCCATTTTTTGAAAGGGGCATGCTTATTTAAGATGGTGAGGAAATTACCTTTAAAGAACGACCAGGCATCCTCTACTGACGGGATGAGGTCAATATCCTTCCAGGATACCCGGGCCAGGTTGATTAGAAAGGCCTGCTCGCAGAAGTTTTTTAGGGAGCGTTTGACAGTGACGATGGGTGGTCGTTTGACAGCAGACCCATAGCAGATGCAGGCAATGAGGCAGTGATCGCTGAGATCCTGATTGAAAACAGCAGAGGTGTATTTGGAGGGCAAGTTGGTCAGGATAATATCTATGAGGGTGTCCATGTTTACAGATTTAGGGTTGTACCTGGTGGGTTCCTTGACAATTTGTGTGAGATCTTTTATTATTATTTTTTTTTTATTTCACCTTTATTTAACCAGGTAGGCTAGTTGAGAACAAGTTCTCATTTGCAACTGCGACCTGGCCAAGATAAAGCATAGCAGTGTGAGCAGACAACAAAGAGTTACACATGGAGTAAACAATTAACAAGTTAATAACACAGTAGAAACCAAAGGGGGAGTCTATATACAATGTGTGCAAAAGGCATGAGGAGGTAGGCAAATAATTACAATTTTGCAGATTAACACTGGAGTGATGAATGATCAGATGGTCATGTACAGGTAGAGATATTGGTGTGCAAAAGAGCAGAAAAGTAAATAAATAAAAAGAGTATGGGGATGAGGTAGGTGAAAAAGGGTGGGCTATTTACCAATAGACTATGTACAGCTGCAGCGATCGGTTAGCTGCTCAGATAGCTGATGTTTGAAGTTGGTGAGGGAGATAAAAGTCTCCAACTTCAGCGATTTTTGCAATTCGAGGGCATCTAGCTTAGATTGTAGGACTGCCGTGGTTTTAAGCATATCCCAGTTTAGGTCAGCTAACAGAACGAACTCTGAAGATGGATAGGGAGATATCAATTCACATATGGTGTCCAGAGCATAGCTGGGAGACGAGGGGGGTCTATTACAGGTGGCAACAGTGAGAGACTTATTTCTGGAGAGATACATTTTTTAAAATTAGAAGCTCGAACTGTTTGGGCATAGATCTGGAAAGTATGACAGAACTCTGCAGGCTATCTCTGCAGTAGATTGCAACTCCTCTCCCTTTGACAGTTCTATCTTGACGGAAAATGTTGTAGTTGGTTGCCTTCCTAAGCCAGGATTCAGACACAGCAAGGACATCAGGGTTGGTGGAGTGTGCTAAAGCAGTGAGTAAAACAAACTTAGGGAGGAGGCTTCTGATGTTAACATGCATGAAACCAAGGCTTTTACAGTTACAGAAGTCGACAAATGAGAGTGCCTGGGGACACGCAGGGCCTGGGTTAACCTCCACATCACCTGAGAAACAGAGGAGGAGTAGGATGAGGGTACAGCTAAAGACTATCAAAACTGGTCGTCTAGTGCGTTCAGCCAGGGCCACCGGTAAACGTGTAGCGAGCAGGCATTTAACGCAGCACTTTTCAGTTAAGCTTACACAGTATGCTTCTCAGTCTAAATAGTTCGAGCATATATAGTACTATGTCAAACTTTTATGACGTTTTTGTTTGTTTTGGTGTCCGGGAGGTTGTTTTTAGGCTGTTCATGCACACTTCGAGGTTCTGTAGCCGAAGTCTACGCACCTTCATCAGTGATTGGTCAACAGTACTACAACTCCTAGTATGAGTGTGAACTATGGACGGTATTCTTCAAATAAGTGTTTGTTGTTGTCATTCAACGAGGTGCAAATAGTTTCCAAAAATCTTAGATGTAAAATTGCGTGACTAATTCGAGATGATCTTAGATGAATTCTGACTATTTTGAGGAAGTGATACTGGGTATGTAGTTCCTACGGCATCTCAATAGGGAAAAACAGTAATATTGCAGTTTTTTTTCTAATTTTTCAAGCAAAGCCTTAAGGGAGTATGCGAGTCACAGACATTTGCGTCGCCTAGCTTAGTTCTGCTAGGAGCAAACCGAACCTAGTATGCGGACATCTAAAGCTTACCGTATGCTTCCCAGTCAAAACAGTTTGTGCATACAGTGTTTTATGATAACATTTGAGGTTTTTGTTCATTTTGGTCATCGGCACTTTTTTTCTCCAGCTGTTCTTTCACACACAAATGTTTCTGATGGCAAATCGGAGTTCGGTAGCCAAAGTCTACACCCCTTCGTCGTTGATTGGTCAACATTACTACTTCTAGTAGGAGTGGGAACATGTAGTGTTGGTTCTCATTCAATGAGAGACAAGTTTTCATGCACAAAGTTTTTTTGCTTGAGAAATATTGTACCAAACATCTTAGTTAGATGTCAAATTGTGTGACTAAGACCTCTGCAAAAAGGTCAAAATTATTTACAGATTTCTTGATCTACCTTAGATACATTTGGACTATTTTGAGGAAGTGTATACTGGCTAAGATTTTGCAACGGTGTCTCAAAAGGCACAAACAGTCAAATTGAAAAAACATAAATCTTGTTTTTCAAACGAATGTATTTTAAGGAAGTATTCGCCTAGCCTAGCCGAGTTCTGGGAGTTTTTCCTAGCCACCGTGCTTCTACACCTGCATTGCTTGCTGTTTGGGGTTTTAGGCTGGGTTTCTGTACAGCACTTTGAGATATCAGCTGATGTACGAAGGGCTATATAAATACATTTGATTTGATTTGATTCTGCTAGAAGCAAACCGAACCTAGTATGCAGACGCCCCACCACTTTTGATCTGATTTATAAAAAAATGTGGAAGCAAAAGCATTGAAAACAGGGACAAAGTATGCCTACTGTTTTTTAGACTGACTTACCTCATAATTTGGCAACTCGCGCACAATTAAGCCACAGAGTTTCTAAACCCAGAGGCGCAACACTGCAAGACTTCCGGGAACGCATGTGAAGCAGACCAGACCGGGGTTTGGGGTTTAAGAAGTCAAAGAGAGAAGTAAAAAGTATTTCTTAGTTGTTCATTTTCTAAATCTAACTGCACAGCTTAGATTCAAGCCAATGTCTTAAGTAGTTGAACATGTTATTACTCCAACCTCATGAAAATGACAAACTGACACGTTTTCATTTTCATTAAAAACAGCTTAGCTAGCTAACACCGCCATGACATCACCTACAAGTGTGATCAGAGATTTCTATTGTAGAAGCAGCTTCTGCCTGTCTTCATACTGTACTATTTTTGATTCAACCTTGTTCACATTGCCAGTTTGAAGTGACTCAAATCAAATTTTTTCGCATATCCAATTCGAATATGTCCTTTTACTGCAGTCTGAACAACCAAAAGCAGATGGAAATCGGATTTTTCAAGCCACATTTCAAAACACATCCGTAGGTGGTTTGAAATCAGATATAAATCTGATTCCAGGCCATGCAACTTGTGACTAAATGGTCAAATCTGATTTATTTGCCCTCAAGTGGATTTTAGACCGTTATTTGGTATATCTTGTTGCTTGCTAGCTACTCTGTTGACAGTTTGACAAGAACATGTGGTATCTAACTAGCTTATTAATTTTTTACAAACAAATGTATGAATGTGCTAGAAAGCTAAACAGCTACCTAGCTAGCTAGTTGACTGCTGTTGCTAGCCAAAATGTTTTGAAAGTTGGATCATCTTATCCTTCGAGGCTTTAAAAGTGTTCTTACACTATAATTTTGTAAGAAAGCAACTGGGAAACATGGGGAGGCACATAGAATTAGAATACAAGGACTATTAAGAGTAAATATTAGTTTATCATAGGAGAGCTGTAGCTCCCACCAGCGGTGATGTGGAGCAGAGCATGCTGGGCGATCTCTAACTGAGGAGAATGAAGTAAATACAGAAAGTACACAAGCCGTGATAAGTTCCAGGCATCTCCTGTGATTACCTTAAGTTAGCATTCTTTGTTTTAGACAAGGCCAGTGTGTGTCCTTCAGAAATGTGAGTTCATATTTCTTACAATTCATGTGTTGTGGACGCACTCCTTTTGTTACGCTAATTCACGTTTTTCCTGCGAGCTAGCAACTGTAAGCTTGCTAACCCCGTTGTTTCTGTCATCTCATTTCAGACATTTAGCATTTCAGTATATAGTCTTATATACCCTGTGGTTATATGGGTGTATACTGTATAGATTATGTGGATATTTTGTTAGCAATGAGCCTTGTGGATGCATAATACATTCAAGTTCATGCAGTTGTGTGAGGATGATGGTGCTGCTCAGTAGTGCTGTGTAGTTGCACTCTGATCATTCATTAGTGAAGTCACAGCAATGTTGTTTGGTTGTGTTGCCCTGTGCAGCAGATAACCTATTGTAGCCATTTTATTTGTAGCTTATGTAATTGGAGGTTGTATTAAGCCTACACCTGCCATTTACTATTGTATTTAATTCCCCCCTTTTCAGAACCACACACTCTTGTTTAATACGATTGTCAAGCCATACGTTGTTCTGCGCCATTACTGCTCTATGTGAATCATCGTCTTTAAACAACCTCAAATGGAATCCTACCGGTCTGTCATCTGTGCCCTTACAAGCACCTGGGAGAGATATTGGAGAGATATAGTGCTGAGTAAAACCTAAACCTACAGAATATACAGTCCACCAAGTCCTCGACTACATTGTGGTCCATTCGAGATGGATCTTCAGAGCTTTTTCCAGGAGCAAAATGCAAGACCACTACATGAGTGAAGCTTTCACACAGTCAGCAGGTCATCAGAAGCGTCAGACACGGCCACCACAGCATCTACAAGATAGGCTATGTGAGTCATAGACTGTACGTATCACCACACCATAGCACAGCACGGTATGATGTATATGGGCAGGAAGAGGAGGGATATTCTCATCATGAAGGAGTGGCCAAGATGACCCCCTTCTCCTCATCATGTGCAACCTCGTCCACTCGCCAGGTTCAATGGGATGCTGCCCCAGAGAGGGACCATCAGAGCCATCACCACAGAGGGTATGGTTCAGAACCCCAGCTAGCACACAGCCTGCAGAGAAAAAGAGAGCACATGGAGGTAAGCAGAGAAGCCCCCCCCCTCGTTTACCGGGAACACAGGAAGCTGCCAACAGTTTACCAAGCAGAGCTAGAGGAGATCCGGAAAGAGAACGAGAATCTGCGTATCTCTCAACTAGCAGTTCAGAGAGAATTTGCCAAGTTTGATGGAGTTAAACATGAATGAGGAAGCTTGTGGATAAATAAGGTCTGCAGTCTCCAGTCTCCCCTTGATCTAACTAATCAACAAGAGTCTGTCCCGGCTGTACGAATTGAATTGGTTCTCCCAGTCCACCACATTCCCCCACCAGAGCTAGAGGAAGAGTTCAGCGAGGAGTACAGTGAGGAGTACGATAACAATGAAGAGGAATGTGATTATGTTGAGTGGACTGATTCACCACCATGGCCTACAGACGGAAAATCAGAGCAGCCAGAGAAAGAGCAAGTAGTAGACCTCCTGGACAAGATGATGAGTGAGTTCAAAGTCATGAGGGATCAGACTACTTCCGCTGCTGCTAAGCAGAGCAGACCAGCATCAGTAGTCAAGACTCCAGGCCACCCTCCCAGAGAGGCTATACCTTCACCGTGTCTCAGAGAGTCAAGTTATCACCCTGATGTGGACTATAGCCAACCTCCTCACCAGGCCAGTGCTGCAACTTCACAGCACTATGTCGGTGCAGTGACCCAGAAGTATTTTCCTCCAAGGGCTCACCTTCATGCAGCAGCCTATGAGCCACGAAGAGCCAAAGGCAACCAGAGCACCCACCAGGTCGCCGACCAGGTCAGGTTCCATGGATACCTAGGCCAGACCCTTAACCCCATCCGCAGCCCACTAGAGGCTTCACCGCCGCAGCAGTGCAGACCTACAGAGGGCTTAGAAGCACGGAGACATGGCTTGCTAAGGATCCAGAGAGAGCTGCAGCCTACAGTGCTGAGATGCAAAAGCTGGTGCAGGCAGGCTCAGTTCCACGGTCTCAACCTGAATAAGTCCCTGTTGCCAGGACCTACCTTGGGTGCGTCACTCCTGGGAGTACTGAAGAAGAGAGAGAGGAGGAAGAGATTGAAGGGTTGAAAGATGGCAAAGATGAGAGTGAGAGATGAGAGGAAAATATGAGAGAGGGAACAAAGAAGAAGAGGATAGAGGATTGTATGAGGACCAGACGTTGTACAGACGTTGGGGAAGGGTCGCGTCACCACCAGCAGCATCTCTTCATAAATCATGGGTAACGTGGGTGAGTCGGAGTCCATCTCTGACAAACAAAAGCACTTTCTAGGTTAAATTCCAACTCTGGAAACCGTGTGAGTCGTTCCCCCTTTGAGGGACCAGGGAACAGCACGCCACACCACTGGACCACCCGATACAGCTAATCTCAAACACCCCATCCTGATCATTAGGTTATTTTTTTTTAAATCACAAGGCCAGGGTGTTTCCAAGAGTTGGGAAGTGAGCGATTTTATTTTAGTTTTTTACATTACCAAACATGCACACAAACATCACCCATGCCCAGACCCACCTTCTCACACCCCCATCTCCAGCGCCCATATCACTCTCTGCCACATGGCCTCCTACTGCACTATTTTGTTGGTCTCCATCGCCCACGAACTTTCAACATTTGGATAGGCCTAATAAAGCATTTGACCTTTCCATTGTGGTTGATTTCCAGTTTTTTTTTAAAGATGATTGATGAGAAAAGTATTTTCTCCTCCAATTGGGTATCTCACTGCATCAGGTAGCCTAGCGGTTAAGCGCTTGGGCCAGTAACCAAAAGGTCGCTGGTTAAAATCCCCGAGCCGGCAAAAATCTGCCGTTCTGTCCTTGAACAAGGCAGTTAACCACCAACAACAACTGCTCTCGGGGAGCCGAGGACGTGGATATCGATTAATAAGGCAGACCCCGCAACTCTCTGGGTCAGAGGGGTTGGGTTAAAATGCAGTAGACAGATTTTGGTTGAATGCATTCAGTTGTGCCACCACTGACTAGGTATCCATCTCCTTTCCCATGTCTTGAAATATGCAGACAGACGGATTCAAAATACATTTACATTGTGATACTTCTGACAGACACTTTTCGAACACCCCGCCAATTGGACTTTATTGCATTCCCAGAAGGCATGGATTATAGCCGATTGTTGAAATGCAGTTATATGCATCTAAAATAGACCTAGGTCTAAAATCTAAATACAAATCTCTGGAAAAAAACACAGAAGAGAGGAGACCAAGAAAAAAACAAATCTGTCTTTAGTTATGCTATCAAAATTCTCAACTAGCGATAGGCTATTGAGCAAACAGTAGCCTTGTTTATTTTATTGGAACTATAGTGGCGATATGACCAGTGAGTGCACATATTCACGGTCTGTCTTTTATTTTCTCCTCCAGGCTAGATGGACGTCAGCCTAAAATATGTGTCTCGCTTTTTCATAGGCATCGATTAGATGGTTGCATTCAAGACAAGGTCATTTTTGCCCTAATTCTTGTTTCAAGTTGATATTGAATATTAATATTATTGAATATTATTCAAAAGGGTTCACAGCTGTAATGGCTGCCAAAGGTGCTTCCACCTAGTATTCTGGGGTCTGAAGGCATAGCCTACACAATCAAGACATCTTCGTTTTTATTTCTTCATTATAATTTGTCCTTCACTAAAGGCGGAAAGGCGGAGTAAGTCGTTTAGATAAATATTTTTCAATAAATAGGAATCAGTGAAATGTGGCTGAAAAACCAAGATATGACGTTGTTCAATGTATTTGGGTGATGTGAATAAAACGGGCTGAGAGCAACATTGGGTACTAATTTTGTGTTGAATAAGCTATTATTTACACCACAGCTTAGGTATTAACCAGCTATAAAGAGTGCTTTTGTTGACTATTTCAATGTTTCTATTACTGCAGAGAGGGAAACGCCGCAATGGCCCTAAGAGCAGCAGGAAGTGTGTTCCTGGTTCTCTTGCCTGTGGCAAGTACAGCTTTTCACGAGTAGCTACTCTCTCGCTCTCTTATAATCTCTCATCTCTTAAGTATTTCTCTTAGGTAATGTTTCATTTTTGTTTTAAACTTTGTACACACACACATAGTGAGAAAGTAGCATCATCGGTCGTATGACCTAACGCATGACAGAGGTAAGTATTATGGATCCCCCCCTGTGTAATCAGCTTTATCAGCTGGTCATTGTTTACAGGGACACACTTGACAAAGGGCATGTAAGAGTGCTCACATTTCTATGCCTGCATTCTCTTCTTAAAAAAAAAAATCAAGATTGTTTAATCAATTTGCTCTAAACCCCAGTTGATGGGCTAGTACATGCTATGCTCAATATGTTCCAAGAGGAAAGGTATAGTACGAGGACAAGATGACATTTTGGGGCGGCAGGGTAGCCTAGTGGTTAGAGCGTTGGACTAGTAACCGGAAGGTTGTGAGTTCAAACCCCCGAGCTGACAAGGTACAAATCTGTCGTTCTGCCCCTGAACAGGCAGTTAACCCACTGTTCCTAGGCCGTCATTGAAAATAAGAATGTGTTCATAACTGACTTGCCTGGTTAAATAAAGGTAAAATAAAATAAAACACATTCCGTCATTGAAAATAAGAATGTGTTCTTAACTGACTTGCCTGGTTAAATAAAGGTAAAATAAAATAAAACACATTTCCTCATCTCCTTAACCCTGAGAGCCCATACCGGGCAGAGAACGCAACAGGTCTAATCTTGGATACCAAAAAGCTTGTTTGAGGCCGTCTTTATAACGCGTCCACAATGTTTTTAATTTCAAATGACTTGTTAAAATGTGGATAATAATCTTGAAATTAATATAACAATCAAAAATTAGAGCAACAGCAAATGGCGAGTTATATCACACGTGTATTTGTTTGCGTCCGTTTTCGAGGTTTGTCCCAAATGACAAGTTGATACTGAGGTTTAGCCTATAAAACAACAACGGCCATTTTGTCATTTGAATTTCATGCTATTTTATAATTGAAATGTAGATCAGGATTTTAATCATTGAAGTCACAAGTGTGTCCCGAAGTTGATGGGTCTATTGATCCCCTGGCCACAAGCCTGTATGTAAATCACCCTCGGAGTTTGATCAACAACACGTGACTACGGAGGGCCCTATAAGAGTGGTTGAGGCAAGTGGCTGGTTTGGGAATCACTGCTAATATTGCTTACTCACAATTAATATAATAATTTTGACATTTATAATAAATTAGAGCAACTGCAATAAAAAATGATTAGAATAGCGATGGGACACGCAAAGAAGCATCCAGGGGTAAGAATTCCTACTTATTTTTGTTCTACGGTTTATTGCCTCAAGTGACTTAGTCGTCTTTAATATTGCAAGACAATTCCTTCTGTCAGTGTGTATGTGCTACCAGTTGTTGCTCAATTAAATTATAAAATGACTTTAATTGCAGTTTACAACATCAGTTGTCCACACAGACCGACTGTCATTTGGGTACTTGAAATGAAAAATTACTTCTCTAAATAGGCATTACTGCATTTTGCCAAATTATTTTGGGGGTTGAAAAAGTGATTTTTGTCCTCTTGTCGTGACGTTGTTGGTGAATGGTTTGGTTAAAAGAGGGGCACAAAACTGTCTATTCGCGTATGTGTAGTGACCGTGAGATTTAAAGACTGGAGTTATGACTGAAATAGTACAAAACTATACCATCTCATAGGCTGCATTAGCCTAGAGGTCCTCAACGCAGATCAGCAAGGATTTACATCGGGTTTCTGTCAATGGGAGCTTAGAAACAAACTCGAAAACCCCAGGGATCACAGGAGGTTGGTGGGATGATATCAAACAGGATGCCATTCCATTTTCTTCGTTCCAGACGTGAACCGTCGTCCCCTCAACAGCCTCCACTGCCAGGGATGCAAGTTAGCCTAACCACCTTGTGCAGCAGGATCAACATTTGGACTGCGCCATAGGATTTGCTACCAGTGTCACGTCTGACTATAGGCTAAACAGGGCAAACTAGGTCTGCATTTATTTGGCTACATTCACGCAGCCTTGCTAAAGTTATACCAACTTTTTGAGAAGGCAACAGATACGCTTTTTGTTAATGAACATGTACAACTAATTGGATCTAACGCTATTGTGCGTTATGGTTTCAGTTCCTCCTTATTTAAAACGCCATTAGGCCATGTGTGATAACTGAAGGCAAGTGCTAGAAAAACTCAAGACATTAGATTTAAGTCAATATAGTTTATCAACGGACTACATTTAGGGCTGCCCAATTCTGGTCCTGGAGGCCGAAAAACTTTTTTGTTGTTGCTACCTAGTAGTTAATTGCACTCCTCTGGTGTCCCAGGTCTGAATTAGTCTCTGACTTGAAGGGGATGAAAACCAGAAGTGTTTCGGCCGTTCAGGATCGGATTTGGGTAGCCATGAGTCATAGCTATTTACACTTGGTCTATAGCAGGGCCTGATTGACACTTTTGCCCCTGCACTAGTTGACACACCTGACTAATCATCAACTAATCATGATCTCCAGTTTAGAATACAATTTGTTTAATTAGGTGTTTTAGGTAAGGCTGCATGGGGAAAATGTATGACACCATTCGAGCCCCCTAGGACTGGAGTTGCCCAACCATATAATATGAAGAGGAAGTTCCATATGAGTCTCCCTGAACAGGACAGACACAGTAGCGTTGTGTGTGACCTCAAGCATGACAGAGCAAAGTATATTATGGATCCCTCCATTTGTAATCAGCTGGCCATTGTTTACTGGAAAACTGTATTGACAAAAGGTGTCTAAGAATACTCAGATTTCTATGACTCATGAATGCCATGCTCATGTTAACTCCTTATCTTCTTACCCTCTCATAGCTCATCCCCCAGTTCCTTGTCGTCTTGTTGGGAATAGGAGGAGCCTCTATGTACTTGTTCCGTCTTGCAAATGGGCCCCATGTAAAGTAAGACTCATTCACCCTTACTCTCATTCTCTTTTGTCTCAATATTGGTTAATCAATTTCTTAATACTATCAAATCAAAACGAAGTAGTGGATCCCCTTTTGCATCGTAAAGCCTAGGCTAAATCTGTTCATGATTGACTGCTCTTGGTAATCCCACCTCTTGTGCAGTTCTAGGGCATCAATTTCCAATTTACTACTAAAGGCCTATACCACTGTTGTAAGTGTTTGAAAACTATGCCTGGCTAATGATTAGTTGCTCGCAGGCAGACTAATACAGTTCCCTCTGATCCCGTTTGTATCTGTCCTACTTCGGCCTGCTTTGACTATTTTGTCACTTGACAGCTGGAACAAGAAGAACAACCCTGAGCCCTGGAATCAACTTGACCCTACCTACCAGTACAAGGTACCGTAGTGTTAACACTCGAGCACACTTTAGCTCCACAAAGTGAATGAATCACTATCTTAAACGATTCTTGTTGCATGTGACAACAGGCGTTACTATTACACTATCAGCCTATCAATAGTACCAGTCAATAATATATTTTTGATCAATATAAGTAGCCAAGAGCATTACTGTGCTTGCCTGGATCATAGACATGAAAATGAATAGAACAGACTTGGAAGCTCTAACCATGGCATTTGACTGGTAAACTCATGGGTACACTCGCAATGGCTGCCAGGTATTTTGATACAATAATTTCATTGAGATTTTGGAATGTTCTATCAACTGATGCTGGATTGCCATGGTAATGTAGACTGTTCATTCAAATGATCCTAACTGAATGTATTTTTAATCATGTTAGTTGAGTTGACAAATCACAGCACAGATTGAAGGGTAAACGTTCTGATTTTACTTCCTGGCATGGGTACGCTCAAAACTGCTGCGAGTCCACCCATTATGCCATAATTGACTTGAATGGTGCCACCTTTTCTTTCTATTCATTCTTATTTTTATGTCCTGGATTACGTAAATCCTGCCATATTGTCTTCCCCAGTTTGTGGCCATAGGCACGGACTACAAGAACCTGAAGAAGGAGGGACCTCAATTCTGAGAATCCTTCCTCTTGTCCAAATGGCACAAGGTCCAGCCCACCTTACTGCAGTCCATGTAAAAAGCCTTCAGTCATATTGTTCCTATCAGACATGTGTGTTACTGCTGCTATGGACGTGTTAAACTGCTGTTGGTAGTGGGAAAATAAAGCTAACGAAATGTGAATGCTGAAGATCCGTCTAGTGACGCCAGCCTGGCATGTTGATTCAAAATTGTCTTGTTTGATTTGTTTCAATATTTCAAAAAGAGCTGTGAATTTTGATGAAGTTATATTGTACTGTATGAGTTATGGGTTTTTTTGTTACAGGGAAACTGTTATTCTGTCTGTTTTGATGTGAGGTGACTGGTTTAGAGATTGCGTGTGATGTTTTAAGCCTTTTTGATGAAATGTTTTGGGCCATGCAAAGTGATGTTAATTATAGACGTAGGGCTACTGATATTTGCCGCTCTGGAAAGAATAAAGGTTTGGTTGAAACCCATGTTAATGGCGACATTGTAAATCTAGCTCCTGACAACCTCCAGTTTGTCAGTTTGTATGCATTTAGACTAACTATTTTGTATTGGTTTTTACATTGAATACTTCTAATATGTGGCCTCTGCCATTTGCATTCTTATTGCTTAACTGTAATAAACCTGATTACTTTTAATTTGATACGTAGCGTTACTGTAGTCCTCATATTTCAGTGTAATGTTTTTTTGGTCAAACTGATAGTTGTTAAACACACTACACAGCATAAATGCCTGGCTTCTACTGTGCCTTCTCTGGTATACTCATTTAGTACAATAATAGAAATATGATCGTCAGGACCAGCTCAAGATAACGCTCTCCTTAGACATATTGTAGGTGTACTTAGTATTTTGAGTGGTGTTGCAAGCAAGGCTCGCTACCTTGGCTAGGCGATTTACATTTCCTCCTTTTAATGAGATCTGTCGGACGTTTCCACCTGACCCAATTAAAGCGCCCCCTGGCCCAGCTGAGCAAGTGGCAATACATTAAAGGACAAGTCCACCAACTCCATGGGCCTTCCTACAATTTCTGTCTGGTAATGTATTTTTGTGGGGAGAAACTCATTCTGAGTGGCTGGCCCTGGCTCACCAGTGGGTGGGCCAATGCCCAGTCATGTGAAATCCATAGATTAGGGCCTAATGAATTTATTCCAATTGACTTATTTCCCTGTAACTCAGTAAAGTCGTTTAAATTGTTGTTCACATTTTTGTTCAGTATAGATCAAAGCTGAATCAATGTCTTGGAAGATCACTTAATGATTGATTCCCACTGGGCACAGACATCAATTTAACATCTATTCCACATTGGTTCAACGCAATTTCATTTAAATGATGTAGAAACAACGTGAGATTCAACCAGTGTGTGCCCAGTGGGTTAGTATGTTGCATAACATAACCAAATATAACAGCATAGTATAACGACAGTATTACACACAACACCATGGAATTTGAGATTTTAGGATGATGCACTGAATAGTAAATCAAAATCTCGTGTCAAACTCAACAGCACCACTGGGCTTTGATAATATATATATATTACAGGAAGGCTATAGGCTATAATTTGTTGACACCATCTGCTGTAATTTGCCCACAACAGTAATTCAAGAAGATCTAAATGCATATTCCAATTAAAATGATTGAGATCAAATGATTGGCCTGCTTCACTGGTAAAACGAAGAATTATCCTATTTGTTCATGATTGAGCGTGATGATGCTTTGGCCTCTTTTGAAATTAGGTTAGCCTGACTTCGTGTTTGTCTTTGAAGGTATTGAAAATATAAATGTTTCTTGAGACGATGTGTGTGTATTGGCAGACGTTGCATTTTATGCATGGGATGTGCTGTGAAATGTTTTGTATTCTCTAAAAAGAAAAAGTTCCTGTAGGCACCTTTAGGGATTCCTCAGATTGCAACACCAGCAGAACCCCTAAAGGAGTCTCCAGGAACCTTTTCCCTGATGAACCTTTTAAAAAGGTTCAAGTATCTTTCTAGGTATGTCCCATGTATTATATTAATAATACAATAATGCAAATAACATTGAGTGGCAAACTTGTAAAGTCACAAATTCATTTGAAATCAAATCCAATTTTATTTGTCACATACACATGGTTAGCAGATGTTAATGAGTGTAGCGAAATGCTTGTGCTTCTAGTTCCGACAATGCGGTAATAACCAACGAGTAATCTAACCAAAAAATGTCACAACTACCTTATACACACAAGTGTAAAGTGATGAAGAATATGTACATAAAGATGTATGAATGAGTGATGGTACAGAACGGCATAGGCAAAGATGCAGTAGATGGTATTGAGTACAGTATACATATATGAGATGAGTAATGTAGGGTATGTAAACATATATAAGTGGCATTGTTTAAAGTGGCTAGTGATACCTTTTTTACATCCATTTTTCCATTATTAAAGTGGCTGGAGTTGAGTCAGTATGTTGGCAGCAGCCACTCAATGTTAGTGGTGGCTGTTTAACAGTTTGATGGCCTTGAGATAGAAGCTGTGTTTCAGTCTCTTGGCCCTTGTTTTGATGCACCTGTACTGACCTCGCCTTCTGGATGATAGTGGGGTGAACAGGCAGTGGCTCGGGTGGTTGTTGTCCTTGATGATCTTTATGGCCTTCCTGTGACATCGGGTGGTGTAGGTGTCCTGGAGGGAAATTAGTTTGCCCCCGGTGCTGCGTTGTGCAGACCTCTGGAGACCCTTACGGTTGTGGGCGGAGCAGTTGCCGTACCAGGCGGTGATACAGCCTGACAGGATGCTCTTGATTGTGCATCTGTAAAGTAAAAGTTTGTGAGTGCTTTTGGTGACAAGCCAAATTTCTTCAGCCTCCTGCGGTTGAAGAGGCGCTGCTGCGCCTTCACCATGCTGTTTGTGTGGGTGGACCATTTCAGTCCGTGATGTGTACGCCGAGGAACTTAACTTACTACCCTCTCCACTACTGTCCCGTCGATGTGGATAGCTGGGTGCTCCCTCTGCTGTTTCCTGAAGTCCACGATCATCTCCTTTGTTTTGTTGACGTTGATTATGAGGTTATTTTCCCGACACCACACTCCGAGGGCCCTCACCTCCTCCCTGTACGCCGTCTCGTCGTTATTGGTAATCAAGCCTACCACTGTAGTGTCATCTTCAAACTTGATGATTGAGTTGGAGGCGTGCATGGCTACGCAGTTGTGGGTGAACAGGGAGTACAGGAGAGGGCTCAGAATGCACCCTTGTGGGCCCCAGTGTTGAGGATCAGCGGGGTGGAGATGTTGTTACCTTCCCTCACCACCTGGGGGTGGCCTGTCAGGAAGTCCAGTACCCAGTTGCACAGGGCAGGGTTAAGACCCGGGGTCTCGAGCTTGATAACGAGTTTGGAGGGTACTATGGTGTTAAATGCTGAGCTGTAGTCAATGAACAGCATTCTCACATAGGTATTCCTCTTGTCCAGATGGGTTAGGGCAGTGTGGTTGCGATTGTGTCGTCTGTGGACCTATTGGGGTGGTAAGCAAATTGGAGTGGGTCTAGGGTGTCAGGTAGGGTGGAGGTGATATGGTCCTTGACTAGTCTCTCAAAGCACTTCATGATGACGGACGTGAGTGCTACAGAGCAGTAGTCGTTTAGCTCAGTTACCTTAGCTTCTTGGGAACAGGAACAATGGTTGCATAGCGTAAAGGGTACATGCGAAATGTAATGATGGATTATTGGGACATGGGTTAGCGGAGCAGACTTAGTCAATTACATTCCTAGCGATTGTCTCATTATGCTGCTGGAAATGTGATGGATCCTGTTAGGGAGGCAGCGAATTTTCGCAGCTTTTTGTTAAAAATCGCGCAAAATTTCAACGTCCTGCTACTCATCCAAGGAATATAGTAAATGCATATGATTAGTATGTGTGGATAGACAACACTCTGAAGTCTCTAAAACTGGTTAAATTATGTCTGTGGCTATAACAGAACATGTTTAGGAGGCAAAATCCCAAGGAAAACTGTTCACCAAAAACACAAAAAAATATCCATCCGCCAGTCTCTGTATTGTCTATGGCTAGGGAAAATAGATAGAGCCCTGTTTACAATGCCTACAGCTTCCACACGATGTCGCCAGTACTGGCAATTCAGTTGTCGTTTATCCTTGGTGGGATGAGGAATAGGCACTTCCTGTCTTGGGGTCCACCGAAGGAAGTTATGAAAGGGAGAATATGGACGATGATTTCAAGACTTGCTGCTATCGAATACAGATCGCCCCGTGATCAATTTGATAAATTATTAACGTTTATTCATACCTAAAGTTGGTTTACAAAGGTAGTTTGAAGTGTTTTGTCAAAGTTTATAGGCAACTTTTGTAATTTAAAAAAACGCCGTTGCGTTTTGAAAAGGTGCTTTTTCCTGGATCAGACGGGCTTCATAAATGGACATTTTGGGTATACATGGACGGATTTCATCGAAAAAAATTGTGATGTTTATGGGACATATAGGAGTGCCAACAAAGAAGCTCGTCAAAGGTAATGAATGTTTTATATTTGATTTCTGCGTTTTGTGTAGCGCCGGCTACGCTAATTATTTCTGTTTACGTCCCCTTTGGGTATTTCGGGGGTTGCATGCTATCAGATAATAGCTTCTCATGCTTTCGCCGAAAAGCATTTTACAAATCTGACATGTTGGCTAGATTCACAACGAGTGTAGCTTTAATTGAGTACCCTGCATGTGTGTTTTAATGAAAGTTTGAGTTGTATCGAGTACTATTTGTTGGCGCTCTGAAATTTCCGCTGATTTGGTCCCTGTACAGGGACAGCAGCCGTAAAAGGATATAAAAACAATTTGAGAAGAAATGATCCAAGCCAGCACATTATGGTCTAGGTCGGCACAATGTGGTGTACAAAGGTTATTAATGTGAGTAGGAAAATTGAAGAATTCTTACATATCCCTTCCAAGTGTGGTCTCTCAACAAGGAGTACTTCTGAATGAGCGCTGTGCAGACATCCATGTATATTTGGGTAGTGGAGTACCTAAAGCAAAAATAGAAACGTACAATACTACCTTTAGACTAACAATTAGGTTTGGAGTACAACTTACGTTGATTGTTGGCGTTGATTATTATCAAGTAAAAGTTGAGTATGTGCTATGCTATTAGCTGCAGTGATTATGACAAGACATTATGGAGAGGGAGAGTATGGAGGACAGAGACCGGCATAACAAAACAATAATTACACTGTAAATACATTCATTCGACATTCGGTTAGTATTGGAAAATATAGAAATAACAAAGAACACGCTATAATCACACTTCAAATACATCAGAAGACTTTACAGAGGCTAACCTGCTTGTCGATCCAAAGTGAGCTTTAAATATTATCTTGCACCAACCAACCTGAAAGACATAAATTAGAAACAAACGCAACTTAAACATGAGTATTCAAAATCAAATGTAGTTACACTGCAAAAAGTCAGCTCTCAAAAACAAGAAAAAAAAGCAATAAAATGAGGGAAATATTCCTTAAAATAAGCAAAATTATCTGTCAAAAGTACAGAAAAATTTTACTTTCCAAGATATTCTAAACAAGTAAAAAATATCTAGTCTCAAAGAACGCACAGATATCTTAAACCTTGAGCGTTCAGACTAAAAACAAGTAATTTGTCTGGATACAAAGAAAATATTTAAGAATAATTTTCTCAATATGTAGGAAAATGTGCTTAAATGTAGCAAATGCTAGTGCCATCATCTTGAAATAAGGCTGTATATTTAGTAAATATATCTTAAAACCAGTACAGCTACACTAAAAACAAGTGCATTTGTCTGGATACAAAGAAAATATTTAAGAATAATTTTCTCAGTATGTAGGAAAATGTGCTGAAATTTAGAATCCAATGCTATTGCAATCGTCTTGAAATTAGGCAATATGCCCAGGACTTTACAGAAAAATAGCATATTGTGCTTAAAATAAGTAATCATGACTAAGATAAGTGTACTACTACTAGAAATGAGATTTGCTTGCTTAAAGAAAGAATGAATCTAATTTATTTTCACGTCTTTATTGAGGACTCAGTATATCCAGAGGCTGATACTGGCAGAACAAAGGATGCAAGAACAACAACAAAGGCCATTGGTGGTCAAGGTGAAAATGTAAGACCAATGGGAAGATGACAAACATAACAGTGCTTCAAACCTTCTTACAATAAACAACAAACGCCCTGCCTACTTATTAAAGGTTATCGGATCGGTTCTCGGATGGGCCAATACACAAGGTTCTGTTATCGGGACCGGAAATTTAAAAATTGTACTGTGCAACCCTAGTCAGTAATGAGCTTTTTCCACTCGGCCATAGCCTTTTTCTACGAAGAAGTCATGTCCCGGTTGTGAATGGCGCCCGAGAGGACTTTTGTGTGCAGCACAGAGAGGAGTGTCACAATGCACTTAAAATTACGGATTAAAGAAAAAGATATATATGTGTGTGACGTGAAAGGCGTAATAACACCATGAGATACGTCACGCTGGCATAGATGTTCTCTTTTGGGAAGGTTACCATAGGCTTGGTTCCAATGGCCAGTACGCAGTTGGTTTCGCAGACAATCACGACAGGGCTGAAGAGTAGTCTCGCCTGAAGAAAGGTGTTCTGCAGACTGACACAAAAACAAATATGACCACAAAGACAATTCACACTCTTCGTATGTTATGGTTAAGTAATGAAAATTCTAATACATGCACACATTTCTTACCTCAAGGATGTGAAGACTAGCCTCACTTGCGTGTCCTAACTTCTTCGGTAAAGCCACAGGTGATGGGAACATGTCTGGTAAAACCTTCATCATGGCGATTGAGTGTTTCACTGTTAAAAAATGAAAATAGTCTCATTTGATTTACTGCAGCCAGTTATTTAAACATAAATGTATCCGTTCATGGGATTCTCCATTGTCAACAGAGCCAGTAATTACCTTTGTCCAGCAGCGGTGGATTCAACACCTTTTTGAACACTCCATAAATCTGTGCCTTGTTGTAAAAAGGTCCTCCAGCGGGTCTTCAGTTCAGGTATGAAGCGGGAGTTCCCTCGATCGAGGATCCGCCGGAGTTCATCCTTAACCAGACAGACCGACAGACCGACAGACAGACAGACAGACAGACACTGTCTGTCTATCTATCTAGCTGGAGGCGTAGGAAGCATTAGCCTGGTTACTACCAGACCGAATTCCTGCTATGGTTTCTCACGCTGCTCAGTTCCCACACCGTATCTCATTTGAGATTCGGTCTGGTGTTAACCAGGCTAAAGAAGCATAGGCCTACTTAAAATGAATACATTTGCTTACATTATCCAGTTCTCTGAAGCAGGGATACGCTTGAAGTATCTTGGTAGGCCTGTCCTGCTCCTTAGTAGCATCAGAGTCCCAGGAGCTGGGAAACATCCTTCTGGTTGGGTCTGGCCTTGGTTTTATACATCCCCTGTAGAGTTTTATAATGTCTTGCCTGGTTCTGTAGGCTCTCAGTAGTTTCTGATGCCAGAAAACATAACAAACCCGACCAATTAACATGTGAAAATGTATATGATCCATGCCTGGATATGTGTCATCCATTCCATCTTCATTCATGGTGGTGTTAGATGACTCAAAGCTTTGGACCGTCTTTGACTTTTTAGTTATAGGCCTCCCTAGATAATGTGATGAACGTACATCTGTTAAGCAATATCACACGTAAAGGGAGTGCTGAATATCCGCACGGCTGTGATTCGGTCGTAGGTGCGAGGCCACAGATAATAATATTCAGTATAACAGCACAACCTCCACTGTGATATTGCTTTTATACAACAGTTCTACAAGCACAATTTATTAGTTAACAGTAATAAGCGACAGCAGATTATGATTTATTGAATCATTTCTTTGGCTCCAACAACACACATAATTCCCCAACTGGTCTGGGACTGGACTGTTGCCATGCACCACATATACATTTTCCTACACACTATCTTGCTACTGCTACTTTGTGTAGGTCTACACGTTACCGTCCTCTCCTGATGACCATTCATAATTGAACTCAAATGTTATTTGTGGAAATATGTTCATCTTTGCGGTGCGAACTTTGTTACAATGCAAGATAGATAACGATCGTTAATGTAATTAACGGTTATTAGAGTGATACATGTATAGTTAAAAGTCCCAGTGCTGTTGTTCTCTACTCCAATCAAATTACTTGGTCATATAAGAAATACTTGTGAACGTGGTTTTATTTTTCATTGAAACTGTTATTGAGCCATATCAATAGATTGCACAGTCGCAGCCCTGATTTCTGTTTGCTCTGTGGTATTGACAGATGCACGGAGGAATATAGAGTGTACAATTCCTTCTATCATCATGTGCCCGAGAAACCACCGTCAACACCTACTTGATTGCACCTGACCAGATGAACAGCCTTCGGAGGAAAGCCAAGTACCACTGGAACAAGTAAGTAGCTAGCTAGGATTTCTGTTTAGGTTCTCTGGATTTCAAAAAAAAATCATGCTGTCCATAGGCTATTCCATAATTTGAGCTATAATGACTCTTATGGCTAAAGCTGGGTTAATGTGAAAATAATCTATGATAAATAGGAACAAAACACTTAAATAGCTCTATTCGTGAAACTAAATACTTTCAAATAATAATCTTTCATGTGTGGTACACAGGACAACATTTAACCCGTTCAGCTTCTAGCTAACTCCAGCATCACTGATCAGCAACTACGTACACCTGACTCAGATGAAGGGCAAAGGGGCGTTGACCAACATAGAGCTGTCACAGTGCAACAAGTAAGTTACTCGGTTGGTGGCAATCTATTGAAATTGACCATATTTTTTAAAGTACTTAGATTTACTAATAGCATTCATAGTCAGTCTTCGCAACCACCTCTCCTGTCACAAACATTATACTTGTCATGAACTAGTAATGTCCAGCCTACACATGTCAGGATACTACATTCAATGTCAACATTTGTTTAGGATCGTCTCTCACAGGTAAGATGCTTTTTCTGAACAGAGCACAGCATTTGGTTGGTTACATTATGCAGAGCATTTTGTAGTTGTTCAGTGATGGTTGAGTTCATTCTCAGTGCTAGGTTGTCCACCTTACTATTGTTGATCCCTTATGTTAATGAATATGTGATAAGCAAATCTGAATATCATAGGTATACATGATGGTGTGTTCCAACCTCTGTGATTTATGTCTCTGTCTCTCTCTCTCTTTCTCTTTCTCTCCTCTTCTCTCTCATTTATATATATTTTTTCAGAAAGGCGTGAATGACATTGTTGCTGGGGTACAGCAGTATCAATCACTATTGGACAACCTCAGGAAGCAGATGGAGGCAGTGCTAAAGAAGCATTCAGGGTGCACATCAGGTCAACTTGCATCAAAAAACAAGTTGTTAATGGTGTAATTCACCCTAGGAAATATAAATCCAAAATACAGGCCTAAACTGTTTACTATCAGGCTACCTGCCATGGCTAGATCAGCAGACCTCCGTCAATCTGGTGTAGATGTAATATTGAATAGAATCAAGGAGGACATGGATGCATTGTACAGCGGGGTTAAAATGCTATCTATTAACGGAGAGAAAACGATATATGGTGCCATGGTCTCTCTCTGTGGAGACACCCTGGCACAACATGAACTAGCAGGGTTCAAAGAGGGTGTGGGCTTTGCCTACAGTAAGTGCAGACACTGAGGGTTCTTTTGAGGACATGCAGTCACACTTCAATGAGGATGCATATACTAAAAGGATATTGGAGAAGCATGTCAGACGCTGTGATGAAATAGAAAAGGCGCAGATGGACTTGCTTCGCAACAGCCTGAGAACAACATATGGGATCAATAGAAAGAGCAAGTTAGTTGAATTCCCAGCCTTTGATATCATACAACAAACTCTGCAAGACATTATGCATGTCATTCTGGGGGACGTAGCCCCATTGGAAATCAAATGTGTTCGAATCATCTTTTTGTGTCAGGACAGATTGATCTGGACTCAGTGAATTCTGCTGTTCTTGGTTTCTCTTATTCCCCTCTCGATGTTTGAGATCGGCCATCCCCAATATCTGTTAGTACATTAAAGTCAAGTGATGGTAAAGTCATCTTGGCATATGCTTGTCCTGCTAAGGATATTGCCATTTGTTTTGGAGAGTTTGGAAGTCAATGCATATATACAACTGATAATTGAGCTAATAGAGATTGCACAGATAGTATTTGCACCTGTTCTTACCATTGGGACTGTGTCTAGGTTGAAGTTACTCATTGAAAATCATTTGAAGCATTAGAAGGAGCTTTTTCCAGACCGCAATGTTACACCTAAACAGCATTATATGATACATTTGCCATCGCAGATAAAGTCATTGGGGCCAATGGTTAGACATATGTCTATGCATGTTCATTTTTTCAAATGAAAGGGAGATGGGACCTCTATCAGAAGTTAAAGATCCACAATATTAACGTGGAAAATTGAGGGACTTCCTAGGTTTCAATAAGGTAAACCATGCTATATCAGTCAAATGGCTTGTAATAAATTCTAATAAATACATAACTCAGAAGTCCATGATCTTTGCCAAAGTACTGAATGGTAATATGCCAGAATTTGAACTGGTCAAAAACACATTTCTTGTTGATTCTAGGCTTTATTGTATGGAATATCAACCATTTCAAACTATACGCTTTTGATAGAAACATCATGGCTTGTCAAGTTGAGGTCCCACACCTTGCACAGGCCACTGAGTTAGTGGATGCTGAAAAGCTGGTTGATTTGACCTCTTATTACACAATTAGCAACAAGAGTCAAACTTATGTACAAGTCAAATACCATCTTGGGGATGTAATAGAATTGTACAACAGTTCAAATGACTCATAGTGTGTTCCCCAGATATGAAAAGTGTACTGTCTTTGTTCTGTACTGTATTTCATCTACATGATTGCTGTGCTGTGTGTAAGATAGACAATAAAACAATGAATTAAATTTGGTCATTATCTGATCTTAATATGTGGTGATGAAAAGGATAAGATGCTTGAAATAAGAAATTCTGACAGTTTTGTACGTGTCATTGTTGATTAAACAGCTTTATAATTCTGGTAATTCTAGTATCGAGCATAAAGTTACTCAGAACCAGTAATACAATCTCAGTAACAAGTTATATTATCTTATTAGATAATTAAGGACAAAAAAGCTTGAAACAAGTGAAATGCTCCAACATAAAAATGGGCTGATAAGAAGAAATATCTTGTCAGACAAAAAACAAGCATATATTGCCTTGATTTAAGATATTTAATCTTACTTAGATTTGAATTTTTGCAGTGTAACTAATCTGATCTGTTTAATTTATTCTTATTTTTGTCAAGTTGAACATAGCCTACATTGGGTCATCTCTGTGTGTGTGTGTGTGTGTGTGTCTATTTTGCCTGTTTGTGGAGGTTGACACATTGCTCTATACATTTCCAAGCATTATTGGTTATTGTGTGTAGTATTTAATACATTTAAAATGAACTCTCCACCACTTAACTGGACAGGGGCAGGATGGAAAGAGAAAGTGTATCATGGATTTAAATCTTTTTGTCAAGTTTACAATCCTGGGTTGCAAAGTTTAACAACCTAGATTGGGTCATATGAAAAAACAGGTCATTGTTTTTTCCCATTCAAAAACAGGTTATTTCCAAGTAGAAATCTCTACCCATGTCCATGATTTCTCTGCATCTGTCTGTGTATCTCTGGATGTTTTCGTATTCGAACCTCAGCGGCAATGAGCTCCAGTCCTCTCCACTACCGGTCCTTCTCTTGCTACAGTAGGGTCCACATCTCTGGGTCATCTCTGGCTAGGCTGTCCTGGCCTGTCCATAGCTTCACACCGGGCTTGTAGCATGCTTGGACACCTGCAGGAGAGTCTTCCCCTCTCGCCCCACAGACCCAGGGCCTCGAGAGGCTGGGGAGTGGTGGTTATCTTACTGTATTTAGCCTGTTTTTGTAGTTTTTTTTTTACTGGTAAGTAAAAAAGAGATAATTGGAATAACAAAATAAATTACTGTGCAGGGGGGAGAGATACAAGGTTATCAAGGTTTGTTTGTTTACTGAAGGCCAAAACCATTTCTGCATTCTAATATGTAACATCTGTTACTTTGGCCTGATAGTAGGAGTACTTCAATGAGCATTTTGCCAAATAAGAGTTGATTAAAACTGATAGAATAAGCCTGTCTAATTAGCTAGGTCTCAGTAGTCTGAGTGTAATAAGGGTGATTTTCACAATAAAGAGCATTTCTATACAACAAGTAGAAGTTGAACAACCAAACCTCAGATGAATCACTCAGGGTTATTCAAGGTAACAAATCAAGAAAGGCCATAACCATGCATCTCCCAAATAAATGAAATGACAAACTTATAGTGGCAATATGCCTATTCAAAACAGTGAAAGACAGCGACATGACGATTAGAGTGCAATTCGATGATCATAACAGTGATGTTTTAGCCTTATATTCATCTCTATAAACTGCGTTGTCAGTCGGTTAAAAAATGCTTCACCAGATTGTAATAGCATGTGAGTAAACACGCTCACTCACACAATTTTTTCGCAGGGATAGAGAGAGCATGTCGAGATAGTAAAAAGTTTCTTAAGGTGCAGGTGAAAGTGAAATATTGATGGGACTGTAAGGCGTTCACATTGAGCATCAATTCCCACTAAGACAATTCTGGATCATTGCTTCAGTCCAGGACAGCTGCTTTATTTCTGTCCATTACAGTTTGTTTTCATTATTAATGTTGTTGTCCCTTATTAATGTTGTTGTCCCTAACTCATTAGGAAATCTAGTGTGTGATGTATGAGCTTAATAACACTTAAAAAACGAGGCCTAATTTCTTTGAGGGCTAGTTACACCCTAACACAGTGGTCTGAAACCCCTGGTTTACAAGCCACATCAAGCAAGCAAATCCCATTACGCTTGCAAAGTGACATGATCCTATTGGAATACAGCCAGGGTGAGGTTATCCAACAATGTTAACTTTTAATAACCCGCAACCTGCATTGAAAAAAACTGCTTGGATAGTGAAGATGGATTATTGAGACTACCTAAATCATATAAACGGGAACAGCAATCTCAGTAATCTCTTGTGGACAAATAAACATAACTGGCACTATAGAATCCGTATGCATGGTATAAATCCATGACTGTTGCATTTAACATGTGACCCGCATAGACCTACACATAATTAAACATAGGCCAATACAGTACATTCAGGAAAGTATTCAGACCCCTTGACTTTTTCCACATTAAAATGTATTAAATAATTTTTTCCCCCTCATCAATCTGCACACAATATCCCATAATGACATAGCAAAAACTGTTTTTAAACATCTTAGCAAATTTATAAAAAATGTAAAACAAATATCTTATTTACATAAGTATTCAGACCCTTTGCTATGAGACTCAAAATTAAGCTCAGGTGCATCCTGTTTCCATTGATCATCCTTGAGATGTTTCTACAACCTGACTGGAGTCCACCTGTGGTAAATTCAATTGATTGGAAATGATTTGGAAAGGTATACACCTGTCTATATAAGATCCCACAGTGCATGTCAGAGCAAAAACTAAGCCATGAGGTCAAAGGAATTGTCCGTAGAGCTGCGAGACAGGATTGTGTCGAGGCACAGATCTGGGGAAGGGTACCAAAACATTTCTGCTGCATTGAAGGTCCCCAAGAACACAGTGGGCTCCATCATTCTTAAATGGAAGGAGTATGGAAACACCAAGACTCTTCCTAGAGCTGGCCACCCGGCCAAACTGAGCAATTGGGGGAGAAGGGCCTTGGTCAGGGAGGGGACCAAGAACCCTATGGTCACTCTGACAGAGCTCCAGAGTACCTCTGTGGAGATGGGAGAACCTTCCAGAAGGACAACCATCTCTGCAGCACTCCACCCATCAGGCCTTTATATTAGAGTGGCCAGATGGAAGCCACTCCACAGTGGACTGATATAATCATGACTCTGCGTTCACGTTCAAGTGGAGAAGCATGTTTCATGATTTCTGAAAGTGTTGAATAAAAACATTGTTGTGGTGCTGATCATTGTCTCTTAATGTACTTGTTAGGCTAATTACGTTCTCAGGGTTCATGAACTGAACTTCAATGAAAACACTCAGTCTGTACCCAGAGTTTGTAAGGTTCTGGGAGAAATGAAACAGACGGAGACCAGTCAAAAATAGTCAGTGACGTTTATTCTTGAGAGCTCTACCCATCAATTCATGTACATTGGTTTATATACCTCTCATTTTGTCATAAATGTCCCTCCTCCTCTCAGACAATGACAAAGCTGCTTTTCAATTCCATTCCAACACATATTGCTTATCATATACTACCACATGTTACACAATCTACTGCAAGCCCATGGTTTTCTCCCCTCCCTGGTTGGGGACCAGACATCTTTCCTGTTGTTAGTTTCACTCTGGTCACAAGTTGTCTGTTAACACTTCCTCTTTGCCTATGTACAAACATTCTTCATCAAACAGCATAGAATTCTGTTAGTTATAATCCTGCGTTAAATGTATACATCATTTAGTCTTTGTTCATAAAATCCCATAACAGTACTGAAACTGTCTTTAAGGCCCTCGATTAGGTCAATATAATCAGTGATTGATACATAGGGGGACTGGAGGCCCTTCATGGTGAAATCACTGATATCAAATAACTTGGAATATTGTCCAACATCATTTTCAATACACAGTGTCTTGGAAAAATGTTACAGTGAGCTTTGTTTGGCCATTTTACTTGTTTTTGCCAAGTTGGCTAGTGAGTATTAGCTAGCTAGCGCAACAGTGACTAGCCTACACAGTGCAGCCTAGCCTACACAGCGATAGCTGCTGTTTACTGCACATGGTATCAGTACACATTATTTTGAAATTGATAAGCTGATAGTTTTTTTACAATATGTTTTTATAGTTTTTTCCCCTGTAAATAATCAAGCATAATTCAAATTCATTACACATGCCTACATGAAATGGATTTTACGTACAGCACTAGATTTTATGAAAATGTTGAGTGTCCTGAAAGGCATCTGCAAAGTAAAATATATTATTATTACTATTTATTATTCATATGTCAATATATATCCCATTTGTTTTTCCAACCTACTCCGTACTGTTTACTATGAATTCTATCTGGTGGCCAGTGGTTGACATGGAATGAAATAGGTGCTGGTACTCATTTTGGGTGCAGGTACCGTTTATAATTAGATGCAGGATCTCCTCAATAGTTTTGCGCTAATATTCTTTAGGAGGTGGCAGGAAGCCTAGGGGTTAAGAGCGTTCCTCCTGTAAGTCGCTATGGATAAAAGCGTACACAAAATGTAAATGTAAAATGAGATGCAGGAACTAAAGCGGAAGAAAATTTGAGGTGCCAGTATTTAGTTCCGGTGAGCTCCTGACCAAGTCAAGTACTGTGCTTAGATAAAAAGACAAATAATGTCCCATTTGGAACACTGACAAAGAGAGCATCATTTACAGTGCCTTGCGATAGTATTCGGCCCCCTTGAACTTTGCGACCTTTTGCCACATTTCAGGCTTCAAACATAAAGATATAAAACTGTATTTTTTTGTGAAGAATCAACAACAAGTGGGACACAATCATGAAGTGGAACGACATTTATTGGATATTTCAAACTTTTTTAACAAATCAAAAACTGAAAAATTGGGCGTGCAAAATTATTCAGCCCCTTTACTTTCAGTGCAGCAAACTCTCTCCAGAAGTTCAGTGAGGATCTCTGAATGATCCAATGTTGACCTAAATGACTATTGATGATAAATACAATCCACCTGTGTGTAATCAAGTCTCCGTATAAATGCACCTGCACTGTGATAGTCTCAGAGGTCCGTTAAAAGCGCAGAGAGCATCATGAAGAACAACGAACACACCAGGCAGGTCCGAGATACTGTTGTGAAGAAGTTTAAAGCCGGATTTGGATACAAAACGATTTCCCAAGCTTTAAACATCCCAAGGAGCACTGTGCAAGCGATAATATTGAAATGGAAGGAGTATCAGACCACTGCAAATCTACCAAGACCTGGCCGTCCCTCTAAACTTTCAGCTCATACAAGGAGAAGACTGATCAGAGATGCAGCCAAGAGGCCCATGATCACTCTGGATGAACTGCAGAGATCTACAGCTGAGGTGGGAGACTCTGTCCATAGGACAACAATCAGTCGTATATTGCACAAATCTGGCCTTTATGGAAGAGTGGCAAGAAGAAAGCCATTTCTTAAAGATATCCATAAAAAGTGTCGTTTAAAGTTTGCCACAAGCCACCTGGGAGACACACCAAACATGTGGAAGAAGGTGCTCTGGTCAGATGAAACCAAAATGGAACTTTTTGGCAACAATGCAAAACGTTATGTTTGGCGTAAAAGCAACACAGCCCATCACCCTGAACACACCATCCCCACTGTCAAACATGGTGGTGGCAGCATCATGGTTTGGGCCTGCTTTTCTTCAGCAGGGACAGGGAAGATGGTTAAAATTGATGGGAAGATGGATGGAGCCAAATACAGGACCATTCTGGAAGAAAACCTGATGGAGTCTGCAAAAGACCTGAGACTGGGACGGAGATTTGTCTTCCAACAAGACAATGATCCAAAACATAAAGCAAAATCTACAATGGAATGGTTCAAAAATAAACATATCCAGGTGTTAGAATGGCCAAGTCAAAGTCCAGACCTGAATCCAATCGAGAATCTGTGGAAAGAACTGAAAACTGCTGTTCACAAATGCTCTCCATCCAACCTCACTGAGCTCGAGCTGTTTTGCAAGGAGGAATGGGAAAAAATGTCAGTCTCTCGATGTGCAAAACTGATAGAGACATACCCCAAGCGACTTACAGCTGTAATCGCAGCAAAAGGTGGCGCTACAAAGTATTAACTTAAGGGGGCTGAATAATTTTGCACGCCCAATTTTTCAGTTTTTGATTTGTTCAGAAAGTTTGAAATATCCAATAAATGTCGTTCCACTTCATGATTGTGTCCCACTTGTTGTTGATTCTTCACAAAAAAATACAGTTTTATATCTTTATGTGTGAAGCCTGAAATGTGGCAAAAGGTCGCAAAGTCCTCGGGGGCCGAATACTTTCGCAAGGCACTGTATATACAGTTGAAGTCGGAAGTTGACATACACTAGGTTGGAGTCATTAAAATTTGTTTTTCAACTACTCCACAAATTTCTTGTTAACAAACTATAGTTTTGGCAAGTCGGTTAGGACATCTACTTTGTGCATGACACAAGTCATTTTTCCAACAATTGTTTACAGAAAGATTATTAAACTTATAATGCACTGTATCAGTGAAGATGCTGGAGGAAACAGGTACAAAAGTATCTATATCCACAGTAAAATGAGTCCTATATCGACAGAACCTAAATTGCTTCTCAGCAAGGAAGAAGCCACAAATCCAAAACCGCCATAAAAAAGCCAGAGTACGGTTTGCAACTGCACATGGGGACAAAGATCGTACTTTTTGGAGAAATGTTCTCTGGTCTCATGAAACAAAAATGGAACTGTTTGGCCATAATGACCATCATTATGTTTGGAGGAAAAAGGGGGAGGCTTGCAAACCCGAAGAACACCGTCCCAACCTTGAAGCACGGGGGTGGTAGCATCATGTTGTGGGGGTGCTATGCTGCAGGAGGGACTGGTGCGCTTCACAAAATAGATGTCATCACGAGGAAGGATAATTATGTGGGTATATTGAAGCAGCATCTCAAGATAGGAAGATAAAGCTTGGTCGCAAATGGATCTTCCAAATGGACAATGACCCCAAGCTTACTTTCAAAGTTGTGGCAAAATGGCTTAAAGACAACAAGGTCAAGGTATTGGAGTGGCCATCACAAAGCCCTGACCTCAATCCTATAGAAAATTTGTGGGCAGATCTGAAAAAGTGTGTGCGAGCAAGGAGGCCTACAAACCTGACTCAGTTACACCAGCTCTGTCAGGAGGAATGGGCCAAAATTCCCCCAACTTATTGTGGGAAGCTTGTGGAAGGCTACCCGAAATGTTTGACCCAAGTTAAACAATTTAAAGGCAATGCTACCAAATACTAATTGAATGTATGTAAACTTCTGACCCACTAGGAATGTGATGAAAGAAATAAAAGCTGAAATAAATCATTCTTTCTACTATTATTCTGACATTTCCTATTCTTACAATAAAGTGGTGATCCTAACTGACTTAAGACAGGGAATTGTTACTAGTATTACATTTCAGGGATTGTGAAAAACTGAGTTTAAATGTAATTTGCCTAAGGTGTATGTAAACTTCCAGCTGTGTGTGTGTGTATATATATATATATATATATATATATATATATATATATATATATGTATATATATATATATATATATATATATATATATATATATAAGCTCAGCAAAAAAAGAAATGTCCTCTCACTGTCAACTGCGTTTATTTTCAGCAAACTTAACATGTAAATATTTGTATGAACATAACAAGATTCAACAACTGAGGCATAAACTAAACAAGTTCCGCAGACATGTGACTAACAGAAATGGAATAATGTGTCCCTGAACAAAGGGGGGGTCAAAATCAAAAGTAACAGTCTGCTGTTGTGGCTGGTGTGGTCAGCAGCTGCATTAACTACTGCAGTGCGTCTCCTCCTCATGGACTGCACCAGATTTGCCAGTCCTTGCCTTGAGATGTTACCCCACTATTCCACCAAGGCACCTGTAAATTCCCAGACATTTCTGGGGGGAATGGCCCTAGCCCTCACCCTCCGATCCAACAGGTCCCAGACGTGCTCAATTGGGATTGAGATCCGGGCTCTTCGCTGGCCAGGGCAGAACACTGACATTCCTGTCTTGCAGGAGATCACGCACATAATGTGCAGTATGGCTGGTGGCATTGTCATGCTGGAGGGTAATGTCAGGATGAGGCTGCAGGAAGGGTACCACATGAGGGAGGAGGATGTCTTCCCTGTAACGCACAGCATTGAGATTGCCTGCAATGACAACAAGCTCAGTGTATGCTCCAGAGTACAGGCCTCGGTTAATGCTCATTCCTTCGACGATAAACGAGAATCCGACCACCCCTGGTTAGACAAAACCGTGACTCGTCAGTGAAGAGCACTTTTTAACAGTCCTGTCTGGTCCAGCGACGGTGGGTTTATGCCCATAGGCGACATTGTTGCCGGTGATGTGGGGGTGAGGACCTGCCTTACAACAGCCCTACAAGCCCTCAGTCTAGCCGCTCAGCCTATTGCGGACAGTCTGAGCACTGATGGAGGGATGGTGCATTCCTGGTGTAACTCGGCCAGTTGTTGTTGCCATCCTGTACCTGTCCCGCCGGTGTGATTTCCATATATTTCCATACCGATCCTGTGCAGGTGTTGTTACACGTGGTCCTGAAAAAGGGATGTTTCTTTTTTTTTGCTGAGTTTGTTTACAGTAACAGTCAAAAGTTTGGACACAACTACTCATTCAAGGGTTTTTCTTAATTTGGAATATTTTCTACATTGTAGAAGATGACATCAAAACTATGAAATAACACATATGGAATCATGAGGTAACAAAAAACGTGTTAAACAAATCAACATATATTTTATCTTCTTCAAAGTAGCCACCCTTTGCCTTGAAGACAGATTTACACACTCTTGGCATTCTCTCAACCAACTTAATGAGGAATACTTTTCCAACAGCCTTGAATGAGTTTCCACATATGCTGAGCACTTGTTGGGTGCTTTCCTTCACTCTGCGGTCCAACTCATCCAAAAACCATTCAAATTGGGTTGAGGACGGGTGATGGTGGAGGCCAGGTCATCTGATGCAGTACTCCATCACTCTGCTCCTTGGTCAAATAGCCCTTACACAGCCTGGAGGTGTGTTTAGGATCAATGTCCTGTTGAAAAGCAAATGACAGTCCCACTAAGCGCAAACCAGGTGGAATGGCGTATCGCTGCAGAATGCTGCGGTAGCCATGCAGAAATCTATTAATCAGTTTCCACATGATCCTAAAAATAAAATTAAGAGCAACCAAGAGCAACACACACGCACGCACACACACACACACACACTTGTGATTTAGAAAAACGACATTGAAGGAGTTCTTGGCGATTTTGTGATCAGTGATCAAGATTAGGAAACAGATAAACTCATGGCCGTGGCATAATATGTCTCTTTTCTTCAAATTGGAACTGACAACATTCCACCTTAATTATTTTCAGGCTTAAATAGAAAGGGAATGATGTTCCTCAATTATCTTTGGATTAATCATTATAATGACGCTTACTGAGCTAGAAAGGCTACCACCTATTGACGTGTTCCATAAAAATACATAAATACTAATAAGCACATCAGTCATGAGGATTTTCTATCAATCCAATATTTCTTAGATTAAGTACAACGTAATGTTACAGTGTACTATATGCCAAGCCCACGGGACCAATATTATACAGCATAGCATGATCCCAATCCCATCCATTGATGGCTAATATGATATATCCTTACTATATACCCAGCACATCTCACTGTATATTAGCCTACACAACATCAACGTATAGTATAGCTTTGACTATATTGTGTTTTGGGTCATTGTCCTGTTGAAAAGCAAATGATAGTCCCACAAAGCGAAACCAGGTGGGGTGGCGTATCACTGCAGAATGGTGTGGTACCCATGCTGGTTAAGTGTGCCTTGAATTCTAAATAAATCACAGAGTGTCACAAGCAAAGCCCCCCCACACCATCACACCTCCTCCTCCATGCTTCACAGTGGAAATCACAAATGCGAAGATCATCTGTTCACCTCCTCTGCGTCTAACAAAGACACGGCGGTTCAAACCAAAAATCTCAAATTTGGACTCATCAGACCAAAGGACAGATTTCCACCGGTCTAATGTCCATTGCTTGTGTTTCTTGGCCTAAGTAAGTCTCTTCTTCTTATTGGGGCCTTTAGTAGTGGTTTCTTTGCAGCAATTCAACCATGAAGGCCTGATTCACGCATTCTCCTCTAAACAGTTGATGTTGAGATGTGTCTGTTACTTGAACTCTGTGAAGCATTCATTTGGGCTGCAATCTGAGGTGCAATTAAGAGTACATGAGTGTTAATGAGGAATTGACAAAGACATTATTAAAATGATGGGATGATGCCACAAGCTCATTGAAATGTATGAAAAGATAGTTAATCTCATCGATCCATTATCCACTCGAAAAGACATTGGATACAGTCTCTTTGTTCTTGCCCTGAGCCGTTGTGGCCCAGGAGTGTTTCATTGGTAGGTTGATTGTAACATATAGTTGGAGAGTATAGACTGTGCTGCACTAAGTGCTCATGTAAATGTGACTGTCAGACACAGCTGAATGTGAAGTCAGCTTGGCTCCATGTCCTCTGCTGCAGCCATCTGTTATCTGTTTCATAGTTGTCAGCTACATAAATATTACAGCAGCCAAGAGCAAACACACACACACACACACACACACACACACACACACACACACACACACACACACACACACACACACACACACACACACACACACACACACACACACTTGTGATTTAGAAAAACGACATTGAAGGAGTAATTTGCGATTTTGTGATCAGTAATCAAGATTAGGAAACAGATAAACTCATGGCCGTGGCATAATATGTCTCTTTTCTTCTTTCAAAGTTCTTGACATTTTTCGGATTTACTGACCTTCATGTCTTAAAGTAATGATGGACTGTCGTTTCTCTTTGCTTTATTTCCGCTGTTCTTGCCATAATTTGGACTTGGTCTTTTGCCAAATAGGGCTATCTAAGTGGCTCAAACGCATTAAGAAAGAAAGACATTCCACAAATGAACTTTTACCAAGGTACAACAGTTAATTGAAATGCATTCCAGGTGACTACCTCATGAAGCTGGGTGAGAGAATGCCAAGAGTGTGCAAAGCTGTCAGCAAGGCAAAGGGTGGTTACTTTGAATAATCTGAAATATAAAGTATATCTTGAAAGGTTTAACACTTTTTTGGTTACTTTATGATTCCATTTGTTTTACTTCATTGTTTTGATGTCTTCACTATTATTCTACAATGTAGAAAATAGTAAAAATAAAGAAAAACTCTTGAATGAGTAGGTGTGTCCAAACTGTAGACTAATATTGTCCATATTGTCACGTTCTGACCTTTATTTCCTTTGTTTTGTATTTATTTAGTATGGTCAGGGCGTGAGTTGGGTGGGCAGTCTATGTTTGTTTTTCTATAATTTGGGTATTTCTATGTTTCGGCCTAGTATGGTTCTCAATCAGAGGCAGGTGTCATTAGTTGTCTCTGATTGAGAATCATACTTAGGTAGCCTGGGTTTCACTGTGTGTTTGTGGGTGATTGTTCCTGTCTCTGTGTTTGCACCAGATAGGACTGTTTAGGTTTTCACACGTTTCTTGTTTTTGTAGTCAGTTGTTCACATTTATGTATTAAAAGAACCATGGACACTTACCACGTCGCATATTGGTCCTCTGATCCTTCTCGCCTCTCCTCTTCGGAAGAAGAGGAGGAAATCCTTGACACATATACTGTAAATCAAATGTTATTAGTCACATGCGCCGAATACAACTGGTGTAGACCTTACAGTGAAATGCTTACTTACAAGCACATAACCAGCAATACAGTTTAAAAAATACAGATAAGAATAGGACATTTTAACCTTTATTTAACTAGGCAAGTCAGTTAAGAACAAATTCTTATTTTCAATCACAGCCTAGGAACAGTGTTCAGGGGCAGAACGACAGATTTTTACCTTGTAAGCTCGGGGATTCGATCTTGCAACCTTTTGGTTCCTAGTCCCAACGCTCTAACCACTAGTAACATTTAATTAAAGAGAAGCAGTAAAATAACAATAGCGAGACTATATACAGGAGGTTGCATCATCTGTGGATCTGTTGGGGCGGTATGCAAATAGGAGTGGGTCTAGGGTTTCTGGGATAAAGAATTTCATGGCTACAGATGTGAGTGCTACGGGTCGGTAGTCATTTAGGCAGGTTACCTTAGTGTTCTTGGGCACAGGCACTATGGTGGTCTGCTTAAAACATGTTGGTATTACAGACTCGGACAGGGAGAGGTTGAAAATGTCAGTGAAGACACTTGCCAGTTGGTTAGCACATGCTTGCAGTACACGTCCTGGTAATCCGTCTGGCCCTGCGGCCTTGTGAATGTTGACCTGTTTAAAGGTCTTACTCACATCGGCTGAGGAGAGCGTGATCACACAGTCTTCTGGAACAGCTGGTGCTCTCATGCATGTTTCAGTGTTTTTTGCCTCGAAGCGAGCATCGAGCTAGTTTAGCTCGTCTGGTAGGCCCGTGTCCCTGGGCAGCTCTTGGTTGTGCTTCTCTTTGTAGTCTGTAATGGTTTGCAAGTCCTGCCACATGTGATGAGCGTCAGAGCTAGTGTAGTATGATTCGATCTTAGTCCTTTATTGATGCTTTGCCTGTTTGATGGTTCGTCGGAGAGCATAGAGAGATTTCTTATATGCTTCTGGGTTAGAGTCCCGCTCCTTGATAGCGGCAGCTCTAGCCTTTAGCTCAGTGCGAATGTTGCCTGTAATCCATGGCGTACGGTCACTGTGGGTACGACTACATTGATGCACTTATTGATGAAGCCAATGACTGATGTGGTGTACTCCTCAATGCCATTTGAGGAATCCCGGAACATATTCCGGTCTGTGCTTGCAAAACGGTCCTGTAGCTTAGCATCTGCTTCATCTAACCACTTTTTTATTGATCTAGTCACTGGTGCTTCCTGCATTCATTTTTGCTTGTAAGCAGGAATCAGGAGGATAGAATTATGGTCAGATTGCCAAATGAAGGGCGAGGGAGAGCTTTGTATGCGTCTTTGTGTGGAGTTAAGGTGGTCCAGAGTTTTTTTCCTCTGGTTGCACATTTAACATGCTGATAGAAATTTGGTAAAAATGGATTTAAGATTTCCTGCATTAAAGTTCCTGGCTACTAGGAACGCCGCCTCTGGGTGAGCATTTTCTTGTTTGGTTATGGCGGAATACAGCTCATTCAATGCTGTCTTAGTGCCAGCCTCAGTCTGTGGTGGTATGCAATCAGCTACGAAAATACATATGAAAACTCTCTAGGTAGATAGTGTGGTCTACAGCTTATCATGAGTTACTCTACCTCAGGTGAGCAATAGTTTGAGACTTCCTTAGATATCGTGCACCAGTTGTTATTTACAAAAATACATAGGTAGAGAAAGGAACATTTAATTACCCGGCAACAGCTCTGGTGGACTGCAGTCAACATGCCACTTGTACACTAACACAAAACTTGAGACATCTGTGGCATTGTGTTGTGTGACAAAACTGCACATTTTAGTTTGGCCTTTTGTTGTCCCCAGCACAAGGTTCACCTGTGTAATGACCGTGCTGTTTAATAATCACTGTATATATATAGAGAGAGAGATTTTACTGAGTTACAGTTCACATAAGGAAATCTGTCAACTCAAATAATTTTATTAGGCCCTAATCTATGTATTTAACATGACTGGGGAATAGATATGCATCTATTGGTAGAGATACCTTTAAAAAAAGTTGGAGTGTGGATCAGAACTAGTCAGTGTCTGGTATGACCATCATTTGCCTCATGATCAATTTGATCAATTTGTTGATTGTGGCCTGTGGAATGTTGTCACACTCCTCTTCAATGGCTGTGCGAAGTTGCTGGATATTGGTGGGAATTGGAACACGCTGTCGTACATGTCTATCCAGAGCATCTCAAACATGCTCAATGGGTGACCTGTCTGGTGAGTATGCAGGCCATGGAAAAACTGGGACATTTTCAGTCTTCAGGAATTGTGTACAGATCCTTGAAACATGGGACTGTGCATAATTATTCTGAAACATGAGGTGATGGTGGCGAATGAATGTCACGACAGTGGTTCTCAGGATCTCGTCACGGTATCTCTGTGAAATTGCAATTGTGTTTGTTGTCCGTAGCTTATACCTGCCCATAACATGAACCCACTGCCACAATGGGGTATTCTGTCCCCAACGTTGACATCAGAAAACTGCTCACCCTACACAACACCATACACACTGTCTGCCATCTGCCATCTGCCAGGTAAAGTTAAAAATTGGATTTATACATGAAGAGCACACTTCTCCAGCGTTCCAGGTGCCATCGAAGGTGAGCATTTGCCCACTGAGTCACTTACAACGCCAAACTGCAGTCAGGTGAAAACCCTGGTGACGATGATGAGCACACAGATGAGCTTTCCTGAGATGGTTTCTGACAGTTTGTGCAGATATTCTTTGGTTGTGCAAACGCAGTGTCATCAGCTGTCCGGTTGGCTGGTCTCAAACGATCCCGCAGGTGAAGAAGCCGGATGTGGATGTCCTGGGCTGGCGTGATTACACATGGTCTGCGGTTGTGAGGCCGGTTGGATGTGCAGTCAAATTCTCTAAAACGATGTTGGAGGTGGCTTATGGTAGAGAAATGAACATTTAATTACCTGGCAACAGCTTGGATGGACATGCCTGCAGTCAGCATGCCACTTGCACACTAACTCAAAACTTGAGACATCTGTGGCGTTGTGTTGTGTGACAAAACTGCACATTTTAGTCTGGCCTTTTATTGCCCCCAGCACGAGGTGCACCTGTGTACTGATCATGCTGTTTAATCAGCTTCTTGATATGCCACACCTGTCAGGTGGATGGAGTATCTTGGCAAAAGAAAAATGATTAATAACAAGGATGAAAACAAATGTGTGCACAACATTTGAGAGAAATAATGTTTTTGTTCATATGGAACATTCCTGGAATATTTGATTTCAGCTCGTGAAACATGGGACCAACACTTTACATGTTGTGTTCATATTTTTGTTCAGTGTGTATATATATTTATACATATCTTTGGTTGTGGCTCAATCTGATTGGGTGGGCCTGGCTCTCCAATGGGTGGCTACGCCCTGGTTCTGGGTTAACTATTACGGGTGTAATAAACCCAACTACTAACAAGTTGAATTAGATTGGAAAAAAGTATGTTATTTATGTTTGTGTAGTATACGATTAATCAACCAGTCAATGTACAAACAACACAGGTATTGAAGCAAACAATTCTGAAAATCAACCTGCAATAGAGCACCCTGGGAAATGTGATAACGATGAGTGTGATTTTCAGTGGTTTTGAGCAAACATACATTTGTAATTTACTCAACAAGCTTGTTGAAATTCAGCTAAAACAAACCTCAATATTAGCTCAAATTATTTTCCTTTTGAAGTCCACTCAACTCACAGACATTAAGCAATTGGTTAGGTTGGCATTTTCTTTGTGTAGATGCGGTGCCTTGGTTGCAATATGTCCCCAAATGAATAGTGAAAAGGTTTAATGTAAGGGCCATCACAGATGGGCAATATGTGACAAAAAAGCAGACAACTTACACAAACATAATTACAGTAGTAAAAAATAGGAATTATTGTTGTGCTAATACCAGCTGCTTTGCCATGCACATGGAGCATCACTCCAACCAATTCAATATTTGACCCCAAATATAACAACCACTACCACTACTATAACAACCACTACTCGATATTCTGTAATTCTTCTACCCTTCAGTGGTGTATTATCAAAATATTATCCCGGTACTGACGACTTCCATTCTACCAAGCAAATCTCTGCATCTCTCCATCTGAATGTCTGTGTTGGGCCACCCAAGAGGTTCATCATGACCTGTTCAAAACAAACCCCTTTCTTCAATGATATAGGAGATGAAGGAAAACATGCTTTAATAACCCGCCTAGTTCATCCACTATCCTCGTCTTCCAAAGTGCTGGAGATCAGCCTGGAAGTTGTAGTCTGGACAGACCTTCTGTGCCAGTTTGTAGTCGGCGCTGAGAAAAAAGATGAATACACAGATGACCTTGAAGGGCTTGGCACAGATCCAAGCGGCGTGAGACTGGGTGTGTTCTGAGTAGCAGGTCTGGGAGGGATCGTAGAGGCATGGCTTTGTTTTCTTGGCTCTGTTGGTCCTTTGGTACTCCATCACGCAGTTGAGGGCCTTCATCTCCTGCCGGTGCTCATTGGGGGTGGACTGCGGCTGACTCTGGAAGTGGAGTTTCGGGCGTCCCACATCCTCCCATTCCACGGCTTTGGAGGGAGGAACGATGCTCACTGAGATATTCCCCAGACGGGACGAGTTGTGGCGGAAGTACACACTGAAGGTGCCATTGATGTGGTCCACTATCTTACCTGTCACCAGCAGGCTGAACTTGATGGTTTTGATGTTGAGGTAGAAGTTGCCCCACCCAAAGGTCTTCTTGACCTTGATAGGTGTTTTTATGGGGGGCTTGGATTTGGAGCGAAACTGTGACTGATCCAAGGGGAGGGAGAGGTTCTGTGACCAGCCATATGGGCCCACAGAGCTATAGCTGGAGGTCTTAGGCTTGGTGGATACATCTTTGGAAAGGTGTTTGACTTTCATTGCAGCTCCAAGGTTTCCTTCTTTCCCCCTCCTTCCTATTTCGTAGGTAAGGGGCTGTGAGGTGTTGTCAACATTTGGATCGAGGTTCAGATAGTCCAAGGTCTTCCCAGCATCCTCCTCCTGCACCTACGGACAGATGAATGAAGGATAAGTTTTGTATTTTTTTCAGTCCGTCTCTCTCTTTGTCTCTAATGAATTGCTGTCAATCTTCACATGCCTGTGGGCTTGATATGGATGTAACCTTGATAAAGTAAAGGTAGAAATATATTGATCAGTTCCCACATGATCCTAAAACTACAATTAAGAGTACATGAGTGTTAATGAGGAATTGACAAAGACATTATTAAAATGATGGGATGATGCCACGAGCTCATGAAAATGTATAAAAAGATAGTTAATCTCATCGATCCATTATCCACTCCAAAAGACATTGGATACAGTCTCTCTGTTCTTGCCCCGAGCCATTGTGGCCCAGGAGTGTTTCATTGGTAGGTTGATTGTAACATATAGTTGGAGAGTATAGACTGTATAGACTGTATAGACTGCTAAGTGCTCATGTAAATGTGACTGTCAGACACAGCTGAGTGTGAAGTCAGCTTGGCTCCATGTGCTCTGCTGCAGCCATCTGTTATCTGTTTCATAGTTGTCAGCTACAGAAAAACACACGCACACGCACACACACACACACACACACACACACACACACATTTGAGTTCTTGCCGATTTTGTGATCAGTGATCAAGATTAGGAAACAGATAAACTCATGGCCGTGGCATAATATGTCTCTTTTCTTCAAATTGGAACTGGCAACATTCCACCTTAATTATTTTCAGGCTTAAATAGAAAGGGAATGATGTTCCTCAATTATCTTTGGATGAATCATTATAATGATGCTTACTGAGCTAGAAAGGCTACCACCTATTGACGTGTTCCATAAAAATACATAAATACTAATAAGCACATCAGTCATGAGGATTTTCTATCAATCCAATATTTCTGAGATTAAGTACAACGGTGGGTTGTAATGTCTGCTACAGTGTACTATATGCCAAGCCCACGGGACCAATATTATACAGCATAGCATGATCCCAATCCCATCCATTGATTGGTAATATGATATATCCTTACTATATACTCAGCACATCTGTATATAGAATGTTAGCCTACACATCATCAACGTATAGTATAGCTTTGACTACATTTCTTTTCTCTGCATGCCCTCTCATAACTACCCTCCTGTCTGTAATCCACTGTCAAACCAATGATCCATTACAGAACCCTCATCAGGCTAATGAACTCTGAGCCACTGCATTCATCTCCTCCACTAGCAGGGTGGTAAGCCAGCCATGCTCCAGCTCTAATTGGGCACCACACTCTGACAGTCATGTCCGTGGCTCTGTGTCCGCTTGTCTGTATGTCTGGCCGTGGCTGGGTTAGAATACAATCTGACATGGGAAACCTCAGCTCATGGTAATGGGGATGGCAGTGAAAGATGGTGCACGTGTTACACACGGCTCCATGGGCAATAATCCTTAGTGTACTCACATGATCGTCATGTGTGAGAATGGTGCTGGGGGAAAGAAAATAGAGGCTGCTTTTGGTAAATGGATAGATCATCAAAATGTTGTTACGGCTCACTGTGGTTCATGCTGAGCCCCCCGAGGGAAACACTCAACCTGAGTTGCGCCATAACCGAGTTAGACCAACTCTCTAATGTGAACAATGAATGCACTGTATGTTGCTCCAGATTGTGTTTGCTGAGCAAATGATCAGTTTAACCCGGCACAGCTGTCAACCCTCAGGATGATGTGTACTGTAACGACACATGGAGTTAATTTGCGACCGAAGAGGCCAATTAAATGATAACATTTCTAGTTATTATTGGTGCATGAATTAAAAAAAAAGTGATTAATATAGCATTAACATGGAGACTGTAGATTGCGTAAATTCCGTCTGTCTAATGATCCCAGTTCAATAAGAGTATGTGTTCTTCAATTTTTGATAGTATTATTTTAAATTAATACCTTATTCATCCAGTGCATTGATAACAAATCATGAATTTGCTAAATGTGGGTAACAGTGTCTTTATTGCTATCATCAAGAGGATTAATTAATGCCGTTACGTAAGTGAACATCTTCAGACCTTACAACTGCATAGACACAAATAGCATTTGGAATTATTTATCCGTTTGAGGGAACCAGAGTCTTCTGGGGTATGTTGAATATGAGATCATAACTTAGATAAAGAGAAATGATCTTTGAGGAAGTTCTACACTGTAATGGAAAACTGTAAATACTACTGTAATTTTTTTGTTGTATTTTCAACAGTAAAATACTCAAACGTTTTACTGCGGCATACTGAACATTATGGTGCATTGTTGGAAAATGCTGTCGGTAGGGAAAGATTGCTGTATTTCGAATAGTGCTGTAATTCCACCCCACAGTTTACAGTACCTTACCATATTTCTGGAGGAACAAAAACCTTTTGACCACTAGTAGGTGCATGGTTGTTGTTTTTGGCTCAATAGCATATTTTGAGGCGTGCCTTGTAAAGGCTATCTTTGTTGCACCCATGAGTGAGAGTGCTGTACCAATTTAACTCCTATCTGGTTAAATTTAGTGATGGCTCTTTTCAGTAAGCCTGTTTGTTTGGCTCAGCTCACCAAAAATAACTCTCTTGGCTCCCAAACGGCTCTTTAAAAAAAACGTGTTTTGTATTTTTTCATCTCAAACAGTTTGCGATAGTTTGACTATGATTGGTGTTAAAACAATTCTAATTAAGTTATTAAATGAAATCATACTCTACCTTAACCACAATGTATTTAAAAATGCATTGGTTTGTTATGAAAAATAATTATATTAAACATTTGCATTTAAAGTAAGGTAACCTTTTATGTATATAAACCAAGTGCATATAAATCTAACCATTCAAAATGAATACAATCTGAACAGCATAATAGAATATTGCACCATATCAAAGAAAAATAAATAGCAATTTGCAAAACTGCAGCATCCCACTTAAAACATTAAACTGCTCCCTCTTTTCTCTCTCTTCCTTATTGCGATGTTATAACCAGCAGCACACAGCAATGCTGACCATATTTTGCTTTTATGAGAGATTTGCATTCAGAAATGCAAGCTGCCTCACTTTCGAGGGACTGATGCGGTTTCTTCTCTCAGTAATTATTTGTCCTGTTTTCGACAAAACCCTCTAAGGGAACGGATGTGGCCACTATGCAAAGTCTCCCTGTCATGACTTTAGTAAGAGGCCAGGTTCTTCCACATGCTCAGAGGATCTGCAGATCTTTGGCGGAAGGGCTCCTCCAAATAGGATCGGACCTCCATTATGGCATCTGCTGAGGAATTCCTTCGTGCTGCATCCCCAGTTGCTCTCTCGTAAAACAGCATCCACAGTGACCTGCTCAAAGGGTTCCAGGACTCTGCACACCTCCTCCACCACCTCCCATTCCTCTTGGGTCAGAGCATCAACAGGTGCATTGACAATGGCCAGGGTAGAGATGATGGCATCCTTTGACTCAAGAAACCACTTCAACATATAAAATGTTGAATTGCACCTTGTAGTGCAGTCTTGTTTAGGCCTCAAGCTCAGGCATCCCCATCTGGCGCTGTGTAGACTTTCGTTTTTCGGCACCTACTGTGCTCCTGTGGAAGTATTCCACAGTTGCTTTCACTTTGTCCACAGTGGGCTTCATCACCTTCAGAGCATCTCTTACAATCAGGTTGATTGTGTGGGCAAGACATAGATGATGGGTCCATTTAAACATTTTCATGGCAAGATTTTTTTAGCTACATTGTCGCTAACACAACAGACCACTTTTCCGTCTGCTTGCCATTCTCTGCCCACTCTCAACAGTACCTCTGCCAAGTTCTCTGAGGTGTTTCTGTCGCTGAAATCAAAGCAGTCCAGAAGACAGCCAGACATCGAAAAATCTTCAATGAAATGACATGTAACCGACATGTAAGAAGTGGTTACCCTTGATGAAGCCTGTGTGCTCTTGTACAGTTGTGGAATACGTGATTTTGAAAACGTTTTCCTGCTTGGAATTGTGTACATTGGATTTGGGCTATTGCTATACTTTCTAAAACCTCTGTCATCCACGATCGAAAATGACTGGAAATCGGTGGCAATAATTTTTGCCAATGCAATATCAATTTGGCCTTGTTTTGCTACAGACATAGACTTTTGCATAAACTGTTCCATAGAAGACTGTCTTGCTGTGGGTTGCGGAGTAGGCCTACTTGACTGAGTGGATACATCTCCACGTGTGGAGGTGCTGGTTCCACCACTATCACTAGCAGGCCCTCTAGTTTCTGGAAGCTCCGCTACAGCTAGCTTCACAGTTGGGTGCACAGTTCGCATATGCTGGTGTAAAGTTGTGTGTAGAACCAGCTTTATATGAGATTTTGTTTTGGCAAATTTTACACTGTGCTCTAATATTGTCTACATTATTAAAATGCATCCAAATGCTACTGTGCTTCTGACTCATTTTCCAGCTGTTGTTTTCACAGCTGTCCTTCCTCTCTCTCCTCGGCTGCTTAGTGTGTGACTGTGAGTGAGTTGGCTCGGCCCTCCCTCACGCATCTTTGGTTCATTGGTTGACACTGCGTGTCTGATTGACAGGAACAACAAGTGAGGCTGTTAGTCTGAGCAGACAGTCAGAATGAATGTGTGCGCACTTGAGCATTTAGGCCTATATTATTTTATTTCATTTTTCATTCTTTGAATTAGTTAATTCTATTAATTTAAATCTTTTGATTATTCATATCTTAATTTTTTATATTTTTATAAATAGATTCAGCTCTTCTGATATACAAGCCGGCTCCCAAAGTTCACCTACAAGAGCTGGCTCTTAGGTCGTTCACAAACGAGGCGGCTCTATCACTAGTTATATTCCCCGTCAATTTAACATGTATACAGTCGGGGACAGATTTGAGTGGCAGCATGTCTTAAACCTGTTTTTCCCAGTCCCCACCACCAATCCTCCAGCCTCGGTCCCAGCATGACTTCCAGTCCTGGCCCCAACACCAGTACCAACCCAGGTTTTCCCGGTCCCAGCCACATTCAGCAATAACCCTGTACATCGCACCCACCTAGCACAACTGCCACCTGCTTTCAGCAACTTTTCTTGCCACAAGCTGCCAGTAAGCTACTTTACAATTCATGGTAACCCCTTTACAGTCAAATCAAATCAAATGTATTTATATAGCCCTTCGTACATCAGCTGATATCTCAAAGTGCTGTACAGAAACCCAGCCTAAAACCCCAAACAGCAAGCAATGCAGGTGTAGAAGCACGGTGTACCTTACAGTGTACCCAAAGCCCTTATTCTATGTTATCACCATCAACATATCTCTGCATAGCATACAACTTCATAACTATCAACCTCTACCATAGAGACAGAGACTGTCTTATCATTGATTTCCATCTGTAGCCTATGGCTTTATGGTAGTGTGAGGACTGAAATGCTCCCTCTATGTTCAGCAGAATAATTATTCCGATAATCAATATGATCCTGTTGTTTTCTTGCCCCAGGGATGGATTTGTTATATAATGGGAATTTAATATTTTATTTATAGTTATGCTTTCCCTCTCCCTCTCAAATCCGCACCACAATCACAGATTCTCTGCATGTGAACACACAAAAATGAAGAAGGCATGAACAGGCACAAAGACGAAACACTTTTGAGATTTTACAAAAGCCACGTTTACTTAAACTCTCTGTATAGCATTTAGTAGCCGTTTATAAGAAGATGATTGCCAACCCTCATGTGAAAATAATGTCAAATACTGTAGCTTACCATTGGTAGAAGCCACAGACAGAAGATGGCAAAGCTGATGAATAGTATCCTCATCTCGTCCCTGAATGTCTTATGTCGAACAAATCTGGACACTGTGGCAATCAAAGTCTGGGAGCAATTCCCTTGGAAGAAAACTTAGAACACTTCAGACTGGTTCAAAAGTCAGAAAATGTTGTTAGTGGCTTCAATGACACTCTGCCGTGAGGTCCATGGCTCTGTGAAAACAGGACGAACGGGGGGAAAGATTTTAAAAAGTGTTTGAGAGATTCACCTTAGTGATGATATTGGACAGCCCCTGTGATTTCATTTGTGCTCTCTAGCTCTCCCTCGCACACCCTCTCTCTCTCTCTCTCTCTCTCTTTCTCTCCGTGTCATACATTCACACGTCTGTTTGCTTCTCATCATTTGTACAATGAGAGCAAATTAGAACAAATGTGTATATGTGCATCATTTCACTAACCACCTACCCTGCACAATTTGCATTGTAGCGGACTTTCTTTTGAATTTGACCATGGTAAAAATAGACCATGGTCAAAGAATACACATTTTGAAGGCTAATGATATTCCATGTAGGCTATATAACTGTAGACAGAATGTGAGACCATTGAAATCATAAAGACCCTCTCATCACACTGGTAATACATTCAAGAGAATATCTGACAGATAAAGAGTTGCTCTGCTACTGTCTATCTGTCACCAAACCTCCTGGGTCGTTAGAACTCATCCCCAGGGAGGTGACTTCTGCCCCTGGTTCTGCCACAGGGAGGCTGACACAATGATAAGAACGCTCTCCCAGTGGAATATAAAGACAGTAGGCATATAGTGCCAGTATGTGTGGATGTGGTTTCTGTAGCCATTTTGGTTGCTGCTGACTATAGTCGTATGTGTGTGATGGTGTGTGGAAATAGCATGATGAGGCAGAGAGATCATTTAATATCTAAATTGCTCTCGTCTTTTCTTTTCTTTTTTTTACCACATGTGGTTAACGTTCAGGCTTTAAATGTAGATGATAGTCTAAAAAGCTAGCCCCTACACTAGGGAGTTTAGAAAACAGTTTTTTACCTGTTAACCGTAACTCTTCATCTGGTGTAGCAGGCCAGTAAATAGACCAATTTATTTGCAACATTTGTTTTTGCAAGATTTACAATGTGTTTTTATATGTCCTACTTTTACCAGATCAGGGCCCGGTTTCCCAAAAGCAGTTTAAGGCTAAATGAATCGTTAGAATCTCAGTAGGAGCATCATTAAACCTCTGAGCTGTTTCTCCAAATCACCGTTATTAACGTTGCACTTGAAATGAATCTCATGCCTCGTACACATCGGGACGTATTTCATTACGCCGTACGTCATCTTTATGCAATCTCGTTCCGCTACTGGACGGTTGCCCGTACAGATCGTGATGTATTTCATGACGCCGTATGTTATCTTCACACAATCTCGTTCCGCTACTGGACGGTTGCCCGTACAGATCGTGATGTATTTCATGACGCCGTATGTTATCTTCACACAATCTCGTTCCGCTAACTGGACGGAAAGCATAGGCAAAGATGTGTATCACAAATCCAAGATAGACCACAGTCTGTCGTTTCCAATGGGAAAAATAATAAAGTAATCTTCTAACTTTAGTTCCATCTAACACTTTAAATGTTAGGGGTGGACCTCATCGGACCCTTCACGAAATCCAGCAATGACAACAGCTGGTGTCTGCCGGCGACCGATCACTTTACCAAGTGGGTGGAAGCAATACCCATTAACTTCTTTGGGACTGGGGGGGGGGGGCAGAATTGAGTAGCTTGGATAATAAGGTGCCCAAAGTAAACTGCCTGCTACTCAGGCCCAAAAGCTAGATTATGCATAAAATTAGTATATTTGGATAGAAAACACTCTGAAGTTTCTAAAACTGTTTGAATGATGTCTGTGAGTATAACAGAACTCATATGGCAGGCAAAAACCTGAGAATAAATCCAAACAGGAAGTGGGAATTCTGAGGTTGGTCGATTTTCAACCCAGCACCTATTGAATACACAGTGGGATATGGATAAAGTTGCACTTCCTAGGGCTTCCACTAGATGTCAACCATCGTTAGAATCTTGAATGAGGCTTCTACTGTGTTGTGGAGCCAGATGAGAGCTCTTTGAGTCAGTGGTCTGGCAGAGAGCCAGGTCCTGGTCACATGCATTTCACATGATAGCGACCTGTGTTTTATGGCTTCTCTACAGACATAGGAATTCTCTGGTTGGAACTTTATTGACGATTTATGATAACAACATCCTAAAGATTGATTCTATACTTAGTTTGACAAGTTTCTTCGACCTGTAATATAACTTTTTGAAGTTTTCGGATGGACCTGCACGAGCGTTTGGATATATCTGGAGACAGATATGAAACAAACCAAATCATTATCAATTTCTATTGGTCCAATGAAGATTGATGCAGGAATCTACAGTTCAGAACCATCCTATTTGGACCACGAAGAAAAATTAGTGTGGAACTTTGGATATGGAACCAGTGTGCTTGACAGGTGTTGCCCCACCTTGCACAAAACAATATTCCATTAGCAAGGAAGCTATGGCCGCTACTAAAGTAGTGATTAAAGATCTATGGGACATGGGTAAAGTTGAAAATACACATTCTGCTTCCGATAGCCCAGCACGGACAGTGAAAAAATCAAGTGGTGACTGGCGAGTGACTGTGGACTACAGGAATGCAAATGAAGCCATCTCCAAGCTCACTCCACTGGTGGCTGACGCCTCAACCATTCTTTCCTCATTGTCACCTGCTCACTCTGTGTTCTCAGTCATTGATATGGCTAATGGGTTCTGGTCTGTACCCTTACATCCAGAGGTCTGTCCATGGCTTGCTTTTTCTGAGGATGGTCAATGGTATCAGTGGACTAGGACTCCTATGGGCCTTCCTAATAGTCCTTCGATTTACCATCGGGCATTGCGGAAACATCTCCAAGCTCTCCCTCAGATGTCATCTGTTGTCACATAATATGTTGATGATATAGTGTTGGCTTCAGAAGATGAGGAAACACACGCTAAGGATCTAAAATCACTGTTAGACCACCTGCATGCCAAAGGCCATAAAGCTAGCCCTAAGAAGGCCCAACTCATGCAATCACAGGTTATCTACCTTGGTCAACTGGTCTCACAGGGAAAAAGAGAGATGACACAAAATCGTATGGCTGCCATACAAGCTGCCTAAAGAGCCCACTACTATTAAAGAACTTCGCTCCTTCATGGGCTTGTGCAATTACAATAGATGCTGAGTAAAATGTCTTTAACTTATTCCTCAAGCAGTAAGTGATTTTCTCCAGTGAGTTACAACTATTAACTTTTAACATGTATTTTTAACCTCACGCTTGATGTTAAGGAAATTCCCAAGTTATGGAAATCTGCTTTTGTATTGCCTCTCCTAAAAGGTGGAGATCATTTGCTACTTGACAACTATCGACCCATATCAAAATTGTCTGTACTGTCTAAGGTACTGGAGTCCTTAGGTAGTAGGCAGCTAAAGGTCTACTTCCAGGAAAACAACATCTTTAAATGGAATGCAATCAGGTTTTAGGTCTGGCCACAGCACAGTTTCAGCAACATTGAAGGTTTTAAATGACATCCACTGTGCTCTTGATAAGAAGTTACATTGTGTGTCTGTTTTTATTGATTTGTCGAAGGCTTTGGAGGACAAAGAATGCTGAGTTGCATCCAAAGAACACCATACCTACTGTGAAGCATGGGGGTGGAAACATCATGCTTTGGGGCTGTTTTTCTGCAAAGGGACCAGGACGACTGAAAGGAAAGAATGAATGGGGCCATGTATCGTGAGATTTTGAGTGAAAACCTCCTTCCATCAGCAAGGGCATTGAAGATGAAACGTGGCTGGGTCTTTCAGCATTACAATGATCCCAAACACACCGCCCGGGCAATGAAGGAGTGGCTTCGTAAGAAGCATTTCAAGGTCCTGGAGTGGCATAGCCAGTCTCCAGATCTCAACCCCATAGAAAATCTTTGGAGGGAGTTGAAAGTCCGTGTTGCCCAGCAACAGCCCCAAAACCTCACTGCTCTAGAGGAGATCTGCATGGAGGAATGGGCCAAAATACCAGCAACAGTGTTTGAAAACCTTGTGAAGACTTACAGAAAACGTTTGACCTCTGTCATTGCCAACAAAGGGTATATAACAAAGTATTGAGATAAACTTTTGTTATTGTCCAAAATACTTATATTCCACCATAATTTGCAAATAAAGTAATTAAAAATCCTACAATGTGATTTTCTGGATTTTTAAATTCTCATTTAGTCTGTCTGTACAGGCCTCTCTCATCTTTTTAAGTGGGAGAACTTGCACAATTGGTGGCTGACTAAATACTTTTTTGCCTCACTGTATATGCAGGCCTCAGCCACTATCCTGAGAGCACTTGATTCAGTGTATCATGCAGCCCTCAGGTTCATTTCAAATCAGAAACGTCTAACACATAATTGTGATCTCTACAGAGCTGTTGGCTGGTCGTCATTGACCTTGCGTAGGCTTAAATACTGGTATACACTGATTTATAAAGCCATATTAGGTAAAATGCCATTTTATCTGTTATTTTTTAGTCAGGTCAGTAAATAAATATCAATTACGGTCCCATTCTGATTTTCTTCTAACAGTACCAAAAATTAGAACAGGACATGGTAGAAATAGTTTTAGTTACTTAGCTCCATGGTCCTGGAATTCTGTCATGAACATTTTAAAATGTGATGATCTAGTTTTGTTGGTTTAGTTAAACACTTGATCGATGTATATATCATAGAAGAGTGTAATTGTTTTTAGGCCAGCTGTTTTTAGTCAAGACGTTTGTGTTTTTAAAGTACAATGTTTTTGTTGTACCATATGTGTGTTTATAGTTTTGTTAAATGTTGTGTTAGTGTAAATGTAAATTGTTTTGTCTGAAACGTTGTTCCCCTGCTGCTATTGGACCAGGTTTCTCTTGGAAAAGAGATATTACCTCAATGAGAAAAAACCTGTATAAATAAAGGTAAAATAAAATAACAATGTACAGGTGCAGTGGTCTGTGAGCTGCTCTTACAGCTGGTGCTTAAAGCTAGTGAGGGAGATAAGAGCAGCTCTCCAGCTTCAGAGACTTTTGCAGTTCGTTCCGGTCATTGGCAGCAGAGAACTGGAAGGAAAGGTGGCCAAAGGAGGAGTTGACTTTGGGGGTGACCAGTGAGATACACCTGCTGGATCGCGTGCTATGTGTGGGTGCTGTTATGGTGACCAGTGAGCTGAGATAAGGCGGGGCTTTACCTAGCAGAGACTTGTAGCCAGTGGAGCCAGTGGGTTTGGAGACGAGTATGAAGCGAGGGCCAGCCAACGAGAGCATACAGGTCGCAGTGGTGGGTAATATATGGGGCTTTGATGACAAAACGGATGGCACTGTGATAGACTGCATCCAATTTGTTGAGTAGAGTGTTGGAGGCTATTTTATAAATGACATCGCCGAAGTCGAGGATCGGTTGTATGGTGAGTTTTACGAGGGTATGTTTGGCAGCGTGAGTGAAGGATCCTTTGTTGCGAAATAGGAAGCCGATTCTAGATTTAATTTGGGATTGGAGATGCTTAGTGTGAGTCTGGTAGGAGAGTTTACAGTCTAGCCAGACACCTAGGTATTTGTAGTTGTCCACATATTCTAAGTCAGAACCGTCCAGAGTAGTGATGCTGGACGGGCAGGCAGGTGCGGACAGTGATCGGTTGAAGAGCATGCATTTAGTTTTACTTGCATTTAAGAGCAGTTGGAGGCCACGGAAGGAGAGTTGTATAGCATTGAAGCTCGTCTGGAGGTTAGTTAACACAGTGTCCAAAGAAGGGCCAGAAGTATACAGAATGGTATCTTCTGCGTAGAGGTAATCAGAGAATCACCAGCAGCAAGAGTGACATCATTGATGTACACAGAGAAGAGAGTCGGCCAGAGAATTGAACCCTGTGGCACCCCCATAGAGACTGCCAGAGGTCCGGACAACAGGCCCTCCGATTTGACACACTGAACATTATCAGGGAAGTGGATGGTGAACCAAGCGAGGCAATCATTTGAGAAACCAAGGCTGTTTAGTCAAAGTCAAAAGCCTTGGACAGGTCGATGAAGACGGCTGCACAGTATTGTCTCTTATCGATGGTGGTTATGATATCGTTTAGGACCTTGAGCGTGGCTGAGGTGCACCCATAATCAGCTCTGAAACCAGATTGCATAGCGGAGAAGGTACGGTGGGATTCGAAATGGTCGGTAACCTGTTTGTTAACTTGGCTTTCGAAGACCTTAGAAAGGCAGGGTAGGATAGATCTAGGTCTTTAGCAATTTGGGTCTAGAGTGTCTCCCCCTTTGAAGAGGGGGATGACCACGGCAGCTTTCCAATCTTTGGGAATCTCAGATGATACGAAAGAGATTGAATAGGCTAGTAATAGGGGTTGCAACAATTTTGGCGGATCATTTTAAGAGAGGGTCCAGATTGTGTAGCTCAGCTGATTTGTAGGGGTCCAGATTTTGCAGCTCTTTCAGAACATCAGCTATCTGGATTTGGGTGAAGGAGAAATGGGGAAGGCTTGGGCGAGTTGCTGTGGGGAGTGCAGGGCTGTCGACCGGGGTAAGGGTAGCCAGATGGAAAGCATGGCCAGCCGTAGAACAATGCTTATTGAAATTCTCAATTATCGTGGATTTTTCAGTGGTGACAGTGTTTCCTAGCCTCAGTGCAGTGGGCAGCTGGGAGGAGGTGCTCTTATTCTCCATGGGCATTACAGTGTCCCATAACTTTTTTGAGTTTGTGCTACAGGATGCAAATTTCTGCTAGAAAAAGCTAGCCTTAGCTTTCCTAACTGCCTGTGTATATTTGTTCCTAACTTCCCTGAAATTTCCATATCACGGGGGCTATTCGATGCTAATGCAGTACGCCACAGGATGTTTTTGTGCTGGTCAAGGGCACTCAGGTCTGGAGAGAACCAAGGGCTATATCTGTTCCTGGTTCTACATTTTTTGAAAGGGGAATGCTTATTTAAGATGGTGAGGAAGAAACGTAGAAAGAATCACCAGGCATCCTCTACTGACAGGATGAGGTCAATATCCTTCCAGGATACCCAGGCCAGGTCGATTAGAAAGGCCTGCTCGCAGAAGTGTTTTAAGGGAGCGTTTGACCCAGATCTGAGATACACAGATGAACTAAAAACACTAGCACTGCAAACACTCAGAACAAAGAAAGCAGCAGTGCCTGGACTTTGCAGTCTCCCTCTTCAAGTCCCCCTTCTGAGACTGGCTGCCTGTTGAGAACAAGTAACAGGAAGAATTCCACGAACCAGAATTCAGTATTTCAGTCTTTGATTGCCATGTGACTGCACAACAAAAAATCGGTGAAAATAAATGAATGACAGAACTGTACCAAAAACGATCAATGTTTATGTATTAAAAACGTAAATATTGCCAGGTTGGTTTTGACAGCTGTTTCACAAGATGTTCATTATTGTAAGTTGTAAGGTATCCTTTGATGGCATTTATTTGTTACACGTTATTCATTGTTGTATCCTAGGACCTACAATAGTTCGAAAAATATTATAATAGAGGACAACTGAAATGATTTTTATTTCAGTGTTGATAAGGGAAGGGCAGGTTAAATACAAACATGACAGCCAGACAAGCCAGTGTATGAATCAAACGGATTTGCATATGAATGGAGTGGAAATTAGCTGACTTTGTGATCTGTAGGGTTAGTACCTTTAATGTGACAAATTAGTTTACACGTTCTTTGCCATTTCTGAAACGTAGAAATGTTTATGACATGGACTTCATGTTGTAATGTTAACAAGGTACCCAAAAGTAGTTTGAATTCATGTTTCCGTTTTATTAGCTTAACAAAACTTGTTTAAACAGCGAAACTGTCGCAGAAATCAGCCTGGATTGCATAGCGATGATGAAACGAACGTAATTTAGGCTGTAATGATCTCCAAAAGATCCATCCTTTACAAAATTACACTGATTGGCCCAAAGAGGGGCGCTACATCATTCGTGGGGGACAACATGCTTACTGTTGCCTTGTTTAATTGTTGTTGTTTTGCTAATCAGACGTAGTAGCAGCTCTAGCTGTAGGCCTACAAGCCTAACATATTGTTTTTCCGCTTTAGGCCTTCATGTTTAAAAACTATAGAAAGTGATAAGACTCAAATGACTGCATAGGTGTATTCGTGTTTCACGTGTAGCTAGGCCCCTAATAATTAACCATGATAGGGAGCCCCATTAGGCCCATGGGCTTTTGTCTTAACTAGTCCATTATCATTCACACTGTCACAGTCCACGGGCCCATTTTAAGGACACCCAAGATTCACATAATGTGATGGTTCAATGTACTTATGATAGCATCAGTGTCAAAAAAAAGTGGCAAGCCCATCTACTATATAAATGGTTTAGGCCAGTCCACGACCACCACCTTACACGCTGTGGGTTTCATGGGCTATCATGGTGTGTAGTACTTAGTATGACCACAGCATGTCGCTAGGATTTGTTTTTATTATATCAAAAAAGTGGAGCTAATCGATTTTGCATGTTGCAGTTGAGTAAATTACTATACACAGAATGATGCATTATACACAAATGCTTAAAGTCCAGACCTAATGAAGATGTCTCCACAGAGTTTAGAAAACGTAGGCTTTGTTTGAGGACTGCACTATGGGGATGTGGCGGAGATGTTAGCTGTACTACGCATGCGTGTGAGTGTGTTACACGGTGGGATCAGTGAAATACAGACGTAAGACGTTTCAATTAATTTGTTTTCCTTTTTGACTATGCCTTTTACTAATAGCAATAATATTATTTCCCATGTATAATTCGATTAAATAAAAGTAGTGGTGTATGGCATATGGCACTCTCTCTATACATAGATTAAGAAATTAGGAAGTGGTTGTAATAATCCCCAGCATGCATTTCGTGCGGAGTTATAGGCTACTAAATGTTAAATACAATAATAATACTGCATTTATGTTTCCACTACGAATGTGGGATTATTTTCATTTCAATGTAATAAAACTGTAATTTTCGGAATTTACAGTTTGGGTGATATTGCTTTATAAAACGTCATCGGGACTTGTAATGAATTGAATGTGTTGCGAGCCCGGTTCATTCAATCTGCAGTACACTCTGGTTTCTCTTCAGATCGCATAAATCTTTCGCCTTTTACTAAAGATTTCCGTGGGGAGGAACATTATGAGTATCAACCAATTTTTTGATGCCTGGCCTCACGGCTGGGCTTCCTACTCTTGTTAAATAAATATTGAGGAAGTTTGTTGAGAAGGTGGTGCATGTGAAGGCTTTTGTTATAGAGATCTACAGGCAGTCTGCTTAATCAAGTTGTAACTAGTGACGGGAAGTTGGACTGGTTTGCATCTTTTCGTTTGTCCAAAATAACAAATATTTCAATTTATTTTCTTCATTTAGTCAGCAATACCCGGAGCATTCAGGACCACTAGTAAAATACACGTTCAAATAAATGTTTACCTGGCCAAATGATTTGATGGCCTGCAAAAGAATGAAGAAAACAAATCTGCCTGGACCAGATTGAGGCGCTCTCTCTTGTTTCTGCAGTGAAGATTCACCCTCTTTAGATAATTACTTTATGTCTTCTCTGCAGAAAAACGTTATTTTGAGCTCAGAAAGCAGTAGTGGCAGCATGTTCACCAAAAATATCCGTTCAACGAGCCATCACCATAGGACTCATTGCAGCCTGCAGTAACTAGCAGGTCAAACCAACGGTGTTGTTTTTAACACACTGATATCAATGGAATCTCATTTAGGATTTTGAAGTGATTCATGCATTATGTTTCTTCCAGTGTGAGTTAAAATGACATCATTGTTATCCATTATTGACACAGCAACATATCAACGTTTTGCCAGTCCATGGTTATATGTCTAAGAAGAAGAGTAAACAAACAAGAATCAATTGGGAAAACACTATCAACAACACTACAGCAGATATTGAGTCTATTTACTTATTCAACATTTTAATTTAGGACAAGGAGTACAAATTTACAGTGCATTCGGAAAGTATTCAGACCCTTGACTTTTTCAAAGTTTTGTTACAATGCAGTGTTATTCTAAAATGTATCAAATAATTGTTGTCCTCATCAATCTACACACAATACCCCATAATGACAAAGCAAAAACAGTTTTTTGACATTTTTGCAAATTTATTTAAAAAAATAAAAACTGAAATATCACATTTAGATAAGTATTCAGACCGTTTACTCAGTACTTTGTTGAAGAACTTTTGGTAGCGATTATAGCCTCAAGTCTTCTTGGGTATGACACTACAAGTTTGGCAAACCTGTCGGGGAGTTTCTCCCATTCTTCTCTGCAGATCCTCTCAAGCTCTGTCAGGTTTGATGGGGAGCGTCACTGCAGAGCTATTTTCAGGTTTCTCCAGTGTTCGATGGGGTTCAAGTCCGGGTTCTGGCTGGACCACTCAAGGACATTCAGAGACTTGTCCTGAAGCCACTCCTGCATTGTCTTGGCTGTGTGCTTGTCCTGTTGTCCAGCCTGAGGTCCTGAATGCTCTGGAGCAGGTTTTCAACAAGGATCTCTACTTTTCTCTGTTCATCTTTCCATTGATCCTGACTAGTCTCCCAGTCCCTGCCACTGAAAAACATCCCCACAGCATGATGCTGCCACCACCATGCTTCATCGTAGGGATGGTACCAGGTTTCCTCCAGACTTGACGCTTGGCATTGAGGCCAAAGATTTCCATCTTGATTTCAACAGACCAGAGGACCTTGTTCCTCATGGTCTGAGAGTCCTTCAGGTGCCTTTTGGCAAACTCCATTTCTGTATGGACCTCGCTATGTGCATGGGGGCATTGTCATGCTGAAACAGGAAAGGGTCTTCCCCAAACTGTTGCCACAAAGTTGGAAGCACAGAATTGTCTAGAAGGTGGAACATCACTGGAACTAAGTGGCCTAGGACGGACCATCAAAAACAGCCCCAGACCCTTATTCCTCCTCCACCAAACTTTATTTGGCACTATGCATTGAGGCAGGTAGAGTTCTCCTTGCATCCGCCTAACCCAGATTTGTCAGTTGGACAACCAGATGGTGATGCGTGATTCATCACTCCAGATAATGCGTTTCCAGTGCACCAGAGTCCAATGGCGACGAGCTTTACACCACTCCAGCCGCCGCTTGGCATTGTGCATGGTGATCTTAGGCTTCTGTGTGACTGCTCGGTCATGGAAACCCATTTCATTAAGCTCATGATGAACAGCTCTTGCACTGACGTTGCTTCCAGAGGCAGTTTGGAACTCGGAAGTGAGTGTTGCAACCGAGGACAGACAATTTTTACGAGCTACGCGCTTCAGCACTCGGCGGTCCCGTTCTTTGAGCTTGTGTGGACTACCGCTTCGTGGCTGACCTGTTGTTACCACTAGATGTTTCCACTTGACAATAACAGCACTGACAGTTGACTGAGGCAGCTCTAGCAGGGCAGAAATTTGATGAATTGACTTGTTGGAAAGGTGGCATCCTATGACTGTGCCAAGTTGATAGGCACTTAGCTCTTCAGTAAGGCCATTCTACTGCCAAAGTTTTACTATGGAGATTGCATGGCTGTGTGTTCAATTTTATACACTTATCAGCAATGGATGTGGCTGAAATAGGAAGTGGTTGTAATAATCCCCAGCATGCATTTCGTACGGAATTATAGGCTACTAAATGTTTAAATATAATAATAATACTGCAACATGTTTCCACTGCGAATGTGGGATTATTTTCATTTCAATGTAATAAAACTGTGATTTGCCAACTTTACAGTTTGGGTGATATTGATATATATATAACGTCACCGGGACTTGTAATGAATTGAAGGTGTTGCTAGCCGGTTCGTTCAGTCTGCAGTACACTCTGGTTTCTCTTCAGATCGCATAAATCTTTCGCCTTTTACTAAAGATTTCCGTGGGGAGGAACATTATGAGTATCAACTAATTTTTTGATGCCCGGCCTCACGGCTGGGCTTCCTACTCTTGTGAAAAAAATGTTGAGAAAGTTTTGTTATAAAGTGGTGAATGTAAGGCTTGCCAAAGAGAGCTACAGGTAGTCTGTTTAATCAAGTTGTAACTAGTGACGGGAAGTTGGACTATTTGTACTTACTCTGATCTTTTCGTTTGTCCAAAATTCAAATATTTCGACTCATTTCGTTCACTTTAGTCAGCAATACCAGGAGCATTCGGGACCCCTACCGGCGAACGATAAACTGAAAACTCGAAAGAGTCATGATTTTACGAGCCTCCCGTTCATATGTCGTTTACCATATAGGGCTTATTGGAGCTGTCATTTGTGACTGATACTTGTAAACGTGTGCTTTAAACTATGTAGATGTGTTGATTGATAGGCATACAAATAAGATTATGTTTGGATACATTTGAAACGAGGTTTAGCTGTGGCTGCTAAGGGTATGGTATAAATAGCCAAATCCACTCATTTGAAGGGGTGTCCACATACCTTTGTATATGTATAGTGTATGTGAACCATATGCATCAAAGGTTTTATTGTATAGTCTATTGGAGTTCCTGTGACTTTGCTGGCAGATTGTCACATGCCATTTGAACATTCAGGTTCAAGTGAAACTAATCCAATCGGGTTTCAGTTGTAACAATAGAAGAGAAGCACGGAGAGGCAAGAGATAGCCAGACTTGTAAATTGGCCTAAGGAACTGAAGTTTATGTTGGAGAAATGCCATCAGTGCATGCTCTGCAAGCAATAAAGCTGTTGAAGGCATGGCAAGAGCGTGGTGAACAGATAGATATGGTTATGGACAGCGAGGAAGAAGGAGAAGAGGTGAGTGTAGAGAGAAGAAGTGTGTTGAAGAAGAATGGCATCAAGTACAACCTGTATTCTGCTAGCTTTGATGGCTCAGAAATTTAACCTGAGGAGAGTGAGGATGAATGCTGTGACAGGTTTGGTGAAGACCTCTGTCCAAGCTTTGCCCTGATGGTCATGCAAAGGATGATTCGGGCACAGTGGGTTCGACATTTTTGAAGAAAGTGGATCCCTGCCTTTTGGCTGATCTATATGTAGTCTCAGGCTGGGTAGGAAATAATTTGGGTACTGTTAAATTGGTGAAGGTAACTCAAAGTAGACTTGTAGACAGTTATCCAGTGAGAGCTTTTGTGCCGAACCCACTGAGGTGTTTCAGATGCCAAGCTTATGGTCATATTGCAGCAGTGTGTAGGAAGGAGATTTGGAGATGTAAGAAGTGTGAAGGAGGGCATGGGACAAAGGAGTGTGTATATCTGACATTTTATTAGATATAAGGAGTAGACATGCTCCATATACGCATTTCCTTAATTTCATATATGGAGCTAGGATATTCTCCATAGTTGGACAGTTTTTACATGCATTTTTTTATGATAAAAAATAGTGTTATACAATTAAGTGTAGGGTTAGTTGTTGGTGCAAATTTAGGTAGGTAGCGGCATGCAAAAACAAAATGTGTGAACGACATGATACCGAAGAAGTAGAAGAAGAGGAAGAAGAAGGGGATGAGGAAGAAGAAGAGGAAAGTCAAATGAAGGACTAAAATTAACGAGTCACTCAAAAAAAAAAAAATGTTTCTTGAGTCAGAAAAAAAGAGTAGTTCAAAAATAACGACATAAATAAATATTGTTCGCGAACTGCACATCACTAGTTGTCAACATCAGAGCCATGTATTTAGAACAAATACATGGCTCTGGTCCCCATCATTGGATCAAGATGAGTACCTGTTATGACTATTTTGTAGACAAAAGCTTAACTGATAAGGCCTACCTGTTTAGGTTAGGCATATGAGTCCTGAGTTATAGTAGACACACACATATCAGTGAATGCAAAATACTGCTACAAAAATAAAGTACAAGCCTGCACTTGGCTGTTGGTATTTCAATAGAACATGAATAACAAATGGCTGTACAGTAATGTTACAATATTGCATCAATGATAGGCCTGTAATGTTACAATATTGCATCAATGATAGGCCTGTAATGTTACAATATTGCATCAATGATAGGCCTGTAATGTTACAATAATGCATCAATGATAGGCCTGTAATGTTACAATCTTGCATCAACGATAGGCCTGTAATGTTACAATCTTGCATCAATGATAGGCCTGTAATGTTACAATCTTGCATCAACGATAGGCCTGTAATGTTACAATCTTGCATCAATGATAGGCCTGTAATGTTACAATCTTGCATCAATGATAGGCCTGTAATGTTACAATCTTGCATCAATGATAGGCCTACGTTAGTCTGGCAAAAGCACGTGGGTCTGTGTGTCACCATAGGCTATTGCTCTATATAAATTCCTCAAATACACAGCACATTGTTTTGGCAATGATTATTAAAGACGGGCCCATGCAAAAAAATAACGACATGCACTTTAGCAAGCTCCCTTTAACATGGACATCAAGGGGAAAATAAAGCTACTACAGTGACAGTAAGCAATAGCCTCCAAAATATACATTTGTTTGAATGAATAACAAAACAATATGTTGAAATCCTAGCTACTTACAGTAGTTACAGCCATTGCCTTTTGAACCTTGCTGAAGATCTAGTTTAAGGTTGTCCAGTTTTCATCACATTAAAATGACACAAACATGTTAACGTTTTAAATTCCCACCACACACATTTACGGTCTGACCTAACACATTTCTCCATCCAGCTCAGATTGCATGGCCAGCTGACCCAGTTCAACAGGCTGGGGAGGCTGCAGTATTGGGTTACACTCAATAACCTTGCCCTCTCTGAGCCTTTACAGCCCTCAAACAGCTTACAGACTCACCAGATCAGACCTAGGCCCCTACAGGTGGAAAATGATAGTGGTGCTAGATTGGTAGTATAAAAATGCTGTGCCTGGTCACGTGTGTTCACTGGAACTGGGTTTGATGAATTGTGTGATTATGGTCCTGGTGACGGTGTGACCCAAGTCCTATGGTTGTGGTTGTGATCCGGTAAGGTTCAGATCTCCTGGAGCAGGTCGGCGGGGAAGAAGCCCAGCTTGCGGCCGGTGCTGACCTTCAGGTAGCCATTCACCTCCTCTCCCTTCTTCACCACGATCTGCAACACAACACAAAGAGGATGGAGGAAAGTGTTGTGGCTCCACAGAGGTACTGTAATCATTGCAGATGACCAGGCACACACACGCACACACTCACACACGCACACACGCACACACAAACACACACAGTAGCATCATTACAGTCACTGTCCACATGCACACCTCCATCCATACTGTTCATGATCATAAAGCTGAAATCAGTTTCCTGTACAAAGAAAAACTCAACACATTCTTTTCCTAGAAACATAAAGTACACCTAAATTACAGTACTTTCAAGGATGTAATAGTATTTGACTCAGGTCTGACAAACAGCGACCCATCTGTTTCTTACCTGGTCTTTTTTCAGAGTGATCTGTCCCATCTCTCTGTTTCCCACGACGGACCGTGTCACCTTGAACACCCTCTCCCCAGTTTTTATTCTAATGATGTAATTGGTGGGGAGGTAACCTGTCTTCTCACCAATCTTCCCCTGAGAATAGAAAATAGGCCTTATTTACGATGTCGACAATAAATGAGAAAGCACAGCCAATGAGCTGGTAGAGCCATTGCTAGTTTTGATCATTGTCAGCTTGCTCGATCATCTTGTCAGGAACCATTACCCTCCACCATTCTTCATTGGCGTCATCGATTATAGTGATTCGATCACCAGGACTGAAAGACACACAAAGGTTTGTAATATTTGTATGAAATTGGATTTAAAAACGTTCACCAGACTGAAATATTGGACATAAAACGTCATTCATACAATATAAGGAAATGTTTTAGGAAACTCACTGGAAGTCAAGGTCGTCTTTCTCAATGGCCTTGAAGCGGTACAGAGCCAGGTAGTAATGGGACTGATTTCCCATGTTTCCCATCTCCTTCTTTTTCTGTAGCATACATAGACAGATGTTTGTCTACTGGTATTGACGTACCAGACAGGGTGTTATTGTTGATGTGGACGTGGTTTGTGTATACATGACGTCAGGGCTTGTCAGGCGGTTAAAGTCCCTTACCTTGTCATCTGCTTTGTCAGCCTTGTCTCCCTTCTTATCCCCCTCGGGCTTTCCTACAAACACATCACACATATTGTCTTTGTAGAGTTTCACTACAACAATGGTGAACTCCTCAACGTTTAGACCCAGTATTACAAGTATTTTATGTAGCTCATTGACATTCAGTGTAAGAATTTGGGGGATTTATTCTGTACTGTATGCCATTCTGTTTTGTCTGAGAAAAGGTTGACATACATACACAAAACATAAAGAACACCTGCTCTTTCCATGACATAGACAGGTGAATTCAGGTGAAAGTTATGATCCCTTATTGATGTCACTTGTTAAACCTACTTCAATCAGTGTAGATGAAGGGGAGGAGACAGGTTAAAGAAGGAGTTTCAAGCCTTGAGACAATTGAGACATGGATTGTGTATGTGTGCCAATTCAGAGGGTGAATGGGCAAGACAAAATATTTAAGTGCTTTAGAACAGGGTATGGTAGAAGGTGTCTGGCGCATCGGTTTGTGTCAAGACTTCAACACTGCTAGATTTTTTTTACGCTCAACAGTTTCCCGTGTGTATCAAGAATGGTCCACCACCCAAAGGACACCCATCCCACTTTACACAACTGTGCAACTGTGCAACTCAATATTCTTCATTTTTAATTTTTAATTTTTATTGAACCTTTATTTAATACTGCTTAAACAACCGCTCAGCTAGTTTACCGTTCCCTTTGATGGGCTCCAAAATCAAATCACATGGCACAATTTGTTTAAGTAAAACTATGTGGTTATAAATAAATACACCATATTTTTGTACAGTTGATGCAGTGGAACCATAGATGGCACCAACTTGAATTATCACATGCGTCAATATGGACATCCTTCATCCTCTTTCAATACCTTCTGCCTGCTCGTCTTCTTTAGGTTGTTGTGATTCCTCTTCCTCCATCATCATCATCATCATCTTGGAGGGTGAAAAATATGGTTAACATACAATTTATATTCCCTATGCAAATGTCTGTCAGTTAATGATACCGTTATTGTGACTTATCGTCATTCATTTTCCTTTTGGCTAATGTGTGCCACACTCACGTTCTTCTTGTCTTCAGACCCCTTCTTGCGCTCCTTGTTTGCCATGACAACCCCAACCCGCAGGGTGTCAAACACAGGGTCGTTACGGTTGGAGTGGGCTGGACAGGAGAACGCAGCAGAGGGAACACACAGTTCAAAATATGTTGAACACAAGTTGAACCCTTAGCTTGTCGAGATGTCTAGTGTCTTACCTGCATCTGTCTGGTCACTACTGTATAGAGGGGAACTGTATGCTCGTCTGAAACCTGGGGGCTATAGGAGAGACCGCAATATGAATTCGTAGAGGAATTGATGTGTTTCCGGCAACCACATGCAACATGAACTTGATCGTGATCTGACTTTATACCATCGTGACCTAAATTATGAAGAGAAAACGTCTTACAATTTTGCCAAAGCACTTCTGATACTCAACATAGGACTGGCACGAGTGGTGGATGTTGGTCTTGCAGTTTTTGCACGTTAGAGCAAACTTGTTGTTGACTGAAAGGTTGAAAATATGTACAGTAAGAAGCTAGTCAGTATGATTAAGCTTTACAGATAATATGAATAAATACAAGAGCGACTCCTGGTCCATTTTAAACTTACGGACGATCATACGAGCACAGACGTCACAGAACTTGGGCGTCTTGCAGTAGTGGTCCTTGAACTTGTGTGGTTTGTCATTCACCAATATAACAACGGGCTCGGGCTCGGGCTCCTTCTCCTCTACTTCTACCTCCTCCTCATAAACGAAGTATACCTGCAGAGAGAGTGGCTACATCTCAATACTATTAGTGGTAGACAGCTTTCCTTCCTTCTCCCTAGTGACCACTGTTTGGAGAGGTAAGAATCAGTCTAGTCAAAATAATGCTTTCCTGTCATTGACAAGTCCACACGGTCGTTCTCTATAACGTGCAAATGTTTGTTTTTTTGCATCAGTTAAGTAAATCAGTGAAGTAAAAGTAGCTTTTCATTTAACAAGCATTTTAAATATTATTTGACTTTGGGCAAGTATGTGGTCAATGACAAAAAAGCTCTAGGTTTAGCCCATAGTGTCCCCTAACTACAGAATAGAAATAGGGAACGGGGAAGCCTCACATATATTACACTAATGAGCGTCCTAGCTGGCTGTAAATTTGAATCTGTTTGGGGGATGGTGTTGCCAACGGTGGCAGATTGATGTGCCACTCACAGTATTGTCTTCCTCTTTTACAATATTGTCAGGGGTTGTGGGGTTGTCGTGGATATCCACCGAATGTTTATCTTCCAGTCTAACACAGACAAACAAACAGAGAACATTAAGCAACATCGAGCGACAAGGACACCTGAAATGCATTTGAGAGTGAACATTGCAGAAGAATTGTTATGGTGTCTGAGCATTTGAATTTGACCAAGTTTAACATGATTATTGCAATGAAAAATATAATTCCTAAAATATTTCCCATATTGTGTTCATTAGAACCAGGGGTAACTGTTTAAAAGGACTATCCACATTCTGTACATAGAGTGTATTGAGTTCAGCAACATGAGAGTAGACTCACTGGTCATACTGGGCCATGGTGTGATGTGTGAGCTCTCACGCTCGTCCTGCAGTGCTACGCACCTGAGACATGAGACAGTTTAGGGAACAGAAACACTGGCTTTCAATATCACCTTCAATCTGAGAACCATTTGAATGGAACACTTGACTACTTTGGTCTAGTCTGTGGGAGTTTTAAAATGATTTACAGAACAGCTAGGTATGGGCAGGATGATTTCCCCCACACACACAAGCATACATGGACATACACCCCCCCCCCCCCCCCTAAGATACGCTCATCCACTCTACTATTTTGGGGAAGGGTAACTCAATCTCATCATAGCTAAATTTGGGCATGAGCTGAGAAGTTCTGGGGAAAAGTACAACGATATAAGACCAGAAGTCTTCGCGAATATTTGACATTTCAGTCCCTTCTCAATGAAAACTTAAACAATTTGCTATCTAACTAATAGCTGACTGAACAATTAAATATATGATGTCGAGTTAGAAAAGAACTGAACAGACCACACGCTAAAAACAGAGGAATGCAATATAGTTGAAATTGAGACATACTTGGTCCCACTGGTTGCTAGTCCAGTCAATGAAGAAATTGAATCTGGTATGTGGATGAATGGCAAAGGCTTTCTTCACCAGTTTGGATTCAGAGATGTTCCTTTCGTGTGTGATGAGCAACCTGTCACACCGGAGACCTCCGAAACACTTCTAACTCTTGATTGGTACTTCCCTTTTGAGCTATTCTTTATGCATGTCATTTCCTAGCAGTGATCCAATGGTTAGTGGTTAGAGCAGAGGGGTGAGTGAGTAAGGGACTGTGAGGGTAGGTGTCATTGTGAGTGAGTGAGACAGCTGGGTAACTTTCAGGGCACCGATGACGAGGGGAAATCAGACCCCGCTCACAACCTGAGAGGGCAGGCCAAGACACACACAGCCTACTGTTGGCTTACTGTACAAACTGCAGGCATCATCAGAATTTCTGTAGTTTCTCGCATTTTCAATACACTGTGAACACATTATACTATTCCATATAAAACCATTAACAGTTCAAATCCTTATTGAATAGGAAAGAAATTCTAAAACAGAAACAAAAATGTGTAGTTTTTATGTAAGAGGATCAAAATAAGAATTTGAAAATGTATTCATATTGTGGAAGACTGATATGGGAGTAGTCAGAGGTAGCTAATCCATAGATGAAAACATGAAATTTTACAAAGGCCTATTTTTGGCCCCAGCACTGTTGAACAACAAACTGGCTCCTTTATTGTATTTTTTTGCTCGGCTACCACAGAGATTGCGCGAGGCCAAGAGGTTTTACTCCGCTCAAAATCTGTCCATGAAAATAACGGGACTTATTATATGGTGGTCAACAAGTGTCGAATTTGGTCCACAAAAAAATGAATTTCTAATTTGCTACGTGTGGCTAATTTGATCAAATAAACGTTTCGTAATGTTTAGGTTGTTACAATGCACCAATATAAGTGGACGCACGTGGCATTTTGACATACTTTGAAAAAACAACCTAATATTGAGTTGTGTTTATTGTCATATAGATAGAGGACTCGCATCTAACCTGTTTGAGCATGGACATTGCCACTGAGGGCTTCCACCATTTTAAAGTAGTCAACTGGGTGGGGATTCCTATGAGTTTGGAGCAATCAGTCAATGAGGAAGAAGAAAATGTACTACTTTAAATGGAGATGGCATTGGCACTGCCCGTGCTGTCATATACGCTATAATAGCACAGATACAAAGATGAGTCCTCTATTTCAGTGGTTCCCAAACTGTGGGTCGGGACTCACTTGTGGGTTGCGGCAGGGGTCCAGGTGGGTCGTGGGATTACATTTTTGGTAATAAAAAAACAACATTTTAGGGATGGAAAAACGCTTTCAGTGTAAACTTCAACAACTAAAACCGAATAGAAAATAGCCTAGAATCTTTAAATACTTACAATCAGGCCCCTATTGACTTTGTTATAATAAGAACATAGCATTAGCCATATGGAAAAATGTAACAGGCAACATTTTATTTCAGCTTCATTACAAAATGTGTAGATTTGCAGGAAATTAGCTTTAAAACGGTAACATTTTCTCTCTGCTGCCATGGTTGTATTTTTTACTTATTGTGTGGTCTGTGTATGTTTTTTCACCGCCCAACCCATATGGTTGGTCAGGACTCAAAAGACACCTCAATTGGTGAGTCACGAAGCAATAAAGTTTGGCAAACCCCGGCTCTATCTATCTCCATGGCTTGTTGTTGACACGTGTATCTGCCCTCTCATTGGCTGGAATGGTTCCACCCGATGTCGCTTCCTCACGCCTGCCTTCCATCTTTGAGGATATGTATTTCCATTGTTAGAGCGGTCACTTGACTATCTTGTCAACATAGTACACAATCTTTGACTACCACTACAAAGGTCCCATTGCATTGTGGGTACAACAGTCTCTCGCATCCCAAGTGCGCATGCTCCTTAGAAAACTCCATTCTTTTTTTGCACGGAATCTGCAAGAAAAAAAATTGAAACCGTGAAATAGGGATTAAAAGGTGCATCAGCTACGCTAACTTTTTGCTTAACCTACACCGACCTGATCGAGCAGTGTCTGGAGATAATAACTGAATAATTTGGCGACACGATCGGACATCGGTGGGTCTTGGGACACTACAGAATCAAGTAAATGTCTGTCAATGCTAGCGAGCTAGCTTCGCCCCAAGATCATAGGCGCAGTAAAATGAAGCATTATTGCCCTTTGTTTTTAACCCGATGGGCAGATGTAGCGATCTAATAGACCGGCGGAGATTTGATTGGTGGCGAAAAGACTGCACTGAAAGATTGATCATCGTATTGGCTGTCTAGATAAGGTTAACATCCAAAATAGTTTAGCATTACCAAGCCAGCTAACTATGTGTTCTCCCGCGAGCTTACAGGAGAAGACTCCAAAAACTTCGAGAGCTTGTTTTAGAACAGAACGGTTGAATGCAATTCGCTCAATTCTTCGTTATCTAGCTAGCATGCATGACTAGTTATAAACAACACTTTTTTCCCCAAAGTTCTCATGATTAAAATGCTGTTATTTCGCACTGTCTATCAACCTGTCACGAAACATCAGACTGCAACATTGGCTCGTTTACGTTAGTTGGCTAGCTAGGATAAAGCTTATTTCACCTTGACGTTGGATATAGGACCTTCCTCGTTGTTCATATGATTTCGCTACTTTGCGTGTCGCTTTCTCTTGTAATATATTAGATAAGTATAGTGTGCATTTAGTTATTTTATTATCAGGTTACAAATGCTGGGTTTCCCTTCTCATTTCAACATCCAACTAGCTAGCTATTTGATACTACGCTACTGACTCAATTGAAATACAACTAGGCATGTCCAAATATGCATTCCCTTCTATGTCTGTGTGGGTTATTGTAGCGATCAGAATTGAGAGATACCTTTTGTTCAACATTTCATGTGTTTATTTAAAGGCTAACTAACTAGGTACATCTTTATCTTCAATTGCAGATATACAGTGGCCCGAGTGTGAGCTGCAGCGTTTTTGGAGGGGCCTGACTTCTGAAGTAGGGCTAGAAGACTTCGTTCTTGGAGAGTTCTGCAAGGCGTTTGGAAGGAGGTTGGCAGAGTCTGTTCTTCTCCGCTGACACCATGGCCTTCAAACGGTGGATACCATAGCCAATACTATCTTGGGCTTTTCAAAGATGACAAGGTATACTGGAGAAAACGACATGATATCCTTCCTCACTCATCAGCCATGCTCTGTTTGACTTTATATTGGTTTCTATGAGTTGGAACTCTGGTTGTGTTTTTGGTGGGGAAACATTGAAATCCGAATCTCAGTACTGTTGTCGTAATAGTTGTTCATTAAAGCTCTCATGCATTCATACTAGGGCTGGGACAATACCAGTATTTTGATACTCGTTAGTATCGTGACCAGGAAACAAAACACAAAGAGGGTTTAACATCTTAAGGAAAAAGCTGTCATTTTTTAAAATTTCACCTTTTTTTAACCAGGTAGGATAGTTGAGAACAAGTTCTCATTTACAACTGCGACCTGGCCAAGATAAAGCAAAGCGACACAAAGAACAACAGTTACACATGGAATAAACAGGCGTACAGTCAACAACACAATAGAAAAAGAACGTCTATTTACAGTGTGTGCAAATGGCGTGAGGCGGTAAGGCAATAAATAGGTAATGTTGGAAACAAATATTATGTTGTCCAAAATCCAGTCACTTTTATTTATTTTCCAATCTATAACACACAATATGTTACGTACTACAGGTTTATAAACGACTAAAGAGTTTGATCTGCCTCTATGTTTCCATTTTTCCCATGGGAGAAATATTGCCATTCTGGGATCGTCCACAGCCCTAATTCATACTACATTTGTTCCCGCCACTTCTATCCCAAAGGTGCTGTAAGGCGGTTTTTACAAAATGATGGGAGGCAGTGAGAGTGGCAGTGGAGACACGGATGGAGTTCACACTGTGGCAATACAAGTCCCCATTGGCTGGCAGAGGAGAGTGGAGGACGGGCTTGTGGTGTACGTCAGGTAAGCAGGTCCAGTAACGGGCATAGTGCTTGTGTTATGAACATTTAATCTATTCTTATATGTCTTATACGATGTTATTCCATATTATATATTCAGACTAGTCTGCGTGTGCGTTGTCTTAATTTCCCAAAAGCTGGGCTAGAGCAGGGAATTGTCAAATATATTTGATTTCCCTTCTCTTTTATTTAAAAACGAATCTCCTGCATCCGTGTCCATTCCAACAGTCCAAGTGGCACATTCCTGTCTTCACTGGAGGAGGTTAAGTCTTATCTGTTGACCGATGGCACATGCAAGTGTGGCCTGGAATGTCCACTGGTCATCCACAAGGTAAAAGGAGACCTCACTTTTCCCTCTGCATCTCCCATCTCATTTCCGCTGTGTCACACCTGATTTTGACCGCGGTTTGCTGAAGGTTTGTTCCTTTTATTGTCTCGGGCAGGTGTTTAACTTTAGCCTAGGGGTCAAAGTTCAGCAGCGCAGCCAGCTGGTGGGGAAGGCAGAGCAGGACATGACAAAGCTCTGTAACCATCGAAGGAAAGTGGTTGCCATGGCAGCGCTCTGTCGCAGTATGCAGGCTTCACAGCTGCCCTATGTTTCCTGTCACACAGGTAAATATGAAAGGAAAAAAAAATAGATCTAATATAACAAAGTATTTGTAGGATATTGTACTGCTATTACCGGTTTTCATGGTGCTATTGAAAAATTGCTCTCAGAAATGTAACTAATCGTGTTGGTTAGTTCTGTGACAATTACGGGGTTTTGGGTAGTGATTAATTGTCATGCAAATGACCACAGTTATTTTCACAGTAGTTTTCGTTTCTAGTTTGTAACGTATCATTTTGCATCTTTGAAAATGTGCTACGACATACCTAATGATTACAACACAGCTTTTGTGAAACCCGTGGTTTTGACTGCTTGGGACTTATTCAAAATAATCTTCTCCTCCCGACCATGCCATTCTGCCTGTAAAATGATTAGGCCTGCTAACTTTACCCACTACACTTAAACATGAATGGGAAAAAAAGAAAGCTTTTTGGGAAACTATATTTACTTGAAAATAAAGTTGAATTGAGACCATTATGACAGTGTTTTTGTTTTGTTTCGTGGTTATCGTCCGTCGTTGTCAACCATACGATTATTGTGCCAGCCCTTAATGTAGGTTTTTTGTTTGTTTGCAGAGGTCACCAGTGCCATTATGGAGAACCAAGATCCAAAGAGGATGAGAGTGGACAGGGAAGAAGAAGAACGTGGCACTTATCCCTCTAAATACCATCTAGTCCACTCCAGGCCCAACAATAATCTCAACCACAACCCTTGTGGCAGTCCTAAATATTCCACCCAACTTGTGTATTCCTACAATGGTTCCTCACCCCTCTCACATGCTAGCACTAACTCTCATCACTCTCCTGAGATTCTGAAGAGACTGCCCCCTCCTCTCCATTTCCCTCCCACCACCTCTCAATTCTCTAGCTATGGGGCACCTCAGAGGTCCCCATGCACCCCCACGTCTCACAACTTCAGTCAGGGTCAGAGGACACCCCAGACTCCGGAAGCCCCCAGATCTCCTCATTTGGGGCCCCTCTCTCCCCTTCCTCCCTCCTCCCCTGGGACACTGGGAAGGGGAGGGCAGAGCCACCCACATGGTATCATCATTGGGTCTCTCCTGTCCCCCTCATGTTCCCCCTCTCCCCGCCAGCGCTCACGCCACCCCTCCGCCTCTTCCTCGCTTTCTGAACAGGAGGTGGGAGGGGTGGTGCTGGGCGGCTACCCCCCCAGAAGGATATCCTCTTCTTCCCCACACTCTCCTCTACCCGGGGGGTCCCCTAACCTCCATTTCCCCAAATACAAGCTCGAGGACATCTTAGAGCAGTTTAGGAACTCAGGCAACGGTAGCACTAATAATCACATCCTTAACACAAACTCACTGAGCAACCAAAGCAATCCTCAGATCCTCTCTCTAGCTCTTGAAAAGGGTGAGAAGCCCACAAAGGCACCTGCTTCTGCCACTGGCTCAGGCATGGGGATCAGTGCTGGTCCTTCTGGGTTGCCTCTTGGACAGTTCTTGAACCACCAGAAGCAACCACACACAGCCTCGTTTCCTGCCAGTAGCCTCCTCTCGGCAGCAGCTAAGGCTCAGCTGGCCAGCCAGATGGCCCACGACCACAGTTCCAATTCAGCCAGCGTCCTCAGCTCGGCCACCTCTCTGGAGGTCTCGAAAGAGTCCCGGCAGTCAAAGGTAACAAACAGCACTTTACACAACAACAGCCATCCCTCCATCACTAGGCCCCTCCCTGCAGCCTCCCACCTGCTCCTCCACCCCTGCGCCACCCTCTCTCAGCCCCTAGCCTCGAGTCCCCTGCACCTCTCCCCTACAGACCGGACGTCCCACAGGAAGCGGCAGCGGCGTTCGCCCACGGTGCTCAGCATGCTGAAGGACTCCCAGGTGAGCGGTCTCAGAACCCCCGGTGACGTGCTCAACCTCTCCGCCTTGCACTCTCAACCCTCCTCTACCTCAGGCTCGTCCCACTCTGCCACGTCGGAGAACCACCTCCAGGGTCTGAGGCTCTCAGTCCGACACTCCTGCCCGCTCACAGGTCCTCAGAAGCAGCCTGACGGCGCCCTGGACTTCACTACAATCACTGCAGGTCAACCGGATCCCCCCACCCAGCCTCTCTCCGCTCTGCTTCACCTGCTCAGTATGCAGAACGCCCAAGCCGCCGGAGCCCAGCCCGGCTCTGGACACGGTACAGGAGGCACGAGGCAGAGCCCCAGGCAGTCTCCCTCTCCCTCCCATTTAAACATTAGACCATTCCCCATGCAGTCCCCCTCTCATCCCTGTACCATGCAAGGCCTGTCACAGCCCCTGTCTCCCACTCAGTCATTGTCCAGGCTTGGTAGTGCTAGTGCACAGTCTCCACATACGAAGGCCAGTCCCAAACAGAGACGGTCTCCCTCCACGGCCCTGTCCAACGCTCAGTCAGCACACCATCGCAGTAGCCCCTCGCCCACCCGACACACCCCTGATAGGCTACGGCAGGCCCAAAACCAACCTATGGATGCTGCCACCACCACCTTACAGTCTCCTATGTGCCATACCTTGCCTGACGTCAGTGCATCAGTGGAGATTGAGAGCATATCAACACTAGGCCCTGGTCTCAGCCTGGGTCATCCTCCCAACAGCACCCCCACCTCCAACCATAGCACCACCGTCACCAGCTGCAGCAGCACCACCTCCCCCAGACCCCTGGATCTTAGTAACCACGTGCTGGCCCTGCTGGCAGCCTCCTCCACCACACCTCTGGAGGAAGGGGGCCTGGACACAACCACCGGCAACAACACTGCAGGTGAGGTTGAGCCTTGAAATTCTGTCTGTAACTAGGCGAAGTCCACGGAATAGGAAAATTGATTCATTGTTCATTCGACAGTATTCGTGTTAGTTGTTGTTGAGCACTGTGCATTTTGAACAATAATCTCCCTCGCTCCTTTTCATCCGGGTTCTATTTTATCCTCTCTAGGGGTGCAAGAGCCTGATAGTGTTGATCATCGTAGCTCGACAGTGAGCAAAACCCCAGGAGGTTGCAGCCCCGGCCCCTGCAACACCCCTTCCCTAGGGGACTCCCCCGGCTCCTTACCCTTGGCCGAAGCCTTCCCCTTCATGAGCCAGGAGCAGCTCCTCCAGCTTCTGTCTGCCACAGCCGGCCTGCCCTCCCTCTTGGATCCCACCATCCTGGGCTCCCTACCCCTGGGCCTGTGGCTGGGCGGTCAGCAGTGTCACCTCCCCACCTCTAACACCTCACAGCAACACCATCAACTGCCTGATCATCATCAACAACAATCGGAACACCAACAACTACTGTTACAGCATGAACAACACCAAGAGCAACACCAGAAACAACAACAGACTGCCCATCTGAACCACAACTTTCCGTTTAGCCTACTCCCCTCTCTAATGGGAGGTCAGGGAGAGCTGCCTCTCAATCTCCTGGGTCTGTTGAACCCACTTCTACCCCCCTCTGCCACCCTTACCCCAGGCCAGGAGGGTGATCTGGGTATAGGGGAGAAACTGGGCCTCCAGGCTCTCCTTATGGCCTCCCTGCTCCTTGGCCAACAGCAGGCTGCCATGTTGCCCCTGTCTGGGCTGGGCCAGCTGAGCCTGGACCTCCCCCTGCAGCAGCAGCACATCCCAGCCTTGTTGGAGGGTTTGTCTCTGGATAAAGGCTCTGGACTCCTGGACCTATCCTCCCTCCCCGGCCCTGGGCTCCTTGAGGCCCTCCAGGGCCTGCTGCCCCCAGCCGAGGGGCCCCTCCAGGCCCTGCAGTCGCTCCTGCTCCCCGCTCCTCTCCCTCCCCCGGGCTTCCTCTCCCTCAGCCCCACTCTGCTAAACGCTGCCCTGGGCTCTACTGACCTCCCGACCACCCCTCAGCTCCCCCCACCCCAACAACCCCCACCTCAGGTAGGCTCCCTCCCTTATCTTAGTGCTCATACTCAGTAGTTTGCCCTTGTGAAAGAGTTGGCTCTATCTGTATTAGAGTGGTCAGTTTGACGTTTTGGTCCCGTCTCCATCCAGGTCTCCGCTTCAGGCCCTGATGGGGGGGTGGACACCCTCATCCCCCTGTCTGTCCAGGGGAAGGACAACCCTGTTCTCCACCAGTTACTGCCCACTCTCCTCAACCCAGGCATCCTAGGTTAGTCACAGCACCGTTCATTTCCACTGCTAGTAATATCAAGCGCTTTTGTTGCCTATTGATTCTGAAATAATTGGCTTTTAAAGTTCTGAACCCTCACCGGTTTGAATGGTGTCAGCAATATTTTTTATCTTTTATTCTTTTGAACTTAACAGCATTCTTTTGGGGTTGTTTTAGAGTACTATATAGTTAGAGAACATTGAACAGAATAACTACATTTTGACAAAAATGCTAAAAGAACCTTATAGTCCCAAGCCCTCGCTATGCTGAATCATAGTTAGTATTGTCTATTACATTTAACTCTCCGAATAGTGTGTTATGCACAACTGTGGGGAACAGCTACAACAAAGCTATATCTTGTACATTACCCACATATTGATAATTCGGAAACCGTTTTGGTGATGAACCATGTGTCTTTGTAGGAGACCTGTCTGCTCTGACTAGCCTCCACAGTCTGCTGGGGCTAGGTGCAGGGCCTCTCCTCCTCCCCCCCGTACAGACCTCTGCCCTGGGCATGCCTCTACTCCAGGGCCCTGATGGGGCCATCAACCTCCTCAACAACATCCAGGTACTTGTTGTGTTCCGACTCCTGACACGAGCCTTGTCCTGTGATTTTTAAATATCAGTATTGGATGTTGATCACATCAGCCATTCCTCTTCCTCCTTCAGCTCAACATGGCGCCGCCCTCCGAGGGAGAAAAGCCAATCTCCTTACAGGGAAAAGACAGCCCCGCCCCTCAGGAGGATATTCCAGCCAATCGGCTTACCCCGGAGGCTGCGCCCAGCCCCTGTCCCGTCCGTACCCCTGTGTCCCAACGTGGTGAGGGCTCCGTGGGGAGCGTCCTGGACCCCTATGCCTCCTTCATGGACACCATCTACACCTCTTTCCTCCAGGTCAGTGCTAAAGAGCAAGAAGCAGCTCAGACTGGGGCCGACGTCCTCTGTGCCTTACCCCCCTCCTACCCTGGGGAGCCCCCTGCCCACCTGTCCCTGAGCCCTCGCCTGGCCTGCTCCCTGAGGAACCCGGAACTGTCCCGGCTCAACTTGGAGGCGGCCCACTCCCCGGCTCAGGGCACCCCCAAACCCAGCAACGACGGCTCGTCCACACCCCTGCAGAGCAAGCCAGGTGTCCCAGAGGGCCACACTAAACCCCCTCTGCCTCCCATCTACCTTGAGGAAGCCAAGACCGAGTCGTACAGCCAGGCTGTCACAGATAGGAATGGGGACAGACCCCAGGCAGGGGGGTACCTGAGCCCCAGAGATGGGGGCAGCTGCCCCAAGGAGGAGACTGTGGGTCTGCAGCACATTGAGCAGGGCAGGGTGAGCCATAAGGATGTATTGTTTTTAACACTGCATGGTTCAAAATGCCATTTCTTCACAATATTGCATATTACATAACATGCAGTGAAAGATTTGAGATATCATTTGTGCCTTATTGATTTCAGTGGCCTTTTTCCCTTTCAGAACCTAACTGCCCAAACGGCGGGAGCCAGGAGGGGCAGGAAGAGAAAACAAACGTGAGCTCATTTTGATTCTGTACATTAATCTTTGATAACGATGAGCACCAACGTTGTTTTCTGCCTATCTTCTCAATGGTTATAACACTACCACTTTTCCTTAGAACAATTCAATTGAATACCTGTATATATGTGTGTGTGTGTGTGTGTGTATACAGTGCATTCGGGAAGTATTCAGACCCCTTGAATTTTTCCACATTTTGTTACATTACAACCTTATTAAATATTTTTTTCCCCTCATCTATCTACACACAATAGATAGACAAAGCAAAAACAGGTTTTTAGACATTTCTGCAAATGTATTCAAAATTTATTTAACACCTTATTTACGTAAGTATTCAGACCCTTTGCTATGAGACTCGAAATTGAGCTGATGATCATCTTTGAGATGTTTCTACAGCTTGAATGGAGTCCACCTGTGGTAAATTCAATTGATTGGATAGGATTTGGCAGAGTGGCCAGATGGAAGCCACTCCTCAGTAAAAGGCACATGACAGCCCGCTTGGAGTTTGCCAAAAGCCACCTAAAGGACTCTCAGTCCATTAGAAACCAGATTCTCTGGTCTGATGAAAACAAGATCGAACTCTTCCGCCTGAATGCCAAGCATCACGTCTGGAGGAAACCTGGCACCATCCCTACAGTGAAACATGGTGGTGGCAGCATCATGATGTGGGGATGTTTTTCAGTGGCAGGGACTGGGAGACTAGTCAGGATCGAGGGAAAGATGGAACGGAACTAAGTACAGAGAGATTCTTGATGAAAACCTGCTCCAGAGTGCTCAGGACCTCAGACTGGGGCGAAGGTTCACTTTCCAATAGGACAACGACCCTAAGCACACAGTCAAGACAATGTAGGAGTGGCTTTGGGACAAGTCTCTGAATGTCCTTGAGTGTTCCAGCCAGAGCCTGGACTTGAACCCAATCAAACATCTCTGGAGAGACCTGAAAATAGCTGTGCAGCGACACACCCCATCGAACCTGACAGAGCTTGAGAGGATTTGCAAGGAAGAATGGGAGAAACTCCCCAAATGCAGTTGTGCCAAACTTGTAGCGTCATACCCAAGAAGACTCAAGGCTGTAATTGCTGGCAAAGCTGCTTCAACAAAGTACTGAGTGAAGGGTCTGAATATTAAATATTAAATAAATGTGATTATTTCAGTTTATTATTTGTAATACATTTTCCCCCAAAAATCTAAAGATTTCAAAACAGTTTTTGCTTTGTAATTTTAGGTTATTTGTGTGTGTATTTTGATGGGGGGAAAAACAATTTAATCCATTTTAGAAAAATGCTGTGATGTAACAAAATGTGGATCAAGTCAAGGGATCTGAATACTTTCCGTATGCACTATATGTGTGTTCGACACCTTGTAGAGCATGCATCGATGAATTGAGGCTGTTCTGAGGGCCAAAGGGAGTGCAAATCAATGTTAGGAAGTTGCATGGACTCTACAAGGTGTCGAAAGCGTTTCACAGGGATGCTGGCCCATGTTGACTACAATGCTTCCCACAGTTGTCAAGTTGACTGTGTGTTCTTTGTGTGGTGGGCTATTCTTTATACACGCGGGAAACGGTTGAGCGTGAAAAACCCAAGCAGCGCTGCAGCTCTTGACACAAACCGCTGCGCCTGGCACCTTGTTCAAAGGCACCAGAATCTTTTGTCTTGCCCATTCACCCTCTGAATGGCACACCGTACACAATCCATGTCTCGATTGTCTCGAGGCTTAAAAATCCTTCTTTAACCCTGTCTCCTCCCCTTCTTCTTCTATGTGGATTTAACAGGTGACATCAAGGGATCGTACTGTAGCTTTCACCTTGTCAATGCACGTCATGGAAAGAGCAGGTGTCCTTAATGCTTTGTACACTCAGTGTGTGTGTGTATATATAGTGATATTCATTTCTTTGTGTGTCTTAGGCTACAGAATGTGCTGGAGGATTTCCGAGATCTGGATGCTCCAGCCCTAGAGGAACCTAAACCCACGGTAAAGCACCGGACTTTCCCGCAACTCTCATTTGAACATAATTGGACCTATTATATCAGCTCAGTTGCCACGGCCTGTTTTCTAACAGCAGTTCCGATGCTGACGTGTGTCTGTGTTGTAGGTGGTGCTGCTGAAGCCTGAGAGGTCGGTCCGGGGCAGGAGGCGGCGGGGGGCCAGGTCCCAGAGACAGTGACTGTTTCCCCTTCACCGCCAACCTCACCCACTATCACTGCTTTATATTGTCCTGGCTCCCCCACTGTTTTTCAACTGCACTACTATATCGTCATGCCAACCTCTTACCTTTGAACAGGAGTGATCTAGATAAAAAATAAACATAATTCTGTGGATGCTTTCACTTAGGAGAAGACCCGTCTTAAGTCTGTGTGGTTGCTTGGCGTTATTGATTGAGATCCGTTATGATGTAAGTGTTAGAATTGTCTACAAAAAAAAAAACCTGTACTGTTTCTCAGTGCGTTTACTGTGAGTCAGGATAATAGTATCTACTTGAATGACCTACGTTTGCTCTCTGTTTGAGATTGTATGATATGTGTGGTTTGTGTATGTTCCAAGAGTGTTTTCGAGATGCTAGACGTTGTCCCTGACCACAGATCTGGGATCAGATAATCCTTATGAGGATACAAAATATATCTAATCCTGGACCTGAGTTGTGGGGCAACTTATACCAACTCCTAGAGATGCTTGCTGTTGCTGAGCCCTTTCACTGTGGTAGTCATACAGTATGTGTACCCAGAGAGAGAAAGACCATGCATCTGTGGCAGACAGTCTCGGGCTTCTCTGCAGACAGACACACTACTACCCAACACATAGCCTTGGTGTGGAAACCATGCAATGGCAAAAGTAATAATTCCCAATCAGGGGGTGTATCACAAAGCAGGATCAATAAGTTGGCCAGCAAACTCTCCAGCCTAAATATTCTGAAGTCATATTTTCAAGTTCATAAAGATAATGTGAAATGGGCATGACTTGACACTACTAACAACCCACATTCAAGATAAGCTTTCAGGGTAGGACACTTTCTTTTTTTTTCTCTCTCTAGTTTTCTAAAAATGACACACCAAAATCTATCTGCATGTAGCTCAGGCCCTGAAGCAAGGATATGCATATTATTGATACCATTTGAAAGGGAACACTTTGAAGTTTGTGGAAATGTGAATGTACTGTAGGATAATATAGCACATTAGATCTGGTAAAAGATAATACAAAGGAGAAGAAAAAAAACATGTTTATTTTTTACTTTTATTTTTGTCTTTGAAATGCAAGAGAAAGGCCAATAAATGACTTAGGAATCTAGGAGCAATTTAGATTTTGCCCACTAGATGACAGCAGTGTATGTGCAATGTTTTAGACTGATTCAATGAACTATTTTGTTTCTGTTCAAAATGTTTTATCAAGACTGCCCAAATGTGCCTAATTAGTTTAATAATACATTTTCAAGTTCATAACTGTGCTCTCTCCTCAAACAATAGCATGGTATTATTTCACTGTAATAGCTACTTTAAATAGTACAGTGCGGTTAGATTAACAAGAATGTAAGCTTTCTGGCCCTATCAGATATGTCTATGTCCTGGGAAATGTTCTTGTTACTTACAACCTCATGCTAATCACATTAGCCTACGTTAGCTCAACCGTCCCGCAGGGGGACACCGATCCTGTAGAGGTTTTAAATGTACCAGCTCGATCTGGTGGTCATGTTTTGTGATACACTCCAACATATTCTCTGTGTGATGTTTAGCAAACAATGTACATTTCAATTGTTTCCTTTCACGGGAATGGCTGAAGAAATAGTGTGTTGAGATATACATCCAAGTCAACAATTATTGGCACCCTTGGTAAAGATTGAACAAAAATTTCAACAACAAAAAATTCTAATCCTAATACTGAGCTATTGTATGCTCCAACATTTTTTTTTAAATTCTATGATTTTATACAATTGGAAACAGAGATATTGTTTAGTGAGATTTTTTTTCTTAACGATAGGGGTCAAACTTATTGGCACCTCTGAATTAAATTCCTTTAACTCACCTTGTGAGGATAATGGCACTGAGCCATTAAATGTTTTATATTTTTTATGTGATTGGAGAACACATTGGTTTAGACCATTCCTCCATAAATAATCTTACCAGATCTTTGATACCCTTTGTCTGTTCTCATGGCCTACCCTCTTCAATTCTAACCACAGATTTTCAACAGGATTCCAGTCCAGAGACTGAGATGGCCATTACAATATGTTGTGACATTTGTTAAACAAAATCTCTTTCTCTCAACAATTTGTATTAGTATAAAAGAAATATAATTTTCCATGTTTTTTAGCATACAATATCGCTCAGTAGTTGTATTTATTTTATACATCATTTTTTGCCCATTTTGTGTGGGTTTGTAATGCAATGTATTTTTGGTGGGATAGAGTTATACTTTCTTTGTCCTTCAAATCGCTTTGCTCTGTACACTATCTGCCAGCCCAATAATACTGGCATCTCTTACTGTATTTAAATCAAATGAAAAGAAGCAGATTATGCAATTTCTACACTTGGAGATTTGTAAATATGTACAGCTAATGTGTTTTATTTTGATTTTATATTGTTAGAGAGACAACAATGAATTGTGAATTCTTGGGGGAATTGTAATTAAGTATTTTCTCATACCCTTGCTTTCAATACTTATGTTTAAAGATTGAATTGTGGACTGTAGCTTTCTTTTTATATGGGAGTCTTTTTTTATTTAATATTAAACTATTTACAGAAAATGAGCCTTCTTTTGTGTTGGTATTTGCAACTAATTGTAGGCTTCATCTACTGAATTGTATCTAGCAAACCTCTTATTTGCAAATTCATGCTCGAGACAGTGGAAAAAGCCCAGGAGCCCAAACTCAGCTTTTGATCAATAATTCCAATTGCTTCCCATCGGTGATGTGATGAGCTTACATTCCAGTAAGACTTCATGGGGGATAGAAAATAAATTAAGTCGATTTTAGGGCTTACATTTCATTCATGCGTGCAATTGGGGGTAAACACGTTAACGGCAATGAAATTGTGCGATTTAGGGAACATTATTCATAGCTTTTAATAAAAAACATAAACAATTAAACCTTTCATCCATAAGACGTTATAGGCCTATGCGAAGAACGTGGTGGTGATGCTGATAGGCTACATCCGGTGTCTGGATAACGTGGATGCTGAGGCGGGTACCATCGGGGAAGCGACAGACCACGCCCTACGCTCTACACAGTGAGTCCCAGCGCAAAATCGGCGATACCTCAGTCTGCCTCACCTTCAACAGGCCCGACCGAGTGGTGCCATCATCTAACAACGAAAACATCTAAGAAAAACAACCGAGAACTACGTCCATCTTTAAAGATTTGGCCAGAGGATGAATTCGACGTTATAGTATATTCTTACAATGATGTAACCCACTGCGATTTTAACTAGAGTTTATATGCATAGGCATTTTTTTTTGCTGCGACATGCTCGAAGCATCTTTTTTTTGGTCTCTTAAATTGTAATTCCTCCGTAGTTAACTGTCAAGCTTTACCTCTGGGCTGCAGTATTTTTTCAACCTTGAAGACATAAGAATTAAGGACGTATCTTGTAGCATCCAAGCGGGTCTGTCATTACTTATTTTACAGTCGACTGGGCCTGCAAATTGTGATTCTCGACTATTTTATTCCAACCCCGTCAATTGAATTTGCGCAATGGCGGATGCAACCTCCGAATGTAATATCAAGGTGTTGTGTCGCTTTCGCCCTCTGAATCAATCGGAGATTCTGCGTGGGGATCAATTTATTCCTACATTTCTGGGAGATGACAGTGTCAGCGTTGGGGTAAGGCACTTTGTTTATGATATGGTCATTAATACATTATTCACTTTTTCTGTTTTCGTTTAGACTGCCAATAGCAATAATTTGTGATTAAAATTAGGCTACCTGACTGTAATAATTTCTGTAAACTGCGTAGGCATCAGTTGAGCATTCAGTGCAGTCGGCTCTGATTTCCACCCAGTGTATAGGCCTACATGTTTTATTTACTGCGGCAACATATCAGGCCTCATATCCAATAACCTACCAATTTACATTAACCTTGTACTTGCTTAGGTTGTTGATAACAGAAATGAACCCCTTTCAATGGAAATGGGCTCAAGATATTTACTACAGGCCGCCGCCTATATGGATAGTCTACATAGCCTGCCAATAGCTAATATTGCTCGAATGTTATTTTAGCAACCATATGCTGTTGTTTTTCTCATTGTAATGATTTGGTTCGTATATGTATTGGCAATGGTACTTTAAATGTATAGGCAGGGATTGCATTAGGCCTATGTAATAAATGCCACATACATATTGTACGCCACATAGCTTAATCATTCCCTCCTCAGACAGGCCTACTAGTACTGTTGGGTTCCTCAGGGCCAGGACCGAGTGGAATGAGAGAGTGGATTTATTTAGAGTTTAACTGAGGACGTTAAGGGACACACCTTTGGCTGACCTTCTCCTCAGTCATAATTCTTTACAGCGGGCCAAGAATCTGTTCTCTAACTGCTTATGGAGGAGAGGATCAATAATTATTCTCCTGTTGAGAACCGACTCACTCTACCTCTGTGCCAGACTGACTGCCTCACTCTGGACAGTGATTTTATGTTCGTGACGATGCGTCTGCATTGCTCGTGATGTGAATGGGTCAGCTTCAGGCTACTTTTGTTCGGTTTTTCTAAAGGGGGGGGGGTGATATTCAATGAAGGCCTGTTGAACAATGGACACGTAAACAGTCATCCTTTAACTGTAACAATACATTCTAAATGATTTCCCCATTTCAAGACCAGCCATGTCAAACTCTTGGCCACGTGTCATCTGCTTCAGAAAAGTCGAACGTAATAATAGATTCGCAATGGGTAACAATAACGTGGCTATGTTACAAGGGGTACCAGTACCGAGTCGATGTGCAGGGGTACGAGGTTATTGAAGTAGATACCGTGCCTTCAGAAAGTATCCACACCCCTTAACTTTTTCCACATTTTGGTGTGTTACAGCCTGAATTTAAAATGGATTAAATGTAGGTGTTGTTTTTCTCAATGACCTACACACAGTATCCCATAATGTCAAAGTGGAATTAGGTTTTTCTAATTAATAAAAACGTAACCCCTTTGGCAAGCCTAAATACATTCAGGGGTAAAGATTAGCTTAGCAAGTCTCATATTAAGTTGCATTGTCTCACTCTGTGCAATAATAGGGTTTAACCTGATTTTTAACCTGATTTTTGAATACCTCATCTCTGTAGCCCACACATTATCTGTAAGGTCCCTCAGTCGAGCAGTGAATTTCAAACACAGATTCAACCACAAAGACCAGGGAGGTTTTCCAATGCATCGCAAAGAAGGGCAAATGTTGGTAGATGGGTAACAATAAAAAAAAAAACAGACATTGAAAATCCCGTTGAGCATGGAGAAGTTATTAATACACCCAGCCAATACAAAGATACATGCGTCCTTCCTTCCTAACTCAGTTGCCGTAGAGGAAGGAAACCGCTCAGGGATTTCAACATGAGGCCAATGGTGACTAAAACAGTTACAGAGTTAATTGGCTTTGATAGGAGAAAACAGAGGATGGATCAACATTGTAGTTACGCCACAATACTAACTTAATTGACAGAGTGAAAAGGAAGCTTGTACAGAATAAAAATATTCCAAAACATGCATCCTGTTTGCAACAAGGCACCAAAGTAATACTGCAAAAAATGGAGCAAGCAATTCACTTTTTGTCCTGATTACAAAGTGTCATGTTTGGGGCAAATACAATACAATACATTACTAAGTACAACACTCTGTATTTTCAAGCATATTGGTGGTTGCATTATGTTATAGGTATGCTTGTAATTGTTAAGGACTGGGACATTTTTCAGGATAAAAAATAAACAGAATGCATCTAAGCTCAGGCAAAATGCTAGAGGAAAACCTTGTTCAGTCTGATTCCACCAGACACTGGGAGATGAATTCCTTTCAGCAGTACAATAACCTAAAACACAAGGCCACATATAAACTGGAGTTGCTTACGAAGAAGACAGTGAATCTTCCCAAGTGTCCGGGTTACAGTTTTGACTTAAATCTATTTGAAAATCTAGGCAAGACTTGAAAATGGTTGTCTAGCAACGATCAACAACCAATTGGACAGAGCTTGAATAATTAAAAAAATAGTAATGGGCAAATATTGTACGATCCAGGTGTGGAAAACTCCTAGAGACTTACCCAGAAAGACTGCCAAAGGTGCATCTACAAAGTATTGACTCAAAGATATGTCTGTATTTATTTTTCAATAAATATGCAAACATTTCAAAAAATATGTTTTAACTTTGTAATTATAGGATATTGGATGTATATTGATGAGAAAACAAATCAATTTAATCCATTTTTAATTCAAGTTGTAACACAACAAAATGTGGAATAAGTCAAGCGGTATGAGTACTTTCTGAAGGCACGGTATGTAGAGTGCACTTGGAAAGTATTCAGACCCCTTGAATATTTCCACATTTTGATACGTTACATGCTTATTCTAAAATGGATTACATCGTTTTTTTCTCTCATAGATCTACACACAATTCCCCATAATAACAAAGCAAAAACTGTTTTTTAGAAATGTTTGCAAATTTTTTCAAACGGAATTATCACATTTCCATAAGTATTCAGACCCTTTACTCAGTACTTTGTTGAAGCACCTTTGGCAACGATTACAGCCTCGAGTCTTCTTGGGTATGATGCTACAAGCTTGGCACACCTGTATTTGGGGAGTTTCTCACATTCTTCTCTGCAGATCCTCTCAAGCTCTGTCAGGTTGGATGGGAAGCGTTGCTGCACAGCTATTTTCAGGTCTCTCTAGAGATGTTTGATCGGGTTCAAGTCCGGGCTCTGGCTTGGCCACTCAAGGACATTCAGAGACTTGTCCCGAAGCAACTCCTGCGTTGTCTTGGCTGTGTGCTTAGGGTCATTGTCCGGTTTGAAGGTGAACCTTCGCCCCAGTCTGAGGTCCTGAGTGCTCTGGAGCAGGTTTTCATCAATGATCTCTCTGTACTTTGCTCTGTTCATCTTTCCCTTGATCCTGAGTAGTCTCCCAGTCCCTGCCGCATGATGCTGCCACCACCATGTTTCACCGTATGGTTGGTACCAGGTTTCCTCCATACATGACACTTGGTTTTATCAGACCAGAGAATCTTGTTTCTCATGGTCTGAGAGTCCTTTAGGTGCCTTTCGGCAAACTCCAAGAGGGCTGTCATGTGCCTTTTACTGAGGAGTGGCTTCCACCTCGCCACTCTACCACAAAGGCCTGATTGGTGGAGTGCTGCAGAGATGGTTGTCCTTCTGGAAGGTTCTTTCATCTCCACAGAGGAATTCTGGAGCTCTGTCAGAGTGACCATCGGGTTCTTGGTCATCTCCATGAGCAAGGCCGTTCTCCCTCGATTGCGGCCAAACTTCTTCCATTTAAGAATGATGGAGTCCACTGGGTTCTTGGAGACCTTCAATGCTGCAGACATTTTTTGGTACTCTTCCCCAGATCTGTGACTCGACACAATTCTCTCGGAGCTCTGCGGACAATTTCTTCGACCTCATGGCTTGGTTTTTGCTTTGACATGCACTGTTAACTGTGCGACTTTATATAGACAGGTGTGTGCCTTTCCAAATCATCTCCAATCAATTGAATTTACCACAGGTGGACTCAATGGATCAATGGTAACAGGATGCACCTGAGCTAGTCCACCTGAGCTCAATTTCGAATCTCATAGCAAATAGTCTGAATACTTATGTAAATAAGGTATTTCTGTATTTTATTTTTGATACATTTGCAAAAAAATAAATACTATTTTCGCATTGTCATTGTTGGGCATTGTGTGTAGATTTCTGGGGATTTTTCATGTTTTTTTAATCCAGTTTAGAATAAGGCTGTAACGTAACTGTAACGCTCAATGAGTGAATGGGTGTGGAGTCAGGCGCAGAGTGCAAAGGATGCGGGAAAAAACACGCTTTAATGTCCAAAATAAAAATAACAAAATAGTATTACCCAACACAGGCGTAACTATTAAAATAAATAGTACCCTTATGGTAAATAACAGGACAGCGAGAAAACCCAACAAAACACTAACACCTCTCACAAAATACAGAAGAACAAGCCAGCACAAACAGAAGCGGGCTAAACGAACTTAAATAACACCAATCTAACAACCAAACAATGAACAGGTGCAAACAATTAGACAAAACCAAATGAACACGGAACAAAGGATCGGTGGCAGCTAGTAGACCGGCGACGACCACCACCGAGCGCCACTCGAACAAGAAGGGGAGCCACCTTCGGTAATATTCGTGACAGTAACAAAATGTGGAAAAAATCAAGGGGTCTGAATACTTCCTGAAGGCACTGTACATATAACTAGGAATGAAGTGACAGATAGTAAAGAGTAGCAGCAGCGTATGTGATACGTTAGTGCAAAAAGGGTCAATGCATATAGTCCGGGTAGCTGTTTGGTTAAATATGTAGTTTGTGCAAAAAAGGGTCAATGCAGATTGTTTGGGTAGCTATTTGGTTAACTATGTAGCTAGCTATTTAGCAATCTTATGGCTTGGTGGTGGAAGACGTTCAGGGTCCTGTTGGTTCTGCTGCCGCTTGCCGTGTGGTAGCAGAGAGAACAGTCTTGGTTGGCTGGAGTCTTTCACAACTTTTAGGACCTTCCTCTGACACCGCCTGGTATAGAGGTCCTGAGTGGCAGGGAGCTCGGCACCAATGATGTACTGGTTGCCAAGCAGTTGCCATATCAAGCAGTGATGCAGCCTGTGAAGATGCTCTCAATGGTGCAGCTGTATAACATTTTGAGGATCTGAGGGCCCATGCCAAGTCTTTTCAGCCTTCTGAGGGGGCAGAGGCGTTGTCGTGCCCTCTTCACGATTGTGTTGGTGTTTGTGGACCATGATAGATCCTTAGTGATGTGGACATCGAGGAAACTTGAAGCTCCCTTGACCTCCTCCACTACAGGCCGCCGTCGGTGTGGATGGGGGCGTGCTCGGCCCTCCGTTTCCTGTTGTCCACGATCTGCTCCTTTGTCTTGCTGACTTTGAGGGAGAGGTTGTTGTCATGGCACCACACTGCCAGTTCTCGGACCTCCTCCATATAGTCTGTTTCATCATCGTCAATGATCATTCATAGTGACTGTGTAAGCACTGGACAGATTAAACAGTATTACCTACACTCTGTATCCTAGGTCACAGGATTATTTTTGCTACAGTTTTGGATTTTTGTCCTTATTGTGCCTGAGCGTATTTTTTCCGTCTGTCCCGTTAATTTATTCAGTGATCGACATACATAAATCATCTATTACTATCCATAAACAAGGAACCAAGATCAAACTGGATTGCATTTCCATGGTTTGTTTGGGATATATAAATGAAATAACAATGCTAGTTGGAAAGACAATTAGAGACAAGAAAATGTCCCTCGTTATTTTCCACTTCAGTATGTCTATACCATGGTTTATCTTGGTCTGTGCATTCCAAATAATAGCTACAGTATTTGGTTTACAAAACTGACCTAATCTCTTTGTGTCTCCCAGGGGCGGTCGTACGTGTTCGACCGGGTTTTCCCCACCAACACCACTCAGGAGCAGGTCTACAATACCTGTGCTAAACAGATTGTCAAGGGTAAGGAAAAAATACTGGCAGAATGAACATCCACACACAGTCCGTGGAGGTGTATTAGAGAGACAAAAGAGAAGTCAATGTGAGGTTCTGACTCATCAATTGATTAAATCAGTCGGCGACGTCACACGTTAGTAGCCTATTTGCGGCCTTTGTTTCCCATAACTGTGTTCATATTTCATATTTATTTATAGGTTATTGGTGTCTTTCTTATTTGAAGGCCTGAAGACATTTGTTTTCATTTCTGTCATTTCCTCAAATGATCTTGGTTTCCCTCTGTTTATATAGATGTGCTGGGTGGATACAATGGCACTATTTTCGCATATGGACAGACCGCCTCCGGCAAGACTCACACCATGGAGGTACAGTTGGAGTCAATGATATGCATAATACAGTATTTTCAAATACTTCTGAAAAAGTGATGATCTCCCATTATGAAATAACTCTATAAATCAGCATAAATTTGGCTCCCGTTTGGTTTCAATCTAAATGTAATACCCCGGATGTTGCTTTGGGGGCATTTGCACCCCATCTAGTACATGGTATTGGAAAAATACTGCTAGTAATTATATGAGGATTTTAATATTCATACAATATACGTATAACAGGTATTAACCTCTCAAACTCCAGAGACTGACTGTACAGTATGTCTTTATAGGGGAAGCTGCATGACCCAAATCAGATGGGCATCATCCCCAGGATTGCAGAGGACATCTTCAACCATATCTTTGGCATGGACGAGAACCTGGAGTTCCACATCAAGGTTTGGATTCATCTCCATCTCCTCATCCATATATAGGATGATTAGTTTTTTGTGAATCCCTTACAATCTTAGAAAAAAGGGTTCCAAAAGGGTTCTTCGGCTGTCCCCTTAGGAGCACCCCATAGGAGCACCATTATTGCAGTTAGAACTACGGCTGTTGCGGTGACCATATTACTATCATACCAGTAAGATTCCATGTGACCATGGTCACAGTAATCTCCTTTTATGCACTCTGGACATTGGTAGGACCCAAACTCGCTAGCAACCGTCAGGTCGCTAAAGGCCTGGTACTCAGGGTTCTATTGTCCCTCTAACCACTCTGACATCAATGCAAATGCAATAAAACATTTCCTTAAACACTTATCATCAAAGCAAGTATGTGCTTTTAAAACTCACTCCACTGTGATTAATCAATTTGAAGAAAGATGTGGAACACATGGTCGTTGTGGGTGTTGTTTCAAAGCCTAACAACGAAATGGACCGCACTTTGATTAATTCAATAACACCCATACACAACATTAGACCATATGCATACGAGCCCAACCTCGGAAAAAAAAGAAGGATTGTGCTGTTATACTGTACATAGCCTACCACATATTATGAATGGCAGAAAAACATACACAAAAACTGATTTAAGATTTAAGTCAAAACGGATGTCTTTGATCTAGCCTATATTCCAAAATGTAACAAATTCTGGTAATCGCCTTTGAGTGTGGACTGTATTATTATGCATACTAGATGGACTGGTTACATGATGCCACACTCCAAACTTTCTATCCCGTCTAGGAGAGAACGTAGGCCACAGGCCTAGGCGATGCTGTTGGTTCATTGATTGTGCAGTGCGGCTTACAGACGAATCCTACAATTATAGTGAATTTGTATTTGTTTTTGAATAGCGTAGTAATAGGGTGTCACATTAGGCTACCGTTAGCTATAGAATATCTCACCACCGTGCGTTTCCATCTCCTCCCCTCTCTCCTTCATTACTTTCTCAAGCATGCAGAGAGAGGAGGTGTCAACAGATTAATTAAACATGTTTAGTTGTGAAAACATTTTGCTATCGATTTTCCAGGACAGATTTCACTTAGTTTCCCAAATTAATCACTGGGTAGCTGCAGGAACAGGGTTGGAGAGCCCATGGCATACAGAGTTTGGGCGGAATATCACCTGTCATGCTGAAGTGAAATAACCGGAGTAGCTTACCCGGCATGAGTCAAAAACGAACCTGCACAAATGTGGGCTCCATTTGCTATTAGAGTGCATACAGATGACGTCTTTTTTCCCCGATCCATTTGATATTGGGCCATTGAAAATCGAAACAAATTTGACATATTAGTGAAGACAAGATTAAATTGAGAATAGTCAGATGGGTGAAAATAGTATCACTTGATGAGAGAACAGCTTGTGCAACCTGAGGCAAGGAACAGAGCGCAAGCTTTTTTAGCGACTTTCTCAAATCATCAATGGCCTACAGTCGCATCATGCAGCCCATATATGTTCTGATATGTTCTGATTCTAAGGTTTGCATCATTCACAACTAAAGTTGCCCAAAAAATTCTAAACGTATAGGACCTGTTTGAAATGATCATTTTTACGCTCAACATAGCCACTTCTTATGCACACTCGCTACGGAATGGGAAATATAAAATGTATATTTTATTCAGCTAAGTTCAATTATATTCTTCTTTACTGTAAAATCATACAATGTAAAATAATGACACCGGACTTATAAGCATATCTTGTCTGCTAAATGAACAAGCCTACAGCCTATGGCACGGCGCATAGCCGGATAACATACAGTAGGCCGACTCATATTCTGTTCTTCTGAAATACATTCTCTTCATATCCTAATGTTTCTTTAGACCTGCCGAAAATAAACAATGGATTTATTTTGGTGGTGTACGTTCAATTGATTTATTAGCCATTTTTAAATGTACATTTTCTTAAGGCCTCTAGGTGTGGAGGCCTGGAGATGCTAAACCTGTTTATGTTCATTAACGTCATGACCGCCACAAACCTAGGTAGAACCCTTTTTGGATTCCATGTAGAACCCTTTCCACAGTGGGCTCGTGGGATGCCAAATGGTTCTACCTGGAACCAAAAAGGTTGTAACCGGGGACCAAAAAGGATTCTTCAAAAGGGTTCTCCTATGGGGACAGCTGAAGAACCCTTTTAGGTCCTAGATAGTACCTTTTTTCCCTAAGAGTGTAAGAGTAATCATCAGTTTGTATACCGCAATGACTTGGTGCTCTTACATGGAGCCACGGTATGGATGCCTTGATTGAGGTTCTTCTTCTCTTTCCCTTTTCCTGCACTTAGGTTTCATATTTTGAAGTCTATATGGACAAAATTCGGGATCTGCTGGATGGTTTGTGCACAGTTCTTTATTTAGGCAAATCTTCTCAAAAAAAAATGGTCCATCCTAACGGTTGTTCCCTGTACCTTTTAGTGACCAAGACTAACCTGGCTGTTCATGAGGATAAGAACAAGATCCCATATGTGAAGGTGGGTTCTGACGATGCCCACTTGTCAGTAGCTACACCTACGTCCGTTCCTAACGGTGCATATTCATTATTCATTATTAAGTATTAAGTATGCATATTCATTATTAACCCTTTTTATCACCGCACTCCGCTGTCACCCCCCTCCTCCCCCCCTTCCCTGTAATGCAGGGCTGCACCGAGCGCTTTGTGTCCAGCCCCGACGAGGTCATGGATGTCATTGACGAGGGGAAGAACAACCGCCATGTTGCCGTCACCAGTAAGCCTTCAGAGCGTTCTCGCCGCTAGTCCGTTCCGTTTCTTCCCCACCTGTCTCTTAGTAGTGAATCCAGCGCCCTCTTTCTGCTAGCAGGAGAGTTGCATGGTTCATCAAGTGTCTCACGACAGTTGGGTCGTGTGGCTCGTTATATGGCATATATAACGGGACTTCTTCTCACACGTATCCTGCTTACAAGCAGCATCTCTATTTGAAGGACGTTCACAATTGCAATGGTCCACCTGGGTGTCTGCTGGCTGGTGTAATACTCTCACTGTAAAATAGTGGGTGCAATAAGATAGGAACAGATAAGTAACACAAGCCTTTATTCTGGGGGACTGTAGGTCGCATCAGGAGAAGGATTCAGATATGAGTTTTGTCCTGAAAAGGGTTTGGTAGGGGCGGCAGGGTAGCCTAGTGGTTGGACTAGTAACCGAAAAGTTGCAAGTTCGAATCCCCGAGCTGACAAGGTACAAATCTGTCGTTCTGCCCCTGAACAGGCAGTTAACCCACTGTTCCTAGGCCGTCGTTGAAAATAAGAATTTGTTCTTAACTGACTTGCCTGGTTAAATAAAGGTTAAATAAAATAAAAAATAAAAACATACCGATCATTTCAATCTTATATCAGTGAAATTCACCAGAAAAGCATTCATTAAACAATCCACATGTAAAACCATCTCTGTAAACACTAGATTAGATGTTGTGCATATTGACATGAAGATGCTCATTCGCCTCCGTGTTGTTCTCCCGCCTCGTAGACATGAATGAGCACAGCTCTCGCAGTCACAGCATCTTCCTGATCAACATCAAGCAGGAGCACGTGGAGACGGAGCAGAAGCTGTGTGGGAAACTCTATCTGGTGGACTTGGCTGGTAGTGAGAAGGTAAGTCTTCACATCCTTGTCTGTCTGGTTTATCTAGCTGGGCTGAGGTGAGAGAGGCTATGGGTCGGTCTACTCTGCATATGCCATTGTGACAGAGCTGACATTATAAGCACAGTAACACTGGGGTTTTTGACCTTTCCAAAGGTCATTGAGTCACAGTAAGTAATTAAGTCTCTCTCTCTCTCTCTCTCTCTCTCTCTCTCTCTCTCTGCCCCCACTCCCTTTCTCTCTCTCTCTCAGGTCAGCAAAACGGGCGCTGCGGGTGCCGTTCTTGATGAGGCCAAAAACATCAACAAGTCTCTGTCAGCCCTGGGCAACGTAATCTCTGCACTGGCTGAAGGGACGGTGAGTCCAGGACAGTGAAGCCGTCTACCTTATACACCTGTCACCCTAATGTCGATCCAGCCCCTGCACACATCCACCAGTACCAACTCACTGTACAATCATCTCCCTGCCATCCATGCCAAAACCCATCTGAAGCCTGGTCAATGCCAACTCACCACACATACCTATCAATGCCTACCTTCTCCTGGCCTTACTCTGCCGTCAACTGAAAAAAATGGTTATTTTGCCGTCCCCATAGGAGAACCCTTTGCAGAACCCTTTTTGGTTCCAGGTAGATCCCTTTTCGTTCCAGATAGAACCTTTTTGGGTTCCATGTATAACCCTTTGAACAGAGGGTGACTTGGGAGACCTGGAACCAAAAAGGGTTCTCCTATGGGGACAGCCGAAGAACCCTTAGGAACCCTTTTTCTTTTATTCGAAAGAGTGCACTTACTCACTTCGTCCCTTCTTACTCTGTTTTGTTTGCTAGAAAACCCACGTGCCGTACCGTGACAGCAAGATGACCCGTATCCTGCAGGACTCTCTGGGTGGTAACTGTAGGACCACCATGTTCATCTGCTGCTCTCCGTCCAGCTTCAACGACGCTGAGACCAAGTCCACCCTGATGTTTGGACAACGGTAACAAACACTTTGCCCCCATCTTGTCTTCTCCCTGCATTGACAATGTACCATGTCAGCAGTGTCAGCTGTGTCAGCTGAGTATAAGCTGTTGAATATGCAGATATTACTGGTATGATGAGTATAAGCTGTTGAATATGCAGATATTACTGGTATGATGAGTATAAGCTGTTGAATATGCCAATTACTGGTATGATGAGTATAAGCTGTTGAATATGCAGATATTACTGGTATGATGAGTATAAGCAGTTGAATATGCAGATATTACTGGTATGATGAGTATAAGCTGTTGAATATGCAGATATTACTGGTATGATGAGTATAAGCTGTTGAATATGCAGATATTACTGGTATGATGAGTATAAGCTGTTGAATATGCAGATATTATTGGTATGATGAGTATAAGCTGTTGAATATGCAGATATTACTGGTATGATGAGTATTAGCTGTTGAATATGCAGATATTACTGGTATGATGAGTATAATCTGTTGAATATGCCGATATTACTGGTATGATGAGTATAAGCTGTTGAATATGCAGATATTACTGGTGCGATGAGTATAAGCTGTTGAATATGCAGATATTACTGGTATGATGAGTATAAGCTGTTGAATATGCAGATATTACTGGTATGATGAGTATAAGCTGTTGAATATGCAGATATGACTGGTATGATGAGTATAAGCTGTTGAATATGCAGATATTACTGGTATGATGAGTATAAGCTGTTGAATATGCAGATATTACTGGTGCGATGAGTATAAGCTGTTGAATATGCAGATATTACTGGTATGATGAGTATAAGCTGTTGAATATGCAGATATTACTGGTATGATGAGTATAAGCTGTTGAATATGCAGATATTACTGGTATGATGAGTATAAGCTGTTGAATATGCAGATATTACTGGTATGC